>NW_006797069.1:332452-333694 GCF_000442215.2 Lipotes vexillifer | reverse complement strand
TTCCTGGTGGAGGGGACTAGTGCCTGTGTTGTGGTGTATGAATGAGCCTAGATCTTGTCTCTCTAGTGGGCAGGTCCACGTCTGGTGGTGTGTTTTGGGGTGTCTGTGGACTTATTATGATTTTAGGCAGCCTCTCTGCTAGTGGGTGGGGTTGTGTTCCTGTTTTGCTATATGGTTGGCATAGGTTGTCCAGCACTGTAGCTTGCTGGTCGTTGGGTGAAGCTGGGTGCTGGTGTTGAGATGGAGATCTCTGGGAGATTTTCGCCGTTTGATATTATGTGGGGCTGGGAGGTCTCTTCTTGACGAGTGTTCTGAAGTTGGCTCTCCCACCTCAGAGGCAGAGTCCTGACTCCTGGCTGGAGCAGCAAGAGCCTTTCATCCACTCGGCTCAGAATAAAAGGGGGAGAAAGTAGAGAGAATTAGTAGAAGTAGGAGGAAATAGGAAAGAAAGAAAGAAAGAGAGGAGGGAAGGAAGGAAGGAGGGAAGGAAGAAAGAGAAGAAAAGAAAGGAAGAAGGCAAGAAGGAAAGCAAGGAGGGAGGGAGGGAGGAGGGAAGGAAGGAAGGAATGAGGGAAGGAAGGAAAAAATACAGAAAGAAGAGACAGTAAAATAAAATAAAGTATAATAAATTTATTGAATTAAAAAAATAATTATTTAGAGAAAAGAAAAAAAAAAAGGGACGGATAGAACCTTAGGACAAATGGTGGAAGCAAAGTTATAGAGACAAAATCTTACATAGAAGCATACACATATACCCTCACAAAGAGAGGTAAATGGGAAAAAATCATAAAACTTGCTCTCCAAGTCCACCTCCTCAATTTGGGATGATTCGTTGTCTAAAAGAGGGAAGGAAGGAAGGAAAGATAGAAAGAAGGTAAAGTATAATAGAGTTCTTTAAATTAAAATTAATTATTAAGAAAAAAATAAAAAAAAAACAATGGATGGATACAACGCTAGGACAAATGGTGGAAGCAAACCTATACAGACAACATCTCACACAGAAGCATACACATACACATTCACAAAAAGAGGAAAAGGGGAAAAAAATCATAGATCTTGCTCTAGAAGTCCGCCTCCTCAATTTGGGATGATTCGCTGTCTATTCATGTATTCCACAGAGGCAGGGTACATCAAATTGATTGTGTAGCTTTAATCCGCTGTTTCTGAGGCTGCTGGGAGAGATTTCCCTTTTTCTTCTTTGTTCTCACAGCTCACAGGGGCTCAGCTTTCGACTTGGCCCTG
>NW_006797069.1:327042-332358 GCF_000442215.2 Lipotes vexillifer | reverse complement strand
GCGTGACGTTGCACCAGCCTGAGGCCCGCAGTGTGTTCTCCCTGGGAAGTTCTCCCTGGGAAGTTGTCCCTGGCAGTGGCGGGCTGCACAGGCTCCCCGGAAGAGGGGTGTGGATAGTGACCTGTGCTCGTACACAGGCCCTTTGGTGGCGGCAGCAGCAGCCTTAGCGTCTCCCGCCCGTCTCTGAGGTCTGTGCTTTTAGCCGCGGTTTGCGCCTGTCTCTGGAGTTCCTTTAGGCAGCGCTCTTAAAACCCCTCTCCTCGCGCCCCAGGAAACAAAGAGGGAAGAAAAAGTCTCTTGCCTCCTCAGCAGGTGCAGACTTTTCCCCGGACTCCCTCCCGGCTAGCCGTGGCGCACTAACCCCTTCGGGCTATGTTCAAGCCGCCAACCCCAGTCCTCTCCCTGCGCTCCGACCGAAGCCCGAGCCTCGGCTCGCAGCCCCGCCCGCCCCCGGCGGGTGAGCAGACAAGCCTCTCGGGCTGGTGAGCGCCGGTCGGCACCGATCCTCTGTGCGGGAATCTCTCCGCTTTGCCCTCCGCGCCCCTGTTGCTGTGCTCTGCTCCACGGCTCCGAAGCTCCCGCTCCGCCTCCCGCAGTCTCTGCCCGCGAAGGGGCTTCTAGTGTGTGGAAACCGTTCCTCCTTCACAGCTCCCTCCCACTGGTGCAGGTGCCGTCCCTATTCTATTGTCTCTGTTTTTAATTAATTTTTTCTTTTGCCCTACCCAGATACGTGGGGAGTTTCTTGCCTTTTGGGAGGTCTGAGGTCTTCTGCCAGCATTCAGTAGGTGTTCTGTAGGAGTTGTTCCACGTGTAGATGTATTTCTGGTGTATTTGTGGGGAGGAAGGTGATCTCCGCGTCTTACTCCTCCGCCATCTTTCCACCGCTCCCCCGTATCTTATGTTTTTGATGGAAGTTTTGGATGGAAGGAACTGTGATTGGTCTTGCCACAAGTTTTCTCACATCTGTACTCCACTCTTTCATCCATCACAGTAGCAGTCATAAAATCATAATTAAAACGTAGTGGTAATTCAAGATTGTATAAGTATATACAACTTTGGTGGCTATGTTGATGTCAGGATTTCCCATGAAATAAACTACCAATGCAAAACAAACATTGAAAATACCTTTGAGGGCTTCCCTGGTGGCGCAGTGGTTGGGAGTCTGCCTGCCGATGCAGGGGACACGGGTTCATGCCCCGGTTCGGGAAGATCCCACATGCCGCGGAGCGGCTGGGCCCGTGAGCCGTGGCCGCTGAGCCTGCACATCTGGAGCCTGTGCTCCGCAACGGGGGAGGCCACAGCAGTGAGAGGCCCGTGTACTGCAAAAAAAAAAAAAGAAAAAAAAAAACCAAAAACAAAAAGAAAATACCTTTGAAATATCACATTGAGTTAAATATAAGCCTGTAGTGTTTTAGTAAGAGATTTGCCTAAGCCATAGTTTCTCAACCTTGGGACTATTTTGGGCTAGATAATACATTGTTGTTGGGGGCTACCCTGTATTTGTTTCAACGTTTGGATGAAAGAGTGGAGTACAGATGTGAGAAAACCTCGTGAGAAGACTAATCATTTAAGTATCATTGCTAAAAATTTACTGTTTACCTGCTATGAAAATTTGAATGAAACAAGTAAATCATACTGGGTAGTTGACTATTATTTTATATTGCCATTTTTAGATCACCCATATTATTTGGATTGAGAATATATATGCCTAAATAAATTAAAGAGCTAACACTGAGATTTAAATAGCTAATAGTAATGTTTATGTAACGTTAATATAACTGGTGCCCAGTTTTGCATCTGAGGTATGTTCATAGAAGTTACATAGGGAATATAGAAATGCTTTTTACAGCATGGACCTATTTGAATGAGGGAGTTTGAAGGTTCAGAGAATAAGATACACAGGATTTGTGAGTGGATAGAGTGACTATGTAATTTATCACCCCCACCAGTGTTCCTTTGAGAATGGACCACTATTTATAACTAATCCAAAATAACAGTCATAAACAGCTCTTTGGGGCAATCCAAGATGCATGGTCACTCTATTCATGAATAATGCCTCAGATTTGGAGAAAATAACAGAGGATGATACTGAATTTAATATAGTACCATCAGGGATTTAATACCTAGAAAAATATTTTTGAAATCCTTGGACATAGAAGGACTCCCCCAACACAGGCAAATGCCAGAGCTTTGGAGATAGAGGCTTTGGTGCTAACGAGGGTGCCTTGTCTGCAACAGTAAGTTGCTTTGACGTGGCCTTAATAGTACCTTGGGCAGGAATTGTGGCTTTTCAGCAATGGACTTTACCAAAGGAAGATGAAACAAGAGAGGGGAAAGAGCATGTCCCATATGCTATCTGGGGGGACGGTTTGAGAGCAGTGGGAGGAGCTCCCCAGAGAGTTGGGAAGAGCCCCTGGCTGAGGAATAAGGAAAGGTGAATGGAGGTTTGGAATGAGGGTCAGAGTTCACTTATACTTCTGCAAGCAGAACTAGAGCAAATGTATTTACTATAGATACTCTTAATTCAATTTTTATCCTTCTAGTGATTTGTGGGGAAACCCTGGTTATACTGGGCAGATGATATGACCTGGAAAAAGTAAACTGTACGTTCCCCACATGAGATGATCAATCTCGAGCTTTAGGACAACTTCTGTGCAGAGAGCCAGAGGACATTTAGGAGAGCAGCAGTCTAAGGCAGGTGGCCACAGGGCTGTGGGCCCAGAAGAGATGGAGGCCATTTCAGGAGAATTCTGAGTAGATCTAACAGAGCAGGGACTTAGGATTAGAAGCCTGGGAGAGAGGCAGCTTCAGCGTGAAACATGAACGTGAACTCATCTGAAATGGAGACTGTATGTCTGTAATGTCGGTTCCTGGACCCAATTTCAACATGTTGGAGAGGGAGGTCCCCACACATGCAACAAGCAATTCTCATACAACACCTGGGTGTCCTACAATTAAACTCAATACTGACACTATCTACCCAGAGACAGCATCAGATTCCACAAGTAAAGGGCTCAGTCCTACAAGACTGCCCTTCCCCACCCCTACTTCAGATGCTAGTCACAAGTTTGGGTTATCAGCTGTGCTTCTGACCAACAACCTCCTCCAACTCAAGATGCCAATCACAAATCCAGGTTGTTACCTATACTTCTAACCAACTGGCTATAAATCAGAGGTTCCCAGGTTTCCTCCTTGGGTTCAGTTAATTTGCTTGAGTGGGGCTCGCGGAACTCAGAGAAAGATTTTACTTACTACATCACTGGTGCATTATAAAAGGATATAATCAGAAACAGCCAGATGGAAGAGACGCACAGGACAAGGTATGGGGAAAGGGCTCTTCAGGACCCTCGTTGAACTTGCTACTCTCTCAGCACACCCATGTGTTCACTAACCTGGAAGGTCTCGAAACCCAGTCCTTTTGGGGGTTTTATGAGGTCTTCATGATTGCATGCATAAGCATGATTGGTTCAATCATTGGCCATTGGAGATTGATTCAGCTTCCAGCCCCTTTTCCTTCCCTGGAGGTTAGGAGTGGGAACTAAAAGTTCCAAGGCCCCAACCACATTGTTGACTCCCTTGGTAACCAGCCCTCATCCTTACCTGCTCTCCAAAAGTCACATTGTTAACATAACAAAAGACACCTTTATGGCTTTCATCTTATTGGCAATTCCAGAGGTTTTGAGAGTTCTGTGCCAGAAATGAGAGGGAGACCAAATATAAATTTTTATTACAAATCACAATACCACAATGCCTAATCGAGGCTTTAATTGTACATAAGGGCTATCAAATGTTCCAACATCAAGTGTTAATGTAATAATCTCATTATGGAACAATTTATATGAGCTCTACTGTGTACTGATCGAGCAGTTCCTTGAAAGCATCCAACGATTTTGTGACCCTTGTCTTTATTCATTCTGCCTCCAGATCCTTCTCCATCTCCCTGTTCCTCTGGGAATTGGTGGCTTATCTTTCAATAGTAGCCCAAGGTATACCTTTTCACTGGAGACTTTTTGATATCCAGGAAGTACATCTTTGAGTTCCTCGTTTACCTTATATAGAGGTTCTAAATGTTGGAGTGTTTGACTTTTGAGAAACACAATTTCACACATCAGTCACGACATATACTGCTAACAGTTCAGTTTATGAAATGGTGCTGGTTATCCTAGAGATGTTTGAGCAGGGTTTGACTGTTTTCTTTCATCTGCTCTTATCACTTTATGAAAAATGAGAAGAAATGGAGAGGCAGAAATGACAGTTTTATAAACTTTATTTAGTTGAAACCAGGTTGAGATTTACTAGTGTATTGTCTGATAATGGCAAAACTCAAGCCTCCACTGGATGTTCATAGGATTCATCACTTGTGGACAAGAGCACAATTTTAAAAAGCACATGGAATTCTGTATGCATTTTGTTCAAGAGTACGCCATTGGTACGTTTTACTTAAAAACAAATGAACCTTGCTTTGGATGTCAGTGGGTTTAAAAGGTCATTGTGGTAAATGCCAACTAAAGACTGTTGCTAGGCATCAGGCTCTACAATGATCGGGTCATTAGTCACTGCAGTCCGTGACCTCTGACACACCCTGTGAGGTATTTAAAGTGAAGATTAGGAATGAGGCACTCTGTTCTGAGGAAAATTACTAGAAGAGGCCTTCTGATAGATATTTTCAGGAAAAAATTTCATGAAACCCATTTCTTACAACTTCTCATACCTAGAAAAGCACTAAAATCATCAGCAGAGACATCTGATCCTCATAATTAGCAGTAGACTTCTACAGAGATGTGTGCTTGACTGTGTGTATCCCCCTTCACCAAATTCATTTATGTATACTGACCTCCCAGACCACACGGCTTTGGAACAGTTTCTCAGAACCACCCGAGAGGCTGTTTTCTGGGCTATAGTTGTCAGTAAGACACTGAACAAACTCACGGCTTTTATGTTTGTGTGCGTGTGTGTGTCTGTGTTTCAGTCAACATGAAATAAGTTTGAAAACAATGCTAGGTCAAATCAAGTGTGCAAGTTTCTCTTTTCCTACAGACCTTTCAGAGCATTAGATATGCTGATGTTCATGGTGATTCTGCAAGAGAGGATGAATATTAAGCATTTCCAAAATGTGTTTGACCAAAAGTTCTTTTTTTTGGGGTGAAGCCAATTTTACGATTACAATTTAATGAAACAATAATTTGGGGAGAACAGAACCTGCTCTCCAGGTATTTATTAGGGGTTCTTTCCTCCCTCCCTCCCTCCCTCCCTCCCCCTTCTTGCTCTTTAATCCCTGTCCTTCCACCCTTCCTTCCTCTCCCCTTCTTTCTTTCT
>NW_006797069.1:264877-326849 GCF_000442215.2 Lipotes vexillifer | reverse complement strand
ATACAGTCCTCTTTCCCCATGTGTACTTTATAGTTTTCCTCATTGGAAAAAGTATAATTAGTCTATCCATTAGGAAGTTCCACTCTTCAAGTCACTGAAAACTTTCTTGTTTTGGCTAAGAAATATCACTTTTACCTAATTTTCCTTCATTTTCTTTTTACTTCTGTCACAACATGATCAGTCAGAGTTTTTTGTTTTTATTTTGGGGAAGCAGGGGACATTTTTTCACTTAGAAATAAAGTCTCTATCACATTATATCCCAGGATTTAACAACCAGGAGGTGGTAAGCAGGGGAATAAAAGGCACATTGAGATGTGCATAGGTGCTTAGTAGGCTTACTCACTGGCTGAGTACCTCGTTTCTGTACACTCTGGGAATGCAAATTCATTTCTTAATAAAAAGAATGTCGTGTTACTATTGCTCAAGTAGAGCTACTTCCAATTAGTTGAAAGAACTTTTCTTTCTAGGAATGTCAAGGGTTTCCTGTAGTAAGTTTACACTGTTTTACCCATTAGTCTTTGGTGAGCTTAGTTGTTTTTTATCTGCCCTGAGACAAGATCCTATTTTTAGACACTGGCCAAATTGCTTCTGGACTTGGGAAGCTGAGAACTTGATTCTCTATCTGTAATGACTTCCTGGAAGGCCTACCAGCAGCTAGTCCATCAGTGGACAGCACTTCCCCTGCCACATGCCCCCTCTATCCATGGCCTCACCGTTGACATCTGCCCAGTAGCCTACTCCATACCAGTGCTATGCTGGACTCTCAACATTTATTTCTTCCTTGGAACTCAACACTGAAGGCCAGAGTGTAAAAGTTGTTGGCTCTGTAGGCCAGAGTTTCTACCACAAGTATTCAAATCTACCGTTGTGACATGAAGACATAAACAAATGGGTATTTCTGTGTTCCAATAAAACTTTATTTACAAAAACAGGCCATAGACTGGATTTGGCCCACAGGCTGTAGTTTGCTGACCCTCATTCAAAACCACCCTCTGAGGTAGGTACTGTCATCTCCATCTTACAGATGAAGAGACTGAGGGGCATTGAGTTTAAGATGCAGGATCATCATGTTGGTTAACAGAGGAGCTAGGATTTAAACCTAGGCCAGCCTGGTGGAAAGGCTCATGTTCTTTCTACCTTATAATCTTGCCCTTGCACAAGAGGGTAGGAGTTAGATGTCTAGAAAGGAAGGGGAGAGAGCTTATATCCAGTAGGAGGAAAAAAAAGGAATCAAAGGCACAAAAGGTCATGGTCCATTTTGGTGGCAATAAGTAGATGAACTTGCCAGTAAAAGGGGCTACTGCAGAAGTGAAACAGAAGGTGTGGTTGGGGAGGAAGGCACATGTGTCAGTTAGGATCATGTTTGTCTGGGAGTACGAGAAAACTGATTAACAATGGTTTAAAATAAAGATATGTGCATGAGGAATCTGGAGACTGGCAACCTGGAACTGGTGTAGCATCTTCACAGTGCCATCAGGAACCAAGCTTGCTCTAGATTTCTGCTTAGCCATCCCTGGCATATGTCTTTAGTCCATAGCCTTCCTGTATCATGGTTATATCAAGAAATAAGTACAGCATCAGGCCCACATTCCAGATGGTAAGATGGGGGAGGGATAAAAGTTAAAACATGATTTCAGCAGAGTCTTCTCCTTTTTAAAGAGCTTTCATGGAAGTCCCACCTTGCAACTTCTGCTTATACATCCTTGTCCAGAAAGTGTTACCTGGCTACTTCAGCTGCAATGAAAGCTAGGAATTGTGTGAGGCTAGCTGCTTAAAACAAAATCAAGTTTCTATTAGTAATGCATAATGGATGGGTATCTAGCATTGACTGCCCCAGTATAAATATCTAGAGAATGGAATGTAAAGTATACACACATACACATAATCCCTTGAAGAGAAAGATAAATATGCTGCTGGGTGAATAATGAGTTAGATGCAGATGTATCAGAATGAGAAAATATAGCTATGAGATTATTGTGATTGTTAGTGAAGACTTAAGGTGGATGGTATGCTGGGGGCTAGATCGTGAGTTTTTTTGAAATTAGAGGGCATGGATGCACACTCTCTAGAACATAGCATGAAGCCTGGCTGATAGCAGATGCTCAAAAGATGAATGATTGAATAAGTGCAAGGAAAGGGAAACTCAAAGGTGTGCTGATGTCTTGAATCAAGATGAATGGGAACATAGTGGAAACTTGAAGACAAATAGAGAAGGAATTAAGTTGGAGTTGTTTGAAGATTTTGCTCAACTACAAGCAAATACGAATAAATTTGTTTTAGGTGTGTTGAGCTGTGTGATAGAGCCGATGTTCGGTCCTTCCTCACCTTCCTTGTAACTTCCATTCTCCTCCTTTTGGATGCCCCATTCTCCTCTGACCTGCTTTGCCAGTGTCCAGTACTTGAAAACTTTTGCATATAGAAGTTATCACCTAAGTAGGGTATTAGTGATGGCTTACCATTAAAACCCTAGGGCAGGGCTTCCCTGGTGGCGCAGTGGTTGAGAGTCCGCCTGCCGATGCAGGGGACGCGGGTTCGTGCCCCGGTCTGGGAGGATCCCACGTGCCACGGAGCGGCTGGGCCCGTGAGCCGTGGCCGCTGAACCTGCGCGTCCGGAGCCTGAGCTCCGCAAAGGGAGAGGCCACAGCAGTGAGAGGCCCGCGTACCACAAAAAAAAACAAAAAGCAAAAGACCCTAGGGTATTATCAGACATAAAAATAACCAGTTACCAATTTCCATGCATCTCTTTCCTCATTTAATTCATTCCCTGGCTGCCACCTTCACATTTGGAATAAATAATCAGTAAAGAAATGTGAGAGCTTCAAGAAGGCCTTGGTTGCTATGAAGATGAATTCACACTATGATATTGATAATAAGAGGAAAAAAATCCATTACCTTTGGAATTCTTTATACATTAATTTAACAAATGTTTATTGAGAGCCAGTCATGTGCCAGATACTGTGCTGGACACAGAAGATCCAACAGGGGCACAATAAAGACATGGTCATAGCTCCCACATCTGGAGATCTAAAAGCTTGGCTTAAGAACTGGGATAAATCTTACCACCAAGGAAGCTTTTACTTTTTCATTTTATTCAAATGCTTGCACTAACCACCAGAAGTTTTGTGTATGCTCCTGTGAAGGTTACAGGATGATCTGTTCTCCCTTTCACAGGCCTTTCCTTTAAGGCCAAGTTTTATGATTTAATATTTCTTTAGCACCACGGGCTTGGAGGTGATACAGTAAATGGAAAATAATCATAGGTTTTGTCTTGTAGGCTTGCAATTTATTAAATATTATTGTCTCTCTTTGTACTCTGAAAGTTTAATGTCCTGAAGCCAAATATAACAAGGTCATTTTAAAATAAAAGCATTGAGGCTGGACCTTCAAGATGGCAGAGGAATAAGATGTGGAGATCACCTTCCTCCATACAAATATATCAACAATACATCTACACGTGGAACAACTCCTAGAGAACACCTACTGAATGATGGTAGAAGACCTCAGACTTCCCAAAAGGCAACTACCCATGTACCTGGGTAGGGCAAAAGAAAAAGGAAAAACAGAGACAAAAGAATAGGGACAGGACCTGCACTTCTGGGAGGGAGCTGTGAAGGAGGAAAAGCTTCCACACACTAGGAAGCTGCTTCACTGTTGGAAAAGGGGGGCGGGGGGAAGCTTCAGAGCCACAGAGGAGAGCTCAGTAACAGGGGTGCAGAGGACAAAGTAGAGAGATTCCTGCACAGAGGATTGGAACTTACCAGCACTTACCAGCCTGAGAGGCTTCTCTGCTCACCCACCAGGGAAGGTGGGGGCTGGGAGCTGAGGCTCGGGCTTCAGAGGTCGGATCCCAGGGAGAGGACTGGGGTTGGCTGCGTGAACACAGCCCAAAGGGGGCTAGTGCACCACAGCTAACCAGGAGGGAGTCCAGGAAAAAGTCTGGAATTGCCTAAGGGTCAACAGACCATTGTTTCAGGGTGCACGAGGAGAGGGGATTCAGAGCACTGCCTAAACGAGCTCCAGAGATGGACACGAGCCGCAGCCATAAACGCAGACACCAGAAATGGGCATGAAGCACGAACACAGCTGCCGCTGCAGCCACCAAAAATCCTGTGTGCAAGCACAGGTGACTATCCACACCTTCCCTCCTGGGAGCCTGTGCAGCCTGCCACTGCCATGGTCCCATGATCCAGGGACAACTTCTCTGGAAGAACACACACAGCCTCAGGCTGTTGCAATGTCACACTGGCCTCTGCGGATGCAGGATCACCCCTCATTACATACCCCTCCTTCCCCCCACCTGAGTGAGCCGGAGCCCCCTAATCAGCTGCTACTTTAACCCTGTCCTGTCTGGGTGAAGAATAGATGCCCTCATGTGACCTACACAGAGAGGCGGGGCCAAATCCAAAGCTGAACCCCAGGAGCTGTGCGAACAAAGAAGAGAAAGGGAAATCTCTCCCAACAGCCTCAGGAGCAGTGGATTAAATCTCCACAATCAACTTAATGTACGCTGCAACTGTGGAATACCTGCATAGACAACAAACCATCCCAAAACTGAGGCCGTGGACTTTGGGAGCAACTATAAACTTGGGGTTTGGTTTGTGCATCTAATTTGTTTCTGGTTTTATGTTTATCTTAGTTTAGTATTTAGAGTTTATTATCATTAGTAGATTTGTATATTGATTTGGTTGCTCTCTTCCTTTTTCGTTTTTTGTTTTTTTTTTTTTGCAGTACGCGGGCCTCTCACTGTTGTGGCCTCTCCCATTGCAGAGCACAGGCTCTGGACGCACAGGCGCAGCAGCCATGGCTCACGGGACTAGGCGCCCTGTGGCATGTGGGATCCTCCCAGACCGGTGCACAAACCCATGTCCGCTGCATTGGCAGGTGGACTCTCAACCACTGCACCACCAGGGAAACCCCTTAATAATATTTTTAATTTTTTATTTTAATAACTTTCTTTCTTTCCTTCCTTCCTTCCTTTCTTCCTTCTTTCTTTTTCTTCTCTCCCTCCCTCCTTCCTACCTTCCTTCCTTCCTTCCTTCCCTCCTTCCTTCTCCCTTTTCTCCTGAGCTGTGTGGCAGACAGGGTCATGGTGCTCTGGCCGGGTGTCAGGCCTGAGCCACTGAGGGTGAGAGAGCCAAGTGAAGGACATTGGTCAAGCAGAGACCTGCTGGCCCCATGTGATATCAAATGGCAGAAGCTCTCCCAGAGATCTCCATCTCAACACTAAGACCAAGCTCTACTCAACGACCAACAAGCTACAGTGCTGGACACCCTATGCCAAACGACTAGCAAGACAGGAATACAACACCATGCATTAGCGGAGAGGCTGCCTAAAATCATAATAAGTTGGGCTTCCCTGGTGGTGCAGTGGTTGAGAGTCCGCCTGCCGATGCAGGGGACACGGGTTCGTGCCCCGGTCCGGGAGGATCCCAGGAGCCGTGGCCACTGGGCCTGCGCGTCCGGAGCCTGTGCTCCACAATGGGAGAGGCCACAACAGTGAGAGGCCCGTGTATCGCAAAAAAAAAAAAAAACATAATAAGTTCACAGACACCCCAAAACACACCACTGGACACGGTACTGCCCAACAGAAAGACAAGATCCAGCCTCATCCGCCAGAACACAGACACCAGTCCCCTCCACAAGGAAGACTACACAACCCACTGAACCAACATTACCTGCTGGGGCAGACACCAAAAACAACGGGAACTACAAACCTGCAGCCTGAAGAAAGGAGACCCCAAACACAGTAAGTTAATGAAAATGTGAAGACAGAGAAATACACAGTGGATGAAGGAGGTAGGTAAAAACCTACCAGAACAAACAAATGAAGAGGAAATAGGCAGCCTACCTGAAAAAGAATCCAGAGCAATGTTAGTAAAGATGACCCCAAATCTTGGAAATAGAATGGAAAAAATAAAAGAAATGTTTAACAAGGAGCTAGAAGAACTAAAGAGCAAACAAACAATGATGGACAACATAATAAATTAAAAATTCTCTAGAAGGAATCAATAGCAGAATAACTGAGGCAGAAAAACAGATAAGTGACCTGGAAGATAAAATAGTGGAAATAACTACTGCAGAGAAGAATAAAGAAAAAAGAATGAAAATAACTGAGGACAGTCTCAGAGACCTCTGGGACAACATTAAATGCACCAACATTCGAATTATAGGGGTCCCAGAAGAAGAAGAGAAAAAAAAGGGACTGAGAAAATATTTGAAGAGATTATAGTTGAAAACTTCCTGAATATGGGAAAGGAAATAGTCAAGTCCAGGGAGTGCAGAGAGTCCCATAAAGGATAAATCCAAGGAGGAACATTCAAAGACACACATTAATCAATCAAAAAGTAAATTCAAAGAAAAAACATATTAAAAGCAGCAAGGGAAAACCAACAAATAGCATACAAGGGAATCCCAATTAGGTTAACAGCTGAGCATTCAGGAGAAACTCTGTAAGCCAGAAGGGAGTGCCAGGACATATTTAAAGTGAGGAAAAGGAAAAAACCTCCAACCAATATTACTCTACCCAGCAAGGATCTCATTCAGATTCAATGGAGAAATTAAAACATTCACAAACAAGCAAAAGCTAAGAGAATTCAGCACCACCAAACCAGCTTTACAACAAATGCTAAAGGAACTTCTCTAGGCAGGAAACACAAGAGAAGGAAAAGATCTACAATAACAAACCCAAAACAATTTAAAAAATGGTAATAGGAACATACGTATCGATGATTACCTTAAATGTAAATGGATTAAATGCTCCAAGAAAAAGGCAGACTGGCTAAATGGATACAAAAACAAGACCCATATATATGCTGTCTACAAGAGACCCACTTCAGACCTAGGGACACATACAGACTGAAAGTGAGGGGCTGGAAAAAGATATTCCATGCAAATGGAAACCAAAAGAAAGCTGGAATAGCAATTCTCATATCAGACAAAATAGACTTTAAAATAAAGACTATTACAAGAGACAAAGAAGGACACTACATAATGATCAAGGGATCAATCCAAGAAGAAGATATAACAATTGTAAGTATTTATGCACCCAACAGAGGAGCACATCAATACATAAGGCAAATACTAACAGCCATAAAAGAGGAAATCCATAGTAACACAATCATATTAGGGGACTTTAACACCCCTTTCAGCAATGGACAGATCATCCAAAATGAAATTAAATAAGTAAATAAAAGCTTTAAATGACACATTAAACAAGTTGGACTTAATATTTATAGGACATTCCATCCAAAACAACAGAATACACTTTCTTAAGTGCTCATGGAACATTGTACAGGATAGAGCATATCTTCGGTCACAAATCAAGCCTTGGTAAATTTAAGAAAATTGAAATTGTATGAAGTAACTTTTCTGACCACAGTGCTATGAGATTAGATATCAATAACAGGAAAAATCTGTAAAAAGTACAAACTCATGAGGCTAAACAATACACTGTTAAATAACCAAGAGATCACTGAAGAAATCGAAGAGGAAATCAAGAAATACTTAGAAACAAATGATAATGAAAACACGATGACCCAAAATCTATGGGATACAGCTAATGCATTTCTAAGAGGGAAGTTTATAGCAATACAATCCTACCTCAAGAAACAAGAAACATCTCAAATAAACAACCTAACCTTACACCTAAAGCAATTAGAGAAAGAAGAACAACAAAAAAAAAAGAAATCATAAAGATCAGATCAGAAATAAATGAAAAAGAAATGAAGGAAACAATAGCTAAGATCAATAAAACTAAAAACTGATTCTTTGAGAAGATAAACAAGACTGATAAACCATTAGCCAGACTCATCAAGAAAAAAGGGAGAAGACTCAAATCAACAGAATTAGAAATGAAAAAGGAGAAGTAACAACTGACACTGCAGAAATACAAAGGATCATGAGAGATGACTACAAGCAACTCTATGCCAATAAAATGGACAACCTGGAAGAAATGGACAAATTCTTAGAAATGCACAACCTGCTGAGACTGAATCAGAAAGAAATAGAAAATATGAACAGACCAATCACAAGCACTGAAATTGAAACTGTGATGAAAAATCTTCCAACAAACAAAAGCCCAGGACCAGAGGGCTTCACAGGGGAATTCTGTCATACATTTAGAGAAGAGCTAACACCTATCCTTCTCAAACTCTTACAAAATATAGCAGAGGGAGGAACACTCCCAAACTCATTCTATGAGGCTACCATCACCCTGATACCAACCAGACAAAGATATCAGAAAAGAAAGAAATCCACAGGCCAATATCACTGATGAACATAGATGCAAAAATCCTCAACAAAATACTAACAAACAAAATCCAACAGCACATTAAAGGATCACACACCATGATCAAGTGGGGTTTATCCCAGAAATGCAAGGATATTTCAATATATGCAAATCAATAAATGTGATAAACCATATTAACAGTTTGAAGGAGAAAAACCATATGATCATCTCAGTAGATGCAAAAAAAAGCTTTTGACAAACTTCAACACCCATTTATGATAAAAAACCCTCCAGAAAGTGGGCATAGAGGGAACTTACCTCAACATAACAAAGGCCATATATGAGAAAACCACAGCCAACATGGTTCTCAATGGTGAAAAACTGAAACCATTCCTTCTAAGATCAGAAACAAGACAAGGTTGTCCACACTTACCACTCTTATTCAACATAATTTTGGAAATTTTAGCCACAGCAATCAGAGAAGAAAAAGAAATTAAAGGAATCCAAATCAGAAAAGAAGTAAAGCTGTCACTGTTTGCATATGACATGATACTATACAAAGAGAATCCTAAAGACGCCACGGGAAAACTACTAGAGCTAAACAATGAAATTGGTAAAATAGCAGGATACAAAATTAATGCACAGAAATCTCTTGCATTCCTTTACACTAATGATGGAAAATCTGAAAGAAAATTTAAGGAAATATTCCCATTTACCATTGCAACGAAAAGAATAAAATACCTAGGACGAAACCTACCTAAGGAGACAAAAGATCTGTATGCAGAAAACTATAACACACTGATGAAAGAAATTAAAGTTGATACACATGGAGTGATATACCATGTTTTTGGATTGGAAGAATCAACATCGTGAAAATGGCTATACTACCCAAAGCAATCTACATATTCAGTGCAGTCCCTAAACTACCAATGGCATTTTTCACAGAACAAGTACCAAAAATTTCACAAAGTGTATGGAGACACAAAAGACCCTGAATAGCCAAAGCAATCTTGAGAAAGAAAAACAGAGCTGGAGGAATCAGGCTCCCTGACTTCAGACTATACTACAAAGCTACAGTAACCAAACAGTATGATACTGGCACTAAAACAGAAATATAGATAACTGGAACAGGATACAAAGCCCAGAGATAAACCCATGTACATATGGTCACCTTATCTTGATAAAGGAGGCAGGAATATACAATGGAGAATAAACAGCCTCTTCAATAAATGGTGCTGGGAAAACTGGACTGCTACATATAAAAGAATGAAATTAGAACACTCCCTAACACCATACATAAAAATAAACTCAAGGTGAATTAAAGACCTAAATGTAAGGCCAAACACTATAAAACTCTTAGAGTAAAACATAGGCAGAACACTCTGTGACATAAATCACAGCAAAATCCTTTTTGACCCACCTCCTGGAGAAATGGAAATAAAAACAAAAATAAATAAATGGGACCTAATGTAACTTAAAAGTTTTTGCACAGCAAAGGAAACCATAAACACGATGCAAAGGCAACCCTCAGAATGGGAGAAAATATTTGCAAATGAAACAACTGACAAAGGATTAATCTCCAAAATATACAAGCAGCTTGTGCAGCTCAATATCAATAAACAAACCACCCAATCCAAAAATTGGCAGAAGACCTAAAGCGACATTTCCCCAAAGAATATATACAGATTGCCAACAAACACATGAAAGGATGCTCAGCATCACTAATTATTAGAGAAAGGCAAATCAAAACTACAGTTAGGTATCACCTCACACCAGTCAGACTGACCATCATCAAAATATCTGCAGACAATAAAAGCTGGAGAGGGTGTGCAGAAAAGGGAAGCCTTCTGCACTGTTGGTGGAAATGTAAATTGATACAGCCACTATGGGGAACAGTATGGAGGTTCCTTAAAAAATTAAAAATAGAACTACCGTATGACCCAGTAATCCCACTACTGGGCATATAACCTGAGAAAAGCATAGTTCAAAAAGAGTCACATACCACAGTGTTCACTGCAGAACTATTTACAATAGCCAGGACATGGAAGCAACCTAAGTGTCCATTGACATATGAATGGATAAAAAGACATAGCACATATATACAATGGGATATTACTCAGCCATAAATGAAACGAAATTGAGTTGTTTGTAGTGAGGTGGATGGGCATAGAGTCTGTCATACAGAGTAAGGTAAGTCAGAAAGAGAAAAACAAATTCTGTATTCTATCACATATATATGGAATCTTTAAAAAATGGTTCTGATGAACCTAGGAGCAGGACAGGAATAAAGATGCAGATGTAGAGAATGGACTTGAGGGCACAGGGAGGGGGAAAGTTAAGCTGGGACAAAGTGAGAAAGTAGCTTGGCATATATACACTACCAAATGCAAAATAGATAACTAATGGGAAGCAGCTGCATAGCAATGAGAGATCAGCTTGGTGCTTTGTGACCAACTAGAGGGATGGGATAGGAGCGGGAGATGCAAGAGAGAGGGGATATAGGGATATATGTATACATAGAGCTGATTCACCTTGTTATACAGCAGAAACTAACACAACATTGTAAAGAAATTATAATCCAATAAAGATGTTAAAAAAAAAAGTTAAGCATAGTTTATGGTTTAAAAGAGAAGATTCAATTACTTCAGTACAGGCATACCTCATTTTATTGTGCTTTGCTTTATTGTGATTCACAGATAATGTGTTTTTAACAAATTGAAGGTTTATGGCAACCCTCCATCAAGCAAGTCTTTCAGCATCATTTTTCCAACAGCATTATTTTTTAAATTAGGGTACATAAAATGTTTTTGTAGACATAATGCTCTGGCACGCTTAATAGACTACAGTATAGTGTAAAGATAACTTTTATGTACACTGGGAACCCCCCAAATTCATGAGGCTTACTTTATTGTGATAATCGCTTTATTGCAGTGGTCTGGAGCCAATCCTGCAGTATCTCCAATGTATGCCTGTACATCCCCTAGTTCCCTATCTCACGGGTAACATCTGTTTACAGTTTGGTGTATATTCTTCTAAATTTTCATATGAAGATAGTTTTAGATGCTTAACATGTACATATGATTTAAAACATGTAAAATGGTACCATATTAAAAATACTGTTTGCTGCATACTTTTTACATTTAATAATAAATTTCTGGTATTTCTGTCAGAACAGAGAGCAATTATTTGTTTGACTGCTATAAAATATTTCATACATGAAGATAATATAGTTTATTTAATCAGGCTGTTATTGATGGGTATTAATATCTTTTCCAAATGTTGCTGTTAAAAATAATGTTGGAATGAGAAGCCTCCCATTATTTTGTTGGGACAAGGGTGACTAAAAATATAGGATGGTTTCCAAAAGTGTATAAGTATATAAATTGGAAATTTTAATAGATTTTTCTGTTACCCTCCCAAGAGGCTTTAACAATCTGAAGCCTTAAAAGTATAAAATCCTGTTTCTTCATACCCTAGTCAACACTGAATATGATCAACTTCTGCGTTTATCTTTGTTACTTCCTTTTACTTATTAAGAGATATTTAGTTGTCTATATTCCTGGTTTTTAATTGAATATTTTATTCACTTTTGATCTTTCTTAATTTCTAATAATTACATTAAGTCTATATGATTTCTTTTGAACATCAATTAAGGTGTACCCTAGATTTTAGCCTATGGATAACATATTGTCTTTAATTTTTCTATAGTGTATAATTCTGATACTGATTTAACCACATATAAGTGATATCATATGATATTTGTCTTTCACTTTCTGACTTACTTCACTTAGTATGATAACCTCTAGTTCCAGCCATGTTGCTGCAGATGGCATTATTTCATTCTTTTTTAAGGCTGAGTATTATTCCATTGTATATATGTACCAAATATTCTTTATCCATTAATGTTGATGGACATTTAGGTTGTTTCCATGCCTTGGCTATTTTGAATGGTGTTGCTATGAACATAGGGGTGCATGCATCTTTTTGAATTATAGTTTTGTCCGATATACTCCCAGGAGAGGGATTGCTGGATCATATAGTAATTCTATTTTTAGTTTTTTGAGGAAGCTCCATAATGTTTTCTGTAATGACTGTACCAATTTACATTCCCACCAGCAGTGTGGGAGGGTTCCCTTTTCTCCACACCCTGTCCAGCATTTGTTATTTGTAGACTTTTTAATGGTGGCCATTCTGACCAGTATGAGGTGGTACCTCATTGTAGTTTTAATTTGCATTTCTCTAATAATTAGAAATGTTGAGCATCTTTTCGTGTGCGTCTTGGTCATCTGTATGTATTCTTTTTTATATATATATAAATTTATTTATTTATTTATTTTTGGCTGCATTGGGTCTTCATTGCTGCGTGTGGGCTTTCTCTAGTTGCGGTGAGCAGGGGCCGCTCTTCGTTGCGGTGCATGAACTTCTCCTTGCAGTGACTTCTCTTGTTGCAGAGCACGGGCTCTAGGTATGCAGACCTCAGTAGTTGTGGCTCATGGGCTCTAGAGCACAGGTTCAGTAGTTGTGGCACACAGGCTTAGTTGCTCCATGGCATGTGGGGTCTTCCTGGACCAGGGCTCAAACCCGTGTCCCCTGCATTGGCAGATGAATTCTTAACCACTGCACCACTAGGGAAGTCCCCATCTGTATGTGTTCTTTGGAGAAATGTCTATTTAGGTCTTCTGCCCGTTTTTCAATTTCTTTGTTTGTTTTTTGTTGTTGAGTTGTATGAGCTGTTTGCATATTTGGGAAATTAAGCCCTTGTTAGTTGCATTGTTTGTAAATGTTTTCTTCCATTCTGTAAGTGGTCTTTTCATCTTGTTTATGGTTTCCTTTGCTATACAAAAGCTTGTAAGTTTGATTAGGCCCCATTTATTTATTTTTGTTTTTATTTCTATTGCCTTGGGAGACTGACCTAAGAAAACACTGGTCCAATTTATGTCAGAGAATGTTTTGCCTATGATCTCTTCTAGGAGTTTTATGGTGTCATGTCTTATGTTTAAGTCTTTAAGCCATTTTGAGTTTATTTTTGTGTATAATGTGAGGGTGTGTTCTAACTTCACTGATTTACATGAAGCTGTCCAACTTTCCCAGCACCACTTGCTGAAGAGACTCTCTTTTTACCATTATATATTCTTGCCTTCTTTGTTGAAGATTAATCGACTGTAGGTGTGTGGGTTTATCTCTGGGCTCTCTATTCAGTTCCATTGATCCATACGTCTGTTTTTGTGCCAATACCACGCTGTTTTGTTTACTGTGGCTTTGTAGTATTGTTATTTTTTCAATGTTTTCTTCTCTAGTATTTCCCATCTTTCCTCTCTTTAGCTGTAATGATAAGTTTTCTCTGTCTCTTCCCCACCTCATGGTTATAAATCATATTTGCATTTTTCTCATGGTTATTATTTCATTTTAAACAAGTATTATATATTTGATGAATATAGATAATTGATGAAGTTATATAATTTTTCCTGAAGAAGATAAACTTCTTAGCACTCTTGTACTTTCTTGGCCCCCACCATGTACATTCTGTTTCCTTGAAAACACTGGGATTTAAGCTCTAGAATGTTCTTATTGTTTTATTATAATTCTAATTCCTTATAAGTTATTCTTAACAATTAGGTTTCACAACTCCAGACAGTTGCTTAGAATTATCTATATCATTTTTTGTTAAAAAAATTTATTATTATATTTAGTTTCTCAAGTCTTTCTTAGATTAATTTTTCATTGGACTGGAGCACATCCTTAATAATTCTTTCAGAATTTTTTGTGGTTTTGAATTATTTTTTCTAAAATGTTTTTATTTTGCAAACACACTGGAATGCCTGTTAGTTAGTTATTTCTCCATAACAAATCACCACTAAACTTTGGGGCTTAAAACAACAAACATTTGTTTTTCACAGTTTCTGTGAGTCAGGAATATGGGTGTTAATTCACTGGTTTCCTCTGGCTCAGAGTCACTCAGGAGGTTGTAATGAAACTGGCAGCTTGGGCTGTGGTTACATCAAAAGACATCACTAAGGGAATGATTCATTTCCAAGCTCAGTGACGTGGTTGTTGGCAGGTTCAATTCTGGCTCTTGGCTGGAAGCCTCCTTTCTTTCCTTGCTAAATGAATCTTTCCATAGGGCATCTCACAGAATGGAAGCTGGCTTCTTTCAGAGCAAGGGCACATGAGAAGGAAAGAGACTGCCCCTAAAACAGATGGCAAAGTCTTTAACCTAATCATAAAAGTGACATCCTGTTACATCTGTATTCTATGTATTAGAAATGATTCACTAAGTCCAGTTCACACTCAAGGAGAGGGCAATTAGAGAAGAGCATGACGACTAGCACATGGGGATCATTGGGGGCCATCTTAGAGGCTACTTGCTTTTATTTTCCCTCAGTATTTTGAAGACATTGGCTCACTGTTTTCTAACATTTTTTTTTCTCCAAATACAAAGACTATTGACCTGAAACAAAAGACTGCCAGGTACTTCTCCAGCAATGCTGAGTTTATTTGGTATCAAGGGAGAATTGCAATTCAGGGTCTGCAATCATGGTGTATCCCATGCAAGCTCCCCTGTAGAAACGGAAGAATACTTTTATAGAGGGGAAAAAGGAAGTTGGGAAGGCTCTAGTAAGCAAAAAGTCCATGTATTTTCATTGATTGAGACCTTCCTGGAAAAAAAAGAGGCGTTTTGATACTTCCTGTTGGGCTCTGCTATTATCACAGGGAGTAAGGGGTCCTCCTTCTGGTCTCCTGACTGTATTTAATTGAGGTTTCTGTTTACTAATTTGTTTTGTTTTGTTTTGTTTTGTTTTTTTTGCGGTCACCAGCCTCTCACTGTTGTGGCCTCTCCCGTTGCGGAGCACAGGCTCTGGATGCGCAGGCTCAGCGGCCATGGCTCATGGGCCCAGCTGCTCCGCGGCATGTGGGATCTTCCCGGACGAGGGCACGAACCCGTGTCCCCTGCATTGGCAGGCGGACTCTCAACCACTGCGCCACCAGGGAAGCCCGTTTACTAATTTTCGCATGACTTATGTCAACTGATTTTTGTTCCTTTATAGATAACCAATTTTTCTCCAGATGAATTTATTATCTTCTTTTTATGTTTAGAACTCTGGACTTTCACTGAGGTGTTTCTAACTTTCATAGCTTCTCATTACTCATGATTATCTGTTAATATTACCTTTAAATCTGAAGATGTGAGCTTTTATTTAGTTTAGATATGATTTTTCATGTTACTTCTTCCCCCTATTTCCCCTGTGGTTGACTTATGGAAATCATAAGATAGTTATTGGAATCTCTGTATTTATTTTCTATTCTGTTATCTGTTCTTCCATAGTTTTTCATCTTTGTGCCCATGGGATCATATTCTGAGTAAATATTTCAATTCATTTTTCCAGTTTATTAATTTGATTCTCAGTTCTCTGCTTTCTGCTATTTTGTACATCTATTTAATTTTCTTATTTTGAAATAAAAATGTGACCAGAGACTCATAGGAACCTAACCCCAAATTTCCCCTAGGCACAGTAGTTCAGCAATTGCTGACTCAGCATTTGCCAGTAACTATAGAACATAACTAATCGCAAATAATGAGAAATGACTATACTTCAAAGGAGCTTGGTTTTGGAAAGGAGGAAGGAGAAATAGTGGTGTTCAACTGTTAAGAAGGATACCTACTCACATCTTTTTCCTGAAGCCTGTCTTGGGAGGGTGTCAGCAGACATCATGGGCTCAGGAGACTTCCACGTTTTCTTCAAGGCAAGGAGTTGAAGGGTGTATTTAGAGAGGAGCTTGAGGTAATAGGAGTGTTTGCTTATTTTAGATCAGGAACAGCAGAAGACACACTGAAAGATTTAGGGAATTGTAGATTGTTATTAAGTCAACCTTTTAGGGCATGTACACTGACACTGCAGTATAGGGATGAGAGTTAGTGGATGATCTGGATAACAGATTTTTTGGAAGTGATGAGGCAAATAGGAATGTGAGATGTGATAGGAGATTAGCCTGATGGTTTATTAGAGAAAGGTGAATAGCCAGGGCTTCCTTATGTGGATTGTCATACTCTAGTTGTGGGTTAACAGTGGTTGGGGCTGATGTTGCTGAGGTTGTACTTAGTCTAGGATTATGCCTGAAAATTTCACTGTTTTGAGGTTCTCTCTTCTGACAGGGGTTATGGATTTTTCTCCCCAGACCTGTGGGTTTACATTATCAATTTTTCTTTATCTTCATTATACCTTCTTGCAACTCATAATATATGGTATGTTTGGAAGTGGTACCACTATATTAGCTTTCTCAAACTGTAAGATTTTATTTTTGTTGTTATACACTCCTTTTGTCATTTTTATAGTTCTTTGGGAAGATAGTGTGCTAAGCAAGCCATCTTGAACTTTAAACCTATGATGATTTTTCTGCAATTTCTGTTCTAGTCTTTTATTCCCCTTTCTATTACCACATTAAAAAGTTGGAATATCAAGAGAGGAAATATTATTAAATAACTTTAAACATTGGGAGAAGGAAAGTGGAGTTAATTTATTACCTTTAATACAGAAAAGTGCCTATCACACTTAATGTATTGATGTGGGGGAGGGGGGAATAGCTTTAAGATATTAATATAACTATCTATATAATAGTAATATTTAAATATGACTACCAAATACCATTCCTTTAGCTATAGGGATACATGTGTATCAGCTTCACCTTTAACACTTATCCTGCTGCCTCCTGACTATCAAGGTATCCAGAATGCTCCAAAGCATTCTAATCAATTCCCACAATTAGAGAAGCTCTCTTAATGGACTTTAGTGCAATACTAAAGAGAAATTAACTGCCTACCACTATCCTTTAATGAAATAGAGTTACGACTTAATTTCAGGAAGACTTGTACTACATTTCTTTGCTGCTATGAAGCTACTCTACATTTTTAAACAGACCTCTCCCTGTGACAAGAAGCTATGGAGGCAAAGTACTTTTATTTTTTTTTATATTTTCTAACATCTTTATTGGAGTATAATTGCTTTACAATGTTGTGTTAGTCTCTGCTGTATAACAAAGTGAATCAGCTATATGTATACATATATCCTCATATCCTCTCCCTCTTGCACCTTCCTCCCACCCTCCCTATCCCACCCCTCTAGGTGGTCACAAAGCACTAAGCTGATCTCCCTGTGCTATGCGGCTGCTTCCCACTAGCTATTTTACATTTGGTAGTGTATATATGTCAATGCTACTCTCTCACTTCATCATCCCAGCTTACCCTTCCCCGTCCCCGTGTCCTCAAGTCCATTCTCTACATCTGCTTCTTTATTCTTGTCCTGCCCCTAGGTTCATCAGAACCATAAAGTACTTTTAGAAAAAGGTATTTGACTTCCAACAGGGAAGAGGATATGAGGGAGGTATGGAATCAGAAGTACATATAGTGAGCACAGGGCAACTTATTTAGCAAATCTAAGTTGCAGCACTCTTTCAGAACTACAGAGACAGGATTTTCTAAATTGCTTTCCTTGACATTTAACATTAGAAAAAAAAAAGTTTTGACAGTGTTTTAAATTTCAAATTTAAAAGTTTTTTCTTTCTGTATGCGAAAGAAAAATTCTATTTCCATCTTGTGAAATTATTTATATCTCAGATGTGAAAATGTGTTTCTGGATTTGCTACAGTGCTGTCCTAGGCAAAAAGTGAGGGCATTTAATGTCACCACAATTCTTGTTTTCTTTCATACTTATAAAAATAATTACTGTAGAAAAGTATAAAGAAGATAATTGCTTACAATCTTACTCTTCATTTATCCAGGTTATATTTCATGGGAGATCTTTTAAAAAGGAGAAAGAGTACTACAATAAAATGTGGACATACTGTACATATTTAGTTTTTCTCCTGCCTTTTTCATATATGTATTTCAAACAGTATTTGAAATAATTAATTTTCAAATTTCTATGTCAAAACCGAAATAATTTTCATTCATAGTTACAAGTAATAGCTGATATAGCTGATAGTTAAGCTTCTGTAATTATGCTGTCTTGCTATTACTCTCTTCAAAACTTAATGGTCATTTTATTTTTCACTTTTGCCCTATGGATTATCATCTATTTGCTCTTATTTTCAGGTATGTGGAAGGTATAGATTGTCTTTAACTCTACTAGTTGTTACCTATAAAACCTTTAAAACCAGGTGTCTTGAAAATAACACAGTAAAAAAATGAAGCAATACACCCCTGTACAAAATGTTTTCATTTACAGTCCAGATAAGTTACTGGATTTTTTTAAATTATTTTACATTTTTTTCACTGATAGTTGACTTACAGTATTATATTAGTTTCAGGTGTACAGCATAGTGATTCAATATATATATATTTTTTTGCGGTACGCGGGCCTCTCACTGTTGTGGCCTCTCACTGTTGTGGCCTCTCCCGCCGCGGAGCACAGGCCCAGCGGCCATGGCCCACAGGTCCAGCCGCTCCATGACACGCAGGATCCTCCAGGGCACGAACCTGTGTCCCCTGCATCAGCAGGCAGACTCTCAACTACTGTTCCACCAGGGAAGCCCGTGATTCAATGTTTTTATAAATTATACTTTATTTAACTGTAAAATATTGGCATAATCCCTGTGCTGTACAATATATTCTTGTAGCTTATTTTATACATAGTATAGTATTTTATACATAGTATTTATTTTATATATAGATTTTTTTTTTTTTTTTTTTTTTTGGCTGCGCTGGGTTTTCTTTGCTGCAGCTGGGCTTTCTCTAGTTGTGGTGAGTGAAGGGCTACTCTTCGTTGTGGGCGTCTCATAGTAGTTTGTACATCTTAATCCTTTACCTGTGTCTTGCTCCTCTTCCTTTTCCTCTCCCCACTGGTAACCACTAGCTTGTACTCTGTATCTGTGAGTCTATTTCTGTTATGTTATATTCATTTGTTTGTTTAATATTTTAGATTCCACATATAAGTGATACATAACAGTATTTGTCTTTCTCTGTCTGACTTATTTCACTAAGCATAATACCTCCAGGTCTATCCACATTGTTGCAAAAGAAAAAATTTCATTCTTTTCTATGGCTGAGAAGTAATCCCTTGTATATAAATACCACTTCTTCTTTATCCATTCATATGTTGATGGACACTTACATTGCTTCCATACATTGGCTATTGTAAATAATTCTGCTATTAACATTAGGGTGCATGTATCTTTTCCAATTAGTGCTTTCATTTTCTTGGGATATAAATCCATGGGTGGCATGGCTGGATCATATAGTAATTCTGTTTTTAGTTTTTTGAGGAACCTTCATACTGTTTTTCATAGTGACTGCACCAATTTACATTTCCACCAACAGTGAACAAAATTCCCTTCTCTCCACATCCTCACCAACATTTGTATTTGTGGGTTTTTTGATGATAGGCATTCTGACAGGTGTGATGTGATAGTATTTCATTTTTGTTTTTTTATTTCTCTGACAATTAGTGATATTAAGCATCTTTTCATGTACCTGTGGCCATCTGTCTGTCTTACTTGGAAATATATTCAGGTTTTCTGCCCATTTTTAATAGGATTGTTTGGCTCTGTATGAACTGCTTATATATTTTGGTTATTAATCCCTTATCTATCATATCATTGGCAAATATTTTCTCTCTTTCTATAGGTTGTCTTTTCATTTTGTTGATGGTTTCCTTGGCTTTGCAAAAGTTTTTAAGTTTAAATATGCTCTATTTTTTATTTTTGCTTTTATTTCCTTTGCCTTAGACAACATTAAAAAAGATTACTACAATTTATGTCAAAGACTGTTTTGCCTATGTTTTCTTCTAGGTGTTTTATAGTTTCCAGTCTTACATTTAGTCTTTAATCCACTTTGAGTTTATTTTTATACATGGGGTAAGAAAATGTTCTAATTTTATTCTTTTACATGTAGCTATCCAGTTTTCCCAGCACCATTTATTGAAGAGACATCTTTTCCCTGTTGTGTATTCCTGGCTCCTTTGTCATATATTAATTGACCATAAGTGTATGGGTTTATTTCTGGGCCCTCTATTCTGTTCCATACATCTCTGTGTCTGTTTTTGTGCCAGTACCTTGCTGTTTTGATTACTGCAGCTCTGTAGTGTTGTCTGAAGTCAGGGATGTAATACCTCCAACTTTGTTCTTTTTTCTCAAAATTGCTTTCGCTATTCTGGGTCTTCTGTGCTTCCATATAAATTTTAGAATTATTTGTTCTAGTTCTGTGGAAAATGTCATGATTTTTTTTTATAGGGGTCACATTAAATCTGTAGATTACTTTGTGTTATGAACATTTTAACAATATTCTTCCAATCTAAGAATATGGGATAACTTTCCATTTATTTGTATCATTTTCAAATTTCTTCATTAATTTTTACAGTTTTCAGAGTATAGGTCTTTCACTTCCTTGGTTAAGTTTATTCCTAAGTATATTACTCTTTTTGATGCAATTTTAAACAGGATTGTTTTCTTGCTTCCTCTTCTTCCCTTCCAATTTGGCTGCCTTTTCTTTCTTTTCCTTGTTCAGTTGCTGTTGTTAAAACTTCCAGTACTATGTTAAACAGAAGTGGTGAGAGTGAACATCCTTATCTTGTTCCTGATTTTATAGAAAAGACTTTTTGCTTTTCATCATTAAGTATGCTGTGGGTTTGTCAGAATGGCCTCTATTATGTTGATATATGATCCTTCTATACCAACTATGATGAAAGGTTTTATCATGAATGGATGTTGAAATTTGTTAAATGCTTTTTTGTGTCTGTTGAGATCGTGTGATTTTTATCCTTCCTTTTGCTAATGTTGTGCATCACATTGATTGATTTGCAAATATTGAAACATCCTTGCATGCCTGGAATAAATCCCACTTGATCATGGTGAATGATCCTTTTTATATATCGTTGAATGTGGTTTGCTAATATTTTGTTGAAGACTTTTGCATCTATACTCATCAGAGATATTGGAGTGTAATTTTCTGTTTTTGTAATAGCTTTGTCTGGTTTTGGTATCAGGGTAATTGTGACCTCATAGAATGAATTTGGTAGTTTTCCTTCCTCTTCAATTTTCTGGAATAGTTTGAGAAGGTTAGGTATTAGCTCTTCTTAATTCCCCTGAGGAGTTTGGTTTAATTCCCCTGTGACGTTCTCAGATCCTGGAATATTTTTTGCTGGCAGTTTTTTTTTTTTTTTTTTTTTAATTACAAATTCAATTTCACTAATAGTGATTGATCAGTCTATTCAAATGTTCAGATTGTTTATTTCTTCCTGATGCAGTCTTGGAAGATTGTGTGTTTCTAGAAATTAATCCATTTCTTCTGGGTTGTCCAATAAGTATTCATTTGTGATATTTTGTATCTCTGTGATATCACTTGTTATTTCTCCTCTTTCATTTCACACTTCGTTAAATTGGGTTCTCTCTTCTTTCTTTTTGATAAGTCTGGCTAAAGGCTTATCCATTTTGTTTATCTTTAAAAAACAAAAAAAGCATAAACAGGACTTCCCTGGTGGTGCAGTAGTTAAGAATCTGCCTGCCAATGCAGGGGACACAGGTTCAAGCCCTGGGTCCGGGAAGATCCCACATGATCAAGAACAATTAAGCCCGTGTGCCACAACTACTGAGGCTGTGCTCTAGAGCCCACGAGCCACAACTACTGAGACTGTGTGCCACAACTACTGAAGCCCATGCACCTAGATCCTGTGCTCTGCAACAAGAGAAGCCAGTGCAATGAGAAGCCCATGCACTGCAACGAAGAGTAGCCCCCCCTTGCCACAACTAGAGAAAGCCTGTGCATAGCAATGAAGACCCAATGCAGACAAAAAAATAATAACAATTAATTTAAAAAATAACAATAAAAAACAAACAAAAAACAGTTCTTGTGAACAATTTTGTTTTTATAACATGGACTCTTCAATAGACATGACATGACTATTTCCATAGGTTTTTCTTAAATTATAGCTATGTGTTTTCATTTTGATATAGGGACCTTACCTATCTTTTGGTTAATTTATTCCTCAGCATTTCATATTCTTGATGTTAATGTAAATTGTATTGCTTTGTTAATTTTGTATTTTATTTTCCAATTGTTCATTTCTAGTATATAGAAATATAATTAATTTTTACATAGTGACTTTTTATCCTGTGATCTTGCCATATTAACTTTGTAGTTCTAGTGGAGTTTTGTTTTGTTCTTTTGTAGATGCTTTAGGATTTATTTATTCACAATTAAGTCAACTGAAAATAAAAATTACTCTTGCTGAGTAATACATGTTTTATTTCTTTTTCTTGCTTCATCGCACTGGGTAGAACCTCAAATAGAATATTAATTGGGAAAGATGAGAGGTTGCATTCTTGCCTTGTTTTGATTTGGGGAGGAAAATGTTAACTATTTCACCATTAAGTTTCATATTAATGGTAGATTCTTATAGTCACCTGTAGTTGCCCTTAATCAGGTTGAGAAACACTTTTTTTAATTTCTAATTTTTTTATGTGGCTCTTTTTTTTTTTATCATGATTGATTGTTGAACTATGTCAAATGCTTTCTCTGCCTCTTTTGAGGAAATTTTATTTTCATTTATTCTGTCTGTGTGTGAATTACATTAGCTTGTTTTTCAAACATTAATCTTACATTTATGGGATATGCATCACTTAATAACATACTTTTAGTGTATTTTTACATTAATTTTCTAATATTTTAACTAGAATGTTGTAGCTATGTTTTTAAGGAATAGTTTTGCAATTTTTTCTTGTCATTGTCTGGCTTTGCTATCAGGGTAAATACTGTAATATGATTCCTCTTCCTCTATTTGCTGAAACATTTTGTGTAAGATTGGGTTTATTTATTCCTTAAATATTAAATAAAATTCCTGATTTAGGTCAACTAGGCCTGATGTTCTTTTCATTTTTTCTGTGGGAGGACAGAGATGGTCATCAAGTTTTTAAATTATAATTCTAGTACTTTTTGTGTTAAAAAAATAAAAATATCCATTGCATCTGAATTGTTGAATTTTCTGACATAAAGTTGTTTACTGTATTTTTTAGGGATGGTAGTTGCAGTAATTTTAGTCTGTAGGGTCATGTTGATTTTCTCCCAGTTTTACTGGTGATTTTGGAAACTTATGTCTTCTTCCCGTACTTTTTCTTTTTCAATAAATCAAGCTAAAGATTTATCATTTTTATTTCTTTTCAAAGAAAATACTTTGTTCTTACTGGTTCTCTCTCTTCTCTTGTGTTTGCTATTGATTATGCTCTTAAATTGTTCCCTACTGTTTACTTCAGCTTTCATTTTGTCTTCTTTTTCTAGATTTCTATTGTAGAAGATTATGTGATTGACTTAAAACGTTATTTTTTTTTTACTTTTTAACTATGCATGTAAAGTTATAAATTTTCCTCTATATTTTCTGCCTGCCTCTTTTTCCCCCCCTGGAACTCCAGTTATGCATATATTAGACCTATTAATATTGTCTCACATGTCAATGAAACTGTCATTTTTTCTTATAGCTTTTTTTCTCTGTGTACTTCAGTATTCATGGATCCTTTTGCCCTGTTTTCAAGTTAACTTTACTTCTGCGATGCTAATTTGCTGTTAAACCCATCAGTGAAAATTTCATTTCAGATACTACATTTTTTTGCCCCATACCTCCATTTTTATAGTTTCTGCTTTATTTCTCATGTTCATGTTTTTCTTTATATTATTGAACATGTTTATAATACTTAAATTATTTGTTTGCTAATTTTATCACATTAGCATTTTGGTTTTATTTCAATTGAGTTTTCTCCTGGTTATGGGTTATATTTTACTGCTTCTTTGCATGTCTGTCTGTCTGTTTTGTTAGATTCTGGACAGTTTAAATATTACCTTGTTGCATGTCTGTTTTTAATCCCTGGTTGGTCTCAAATACCTTTGGGCAGAAAGCCAGGTTGATTATACAGCTCACTTTGTTACTTCTCTTCTTTTAGGGATCATAGTCCTGTAATCTCTGTGAACTATTGTTTCCCAAATTTTGTCCAGTATTTTAGTTGCTTATGTCAAATGGGCTAGTATAGTGCATATTATACTATTGTGCTCTGTCGTAGAAGTATGCATTTACTTTTGTAATTGATTTTTTACCAGATAGTTGGACTTAATTTTATGTTTAGTGGCTTTACTTTTCATATCAGTATTTCATAACATTTAAGTTCTTTTTATTCTTCTCGCAGTTGGTTTGGGTATATTTTTAAGCACTTTTTGAAATATTTTCTAAGAATATCTTTCTGTTGTTTTAACAAGAGAGATAATTGACATTATGCTAAGTGAAATAAGTCAGAGAAAGACAAATACTATATGGTCTCACTTATATGTGAAATCTAATGAAGCCTGACTCATTGAAACAGAGAACCCTGGTGGTTGCCAGGGTCTCGGGAGTGAGGGAAATGGGGAGATGTTGGTCAATAGTTACAGGCTTCCAGTTATGTGTAAATTCTGGGAATCTAATATACAGCATGGTGACTATGGTTAATAATATTTATTATATACTTTAAAATTTCTAAGAAAGTAGATCTTTAATGTTCTCACCACACACACACACACACAATTATATGAGGTGATGGAGAAATTAACTAAACCTATTATGGTAATCATTTTGCAATATTTATGTGTATCAAACCATCACATCATACCTGTTAAACTTATACAATGTTATATGCCAACTATACCTCAACAAATCTGGAAAACATTTTATTGGGTATCTAAACTTTGAAAGCAACTAGTACAGGTATATAGAAAAAATATATATATATACACACACATAGTTTGTATATATTATTGAAAGTTTTATTGTTTGAAGCTTATGATTTTCAGTGACATACTTATAATAGGGGGGTCTCAAAGTATTGATGCTGACAAATATTAAGAGAGTTTTGCTGATCTCTGCACCTACCAGAAAATCCAGAGGAGAATTTTTGTCTAATATTGTTCAGAATAAAAATCTAATATAATGAAACAAAGGGTGCTATTAAAATTAGAAGAAATAGAATGGGCTGTTTAATTTTAAGGGTGACATAAATGTGATAATTCTGTAACTCCAGAGTGTTTACTTTTAAGCAACTGTAAGGTAGAAATGAGCCCATGGTATCATGGAGCTGATTCATCCATTTGAATCTGACAGTTCCTGAACTTAATGGGATGTTGTTGTTAGGTCAAGGGTATCATGAGAAAACCCACATACAAACAAGAAATAATAATTGGAGATGGATTAGCATGTATTGTAAATAATTCCCCCTTCGGAATTAAGGGGTTGTCTGGTAAGTATTTGGGAGAAGTCTGTGTAATGGAGGAAGGATAGGATCACAGGGAGCTCTGGCATTTCCATGTCCATAGTCTTTGAATTGTTAAAATGCTTCTGTACTGTTGGATCAAAGTTCCTGCCTTGAGCTTCTATCTAAAGGGACATCCCTGGACTTAACCATGATCCAGTAATGAAAGGGTTAAACTCTTACATAGCAGCCTTATAGTTCTCTTCTCCGACATTAGAGCCTGCATCCATTTTGACTGATACCAGTGCCTTTGTCTAAAATCACCCTGTACAAAGGGGTGGACTTATGCTGTTAATGAGGGGAATTAAATTTGAGAAACTCTTGGGCTTTGTAGACAGGTGTTATCTCCAAATAACATGATCATAGTGTATAAATATATTAGGCACTAGCTCATTTACATCTTCTCTTCTACCTGGTAAACATGGCTTTAAGGGTGAAAACCCTTAGGAAATCCTTGGCTTTCCAGGTTGGAGTGGCTAATTTTCCAGGTTGGAGTGGATTTGTAAATTGGATTGGATTGCTAGGCATTGAGTCAGAGACCCAGATCACTCTGCCTGCCACTCCCACATAAAAGGTGTGGAATAGGGCTTCGCTGGTGACGCAGTGGTTGAGAGTCCACCTGCCGATGCAGGGGACACGGGTTCGTGCCCCAGTCCGGGAAGATCCCACATGCCACGGAGTGGCTGGGCCTGTGAGCCATGGCCACTGAGCCTGCGTGTCCAGAGCCTGTGCTCCACAACGGGAGAGGCCACAACAGTGAAAGGCCTGCATACCTCAAAAAAAAAAAAAAACAGCAGGAACATGCCATGTGCTAGTTACAGGAATAGCTGATGATTTTATTTTTCTCCCAACAACTTTTACATATTTAGATGGCATATGTTGTTACTTCTCCTGGTGAGTGCCTTTTCACAAAGTTTATTCAAGGTGAAGTTTCCTAGTTTAAATACTGACTCCTGCTGGAAAACTGTTCTAATATCATTGTAATAAAGTTGCTTATGGAGGGCAGCAAGTTATTGAACAAGATACAGCTTTAATGATTTTTGTTAATGTTTTTTCTGAGATATAAATTGCGGCAGAAGAATATCAGAGCAGGAAAATCACTGTAGTACAGTAAAATAAAGCTCTCTCCCTAAACCACCAGTCTGTGGTAGAAATGAAATGAGCACCATAATTTCTTCAACAGAAACATATGTTAAGTACTTACTTGATGGTGGGAGTATAGAGAAAATGATTATATTTCATATCTAATGCAAACTGGATAAAGTAAATATAGGTCTGTTGTTGGGGAATCTATTGGAGAGACTAACAAGCTGGCAAATTACATTTTCTCCACTTGTATAGAATTTAAATTGGGAAGATATAAATGAAGTTCTAGTTAGCTGCATAAATCCTTAACTGTGTACCAGGAGTGTCTTGGCCTCATGTGTGCACATGCCTGTCTCCACACATACACCCATAGCCAGCTCTAGCAATATCTAGAGACAGGTAGAGGAGCATGGGATTAACTTTTATCATTTATATCATAAAGCAACTTTTGAATTTAATGTCTAAGTGGAATAGTCAGGTCTATATTTAGGTTTGAGATTCAGCTGAAAAAACATCACCAAAAGTGATGAATTTCCTAGGTTGCTCTTCATTCTTACCAAGGATAGGAAAATCATCGCAGAGGAAATGAGACTCCAAGTTTGCCAGATGATCTAATCAATATTTTTCTGTCACCCTCAATGCACTTCCTTACCAGTACCAGTAAAAAGAAAACATTCCACAAATGTGGAGAAGTTATAAAGAACCCTCAAGGCCCAAGTTCTAATATTGACCCAGAATTCAACTACTGGGGTGACATTGCTGAGTGATTTACCTCTTAGCTAGTTTCCTCATCAGCCTAAGATTCTTATATTGAAATGTCATGGAATTTTCTGAAGTGTTCTTTTTTTTTTTTTTTAAACTTGTAAAATGTCTGCTCATAGTCAAACTTCACCATGTCTAATTTATAACTGAGGTTACTTTTACGTACTGGTCTCCGCTGGATACAGTGTCATAGATTCAGAAGTGAGTGACACAGTCCTCCTTCAGTTTCTATGATCGTATTGTGGGCAAGAAAATTCAGGTCAGTATTAACAACAGAGTTTTAATAAGAACCACACCTATATGTATTAAGCCCTTTCTAACTGCACTATGCTAAATGTCACTTAATCCTCACGTCAACTTTATGAGATGAGTATGGTCAGTACCACCCCCATTTTGCTTCAAAGGAGTGATGTGATGTGTGCCAGGTTACTCTGCTGGTAAGGGAAGAAAGACCTGGAATTAAAACATAACTAGTCTGATCCCAGTGCTTGCTTTTGACCTTTCTGTTCTACTACATTGGCGGAGCACAACTCTCCCTTTCTGCATCTTATAGCACAGCTGCAGAAATAAAGCATTTATGAGCCTTTTGAGGGTGTTCCTTGCTATTCTTCTATCCAAATGCAAAGCTTCCATTTTGACATAAATATTTGGAGTGATTCTTGCTTGTATCTTTTCTCTTCCCACTCTGTCCCACAAACCTACAAAGATGCTTAAATCTCTCTGGCCCTAAAAGATATCCTTCAATCCTCTTCCCCTCTTCCAATGCTAGCTCCCATGGCTCTTTGCTTTTCCCCACCATGGTTCTCATAAGGCAAGTTGCAGTAACATGCATCCCATTTTGCATCATCTACTTGCTCTTTACTCTTTGGCAGTCAGGCTTCTTCCTCCTCAACTTTATGGGAAGTGCTCTGTCGAGCATGACTGATGATCGTCAAATAAAATGGTCCTTTCTCAGTCCTTATTCTTCCTGAAATTTTCTACAGCATAATTTAATTCCCCTCATTCATTTTGAAATTCTCTTTTGAGATGCTGTATTATCATGGTTCTCCTGTCTAAAGCAGGAATTGGCAAACTGAACCACAGGACAAATTTGGCTTTCTGCTTGTTATCTAGGTAAACCATTATTGGAACATAGCCATGTGTATGTAGTGTCTATGGCTGATTTCACACTACGGTGTCAGACAGTAGTTGTAACAGAAGGCTGTATGAGTAGCAAAGCCAAAAATATTTCCTAAAATATTTCTGGCCACTTACAGAACAAGTTTGCTGGCCCCTGCTCTAAATGATCATTTTAAGGTTTTCTCTATCCTTTCTGTGCTATAAATGTATACAGACCACAAAGGACCATTTCTGGATCTTTTCTTTTTTCTATACCATGTCCCACAGAGATATACTTCATTTTCCTAATTCTATCCCAACTTTTCTGCGGCCAGTATCCAAATCTCCCTCTAGTCCTCGGTACTCCCTGAAATTCCAGACCTGCACCACATTTTTATCTGTCTTGAGGATACTACCACATAGGTGTTTCACTGACTCCTGACACTGAAATATGTACATAACCTTCCCCATGACAAAGGTCACCTCCTAATTTCCTGTCAAGTCTACCAGTGTCTATTAATGATGCCAGCAGCCATTCATTTGTACCATACTTTGTAGCTTACAAAACATAGTCACACTTTTATCTCAGTCCTCCGCATTATTCAGTCTTATTCCCTCTGTCCTTGTCTCTTTTCCTAGATTCTCACATTCATTAAATTCCTCTGCCTCATTCTTATACTCACCCTTTCCTTTTAGTCCCATTGCCTGATTCAAGCCCTTATAACCTCTCCCCTAAAATGGCAGCTTCTGTTTTCCTCCACAGTGCTTGCTTCAACACCTCAGAATTAATCATTTTATTAAGGGCAGTTGTGATCAGATCTTTTCCCTGGTCAGTAAGCTTCAGTTTCTATTGCTTATCAAATTATGTACACTCATGAGCCTGCTGTTCATTTGTACTCACCTGACCCTTCTACCTTCATCTCTGTTTTTTTTCCCATTTCTATTTCTTTAAGTGCACTTTGTGTTCCGGCTCAAATGGACTGCCCCATCTCCCCAGAACACACCCACTTTTACACGGTTTTCCAGACTCTTCCTTCTGCCTAGAATGTCATTCTCTAATCTGTTCAGATCCAATTCCTGTAAGGCCCTTTTTGAACATAATCTACTCTATGACCGTTTTGCTGAACTCCCCAAACAAATGAGATCTGCTCTTGCTTTGAACCCCTGCAGTACTGGGATTATTATTTTGTTTGACCTTTGCATTTTCTTTTCCTATTAAGTATGCATTTGCGTATTTATTTCCCTTACCACACTCGAGGTCCTGCAGTTGGGGACTGGGTCTCAATTATCTAGAAGGTCCATTTTAACCTAGTATGTGAATACAGATAATTCCAAAGGAAGTCACCTTAAAACTTTTCCGGAACAGGTTCAAAAATAGAAATAAATAAAATATAAATCCAAGTGCATTTGGAGAACAAGTACTTCTGAAAAAATTAAAATCTTTCACTTTTAATTTTCCTTATCATTGTGTAACTATAATCTCTAAGGTTGCATACTAAAACCATATTCTCAAAATGGCCTCACATGATTAGTAATGTTTAGGTTTCATTAATATGCCAGACACATGGTCAAGTGACCGGAGCGTGAGACTCAGGAGTCCCACAGATGAATGGGAAAGGCAGATACCATCCACACACAGTGTGCTTCACCACGGTGCCCTTTATGTTATGTCAGTCTTTGTGCTTTCACAGTTAGGTTTTTCTCATGCTTTTGTTTTACTATCGTTGTTATGTCTGTCTATGCTTATGAAAGCTGAAAATATAAATATCACCTAAAGAACCATTTAGCCAGTAGATATGCTTCTATCTATATTTAGATATATCCAAATTGGATAAACATATGGCCTTATGCTTCTATATTTCCAATTAATTACTAAAGCCTTCACCTACCCTTAATGGAAAAAAGTCACTCTGGAAGACTGAGTTGTCTAAAAATAATTAGGACAGGGGAGTAGAAGAAATAGACTTTCTAATCAGTCTATTTACAACTGCTATTGCTTCCCATGCCATGTGGTTCCACTGTAGAAACCTGTTCTATTATAAGCAACTCTGCAACCATGTCCTTGCTGGTTCAGGCCTCTATAGATTTTATGCATACACCACTGTTGGGCTGGGGCACTATTTCCCAAAGTACAGCAATATCTCCTGGTGTCTGGATTGTAAGAGCCTTTTGAGTCTGAACCATATTATATGAATATATTGTAGCTGAACTAGTTTTCCCAAAACACATTCTGGTCACCCTTCAGGTCTCCTTTTGCAAGGGGAGGTAGAGTCAGAGGAACTCGAAGCTACCAAGAAATGTAGGCCACATCTGGAGAAGGTAGGGGAAGTTAGGTGAAGCATAGGGCAGAGGTCCACTGTGAGGGCTCTATGTATAGCAGATATATTGGGTACTTTACTAAACTGGGGTCAGATCAATCTATGGGATCTCATCTCCACTTAGAAGAACTATCCATAGACAGTTGCCTGTCAGTCCTTTCACATTAATCTCACTCTCATTACTCTCATCTCTCTCATTTAGATGTGAAATATGAAAGTGCTTTTTTGATAAACTGCATCTACTAATAATGAGAGTCCATACTCTGTCCCAGTTTAGAGTATTGGGTGTTTTTTTTTTTTTTTAATCTTCAATTTGTCTTGTATTTTGGACAGAGCACTTAAGTTCAAAAGTGAGAAGTACTTGTGACCTCCCTCCAGGCATCCTGCTGGGATGGTAACTTCATTAATATAAGCATTCAGAAACTGCCTGTAAGCAGTTCTCATTAGGGACTTAATTAAGCATTTGATCAGTCCCCATCGTTGACAGTGCTGTCCCTTATTCAATAGTGTAATTGATGGTGGCTGGACTCAGATGAATCAGCCTTCCTCATTGCTCCTACAAACTTATTACAAGCTCGTTAATGTCAGGTTTGGTGGGCTAAACAATGTCTCATCCTCCACCACAATGGCACAGAAAGGAAATGAGCATCGAGGAAATGTGCCCTTCCGAAGAGCTTTGTAGAGCAAGATGATAACCAGGGCCACTCTCATGAAGGAGTGGAGGAGCACAGTCCATGGTGGCTGCAGGGAGAGCACATTAAATACTTGGATATGGTAAAAGAATGACTTTCAGAGCAAAGGAATAATAAATTTCAGAATGAATGTTTAGGGTGGAAATTAGATGAGGCCACACTGTGGTTGTCAAGTTAGCAAGAGCAGAGGTATTATAAGAGTGTAGCGGTAGAAAAGAAAATTTCAAAAGAAGGAAGGCCTTTGGTATGAATTAGGGTTTAGCCTTGTTTTCAAATCCAAAGAACTTGCTTATTTTTGAATACTTAAGTCCTGGAAGGAATGGCAGGGATATGAGTAGAATAAGGGTAGTTAGTAAAAAGGCTGAAGAAAAAAAATAATTTGAAGCAGAACCCTAGGGTAAATGAACGGGTTTTGTTAATAATATCAGATTACAGTGGCTGAGCTGTTTCCTGTGTGCATGATTCTTTCACACACTTGACTCTCGCAGCCAGTTTGTAAGATAAGGAGGGCAGAGAATCTTAGCCCCATTTTAAATGAAAAAATGAAAAAGTGGAGAGACTGGAGCTGAAAGAGAATAGGATGTCTTGCCCTAAGTTATATAGCTATTCTTACGATACTTCTTAAGACACTGTGATTCACTAGCTAATTTTTTCCCAAATATGTCAGGAATTTCATTTTCTGTTGCTGTTAATGGAGTCCACCTCCCTTCACCAATGCAAATCCACACAGATAATTGGCAATCTAAACAGAATCAGGAAAGAGCGTTAAAATCTGTGATCAAATGTGAAAGCAAAGATTAGCTGGACTGGAGTTTAAATACTCAAAATCTATAAACCCAACATAATATGCTCAATGTAGTCTCTTCCACACTGTGGTGAAATAGTATATAGAAGTGTCAACTTGACTAAAATTTGTTTACTACAAAAGGTCATTAGCTAGTTTACAAAAAATGTCTTTCAACATTGTTGTAATGGCATATTATAGTAGACTGTGATGAGATTGCAACTCGTCATGTTTCTCTGTGTTTAAGTACAATCTAAAGCTTATTAAATTGGCTTTTTTTTTTTTTTCTGACCAGGACATTTTATTCTCCTTTGTATCTTTGGGAGGATCCATTAAAGGGGATCAGCAGGTTTCATTTATAAACTGGTGAGAGATTGTAATAATAAGGAGAGTTGGGATAGAGTCAAGGCTGACTCTGGCTCCTTAGCACTCCACACAGGGAGCCAGGCTTAAAAGCAGCCTGTGGAGATTCAGATGCTCCCAGTCACGTTTACCTGCTGTGTACTTCCTTCCCCCAAAGTTTAAGGTGTCCTGTGTCCTAAAGGCATACATAGGGAGTAATTCTCAGGTAATATTAATTACCTTAAAGTAAAATGTGAGAATTTGACAAGAATCTTCTGTTCTCAAAATTGTCTTGAAGTTTCCAAAAGCAAGAAGGAGAATTTAGAGCTAAAGAGAGAATGAAGGAGGTGCTAGAAGGAGTGATTGAATGGTGGGGTTTAGAGCTAAGACTTGGCCATGTAATTGGGCTGCAATCTGCCTAAGAAACTCTTAACATGACGACATCTGCCATGCCTTTGGGTAAATGACATCTTTTTTTCCCTGTTATTGTTGAACTTGAGTCAAGGAAAATAACAAATGAAAGTGTGACTGGTGTTACACTTTTGGTAGTGCTTATCAATTTTGTCCTGTTTCCACATATTTAAAGGGAATTCATACAAGCAATTTCCAAAGCAGGAGTGATTCAACTTGACAGAACCCCTAGAAATCTCTGCCTCTTCAAGGAATTTTTCTTTTTTTTCTACAGAAAGCATTACTATTTTGGACTCATGTTTCTGTCTTAGCATTTTAATTCTGATCCTGATTCCACTGGGCAGGGCCTGAGTCCAGTTCTACGTCCTGTTCTGCGTGCTGAATATGTTTGGCACTTGCTGGTGTTGTTATTGTTAATGATAAACATGATGGAGATATGTTTGGACAGAGATTCTCAGCCAGCTTCTATTCAGAATCATCCAATTAATGAGCTACAGAACTGGAGTGCAGGAGATAGTGGGAGTGACAGATATAGTGGTTGAAGAGAAGAATATGTAAATATGACTGAGGGGAGGCTAAAGAGTCCTACCTGAAATGGTCCTGACACCAGCAGACTACCAGAACGGCCTGGAACTTCACCAAGTTAGAGTTGGAAATGTTATGGTGTTTCCATTTTAAATTGGAAAATTTTACATCTGCAAGTTCAAAAGTGGCCTGATTCATTTTTCTTACCAATTGACAGCATTTTAAAATAACAAAAGTGGGAGGGGAGTTTCATCAGTAAGAGCAAGATCTCAGCCATCTTTTAGGTTAGTGTCTGGGCCAGTAAGTAGCACATAATTTTTGTCATGTTGGTACAAAACACCAACAGGATGTAATGAGGTCAGAGCTGCTGTAGTTGGGTTTCTCACTGTTCTGGTTGAAGTTTGCATGGCAGTCTTCCAAGATGTCTCTGATAATTAAAGCAGTTCTATTCTTGTTTCTTTAGAGTTTGCAATTTCCATTAATGTGAAAAGAAGCCCATGTAGAACTGTCCATGGTCCTGACAGAGGGTTACTTAGGCAAAAGGTGTTCAATGAAGTCTCCCCACGGCCCAAGCATTAGATTATAACCCAAAGTATAAAATATACATGCCTATATTTTGTGTATTGTATGAGTATATTGAGGAGAATAGACTAAGTTCTCCTGCAAAAGAATTACAAATACTTTATGTACATACTTTGCCCTCAAGGATGTGAATCATGACTCCTCGCTCCTTAGGTGTTGACTCCACAGAGTGACTGCCTTCCAAAGAAATACAGTGTAGAAAAGCAGGAAAAGAATAACTTTGCAGTGGAGAAACCTGATAAATACTACATTAGTCACATGATCAAGGTTAACTTCAACAGTTATGTGTCAGGCTGATAGTATGTTCCCTTGATATGATGTAATGAGAATGGCACTATACCGGGGTCCTCTTTCCAAAAACTCTCAACCTCAGTCTAACCATGAGGAATGGTTATCCCAGACAAATCCCAAATGTGGGAAATTACACAAAATACTGACAAGTACTCTTCAAAACTGTCAAAGTCATCAAAAATAAGGTCTGACAGCCAAGAGGAGCCTCAGGAGACAGGATGACTAAATGTAATATGGTATCCTGGATGGGATCCTGGAGTAGGAAAAGGAAATTAGGTAAAATCTGAGGATATCTGAATAAAGTATGGGCTTAAGTTAGTACTAATCTATTAATATTGGTTCATTAATTATGAAATGTGCCATACTACTGTAAGATAATAATATTGATAAAAGGAAAACTTTGATGTGAGAACTCTCTGTATTATCTAACTTCAAAAATGGTTTTATTAATCTAAAACTTCTAAAATGAAAAGTTTGTTAAAAATCAAAGCTAGGAAAGAGTTAAAATGAAAGGTGATATCTTATTGTTCAAATAGGTATTAAATTATCCCTTCTTCCCTATCACTACACTCAAAAGAAGCACAGGAGAATTAAGCATTTCATACATAGTGTTGAGAAGTTGAATTTTTTGTAACCTTCTTAAATTCAAAATATTAGTGATATATGTATACTGGTGAAAAAAATTAAAGTTACAGAAGGACATATAATGAAAAGCCACAGTCCCCTGCCCCCGTGGAATCCTCCTTTCTAGGAGGACTGATTTAACTCTTATTCTTGAGTTTATCTCCATTTCTGGGATTTTATATATTGACTCTTGCTTTACAGATCAGGAAAACATTCACTTAGACCTTCTAACGCTTCTCTCTTCTTCCTTCCTATATATTTTTATCACTGTTTTTAGTTCCTTGACTGTTCACCATTGTGACTTGAGGTAATGCACATATATATTTATTTCTTGCTTTATTTCTGTATCATTCACTTAGTTAATGATGTTGTTAGCATCATTTCTGTTTTTCAACCCTCCTTTCTTTTTCCACTTCTCATTTTTTTATTGGAATATTATTGATCTTTTAAATTATATAATAATACATGACCTCTGTTAATTTTGAATGTTATTTAAATTCAAAATCTTATAGATGATATGAAGTTCCCTTTGATACAACCGTGTTCTAACTGTTCACAGAAATAACCCTTCTTAGCAGTTTGATAAGATACTTTTTTATGTATTAAAAAAATTTAAAAGTTATGGAGATGTAATGTACAGCATGGTGACTATACTTCCAGATACCTTTTTATGTATTATTATGCCTATATATTTATATTCTATTTGAAAATACAAAATGTTGTTTTGAGTGTTTTTATTTTTCCTACAATTCTATAGCTTGTTTTTGTATTATTCTGTGACTTTTTATTTTTTAATTAACAGTGTTTTAGATACCTAACTTATTAAATGTGGAACCACTACAAGTTTTCCCCTACTACAGTAAATATTCCACAGTATAGTTATATAGTGCTATTCTCAATCAACAAATATTTAGGTCACTTTTAATTTTTTTATTATTACAAAAAATACTGCAATAAACGTTTCAGTATAGAGTGTGTTGTACACATGCATATGTGGTTTTCTAGATTAGATATGAAACATGGTTTAGCTGAGGCATGAGGTGAGGATAAGCATGTATTAAATTATCAACAGATATTGCCAAAGTGGATTTGTTCATATTTTGTTAAGAAATTTTTGTCTATGTTCATGTCCTTTTCTTTTATTGTAATATCTTTGTGAGATTTTTGTATCTGGGTTATGCTTCCCTCACAGAATAAGTTAGGAAGCATTTCCTTCTCCTGTATTTTCTAAAAGGGTTTGCATAAGATAGCTATTCTTTCTTTCTTAAATATGTGATAGAATACATCATAGAAACCAGTTAGAAGTAGAGTTTTCCTTTTAGGGAGGTTTCTGATAATGAATTAAATTTCTTTAAAAATTCAGAGTTGTTCAGATTTTCTGTTGCTTTTGGGGTCTGTTTTGATAAATTGTGCTTTTTGAAGAATTTGTCCATTTCATTTACGTTATTGGATTTACTATGAGAAACTTACTCATCACACCCCTACTTATCCCTTATTGTCTGTAAGATCTCTAGCAATGTTCCATATCAGTAGTTTTTCTTTTTGAAGAAAAAATTCTCTAATTAGTCTTGTCAGGAAGTTATCAACTTTTATTAATCTTTCAAAGAACCAATTTTGGTTTTGTCAACTTTCACTATTGTTTGCTTTCTATTTTATTGATTTCTGCTCTTATAATGTTTTTTTCCTTCTACATATGTGTTAAATTGATCAATCACTTTAGCTTCTTAAGAGAAATTTTGATCAATGATTTTAAGCTTTTCTTTTTTTAATATTATTATTCAAATTTGTAAAGTACTTTGTAGACACTGATTAACTACATTCCACAAAGTTTGACATATTTTCTATACTGTTCCATTTGCAACATATAATAATTTACTTGGGAATTTCTTTCTTTGACCCAAAATCTGCACTAACTTTCTAGGTGGGTGAGTGAGTCAGCATGGAAGTGGATCTTCTAGCCCGGACAAACCTTCAGACAACTGCTGCCTCAAAGTCTATTTAGAAGTGTGCTTTTTATTTAGAAGTGCATTATTTGCTATTCAAGTACTTGTGACTTTTCTAGACATTGTTCAGCAGTACGTCATTTAATGCTTAAGTAGTTGACACTTCTGTTGCTATATTAATCTTTAGTGGCACAAAAATTGCCCCCAAACGTAGCAAAATGCAAACATTCCCCCAGTTTCTGGGAGTCAGGTCTGGGAGGGACTAGACTTATTTTGGTAACCATTTTATAATATATACAAATATTGAATCATTATATGGTACACCTGAATAAAGACAAACTTTATTTGTAAAGGCCCTGCCAGGTGTAACCCACAGCTGACCTTCCTCTACCACTCACTGTTCCAGCATAACGGTCTTATTTTAGTCATTCACATTCTCAGGCTCTTTTAGACTTCAAGGTCTTTGAAAATGCTCTTTCCTTTGCCTGAGACTTTCATTTTTCTTAGTTACCTTGTAGTCATGTGCGGGGAAGACAACCAAATAAGAACAAACAGATGCTGTTTATTTAGAACTCGCTATAGTAGTGGAGTCACTTGTACTTGGCAGAGACTCAAAGGCAGGCAAGAGAGTAGGGAAGCTTTATAGTGAACATAAAGGGAAGGCATGATCAATTCAGGCATGATCTAATTGGAGGTTGTGGCACAGGGAAGTTGAAAGTGGGCTAACTAGCAGTGGGGCTTCTTTCTTTTTATGAGGTATAATTGACATACAGTGTTAATTTTAGGTGTACACCATTATGATTTGATATTTGTATATATTGCAAAATGGTTACAATAAGTCTAGTAAACATACATCACCTTAAATAGTTACAGAAGTTTCTTCTTATTATAAGAACTCTTAAGTTCTACTCTCTTAGCAACTTTCAAATATGCAACAAGTGTTAACTATAGTCACCATGCTGTACATTACATCCCCATAACTTACTTATAACTGGAAGTTTATACCTTTTGATTCCTTTCACCCATTTTGCCCACCCCTCACTACTCACCTCTAGCAACCACCAATCTGTTCTCTGTCTCTATGAGCTTTTTTTCTTTTAGATTCCACATATAAGTGAGATCATACAGTATTTGTCTTTAGAGAAAGACATTTCACATAGCATTTCACATAGCATAATGCCCTCAAGGTCCATCCATGTTGTCACAAATGGCAAGAGTTCATTTTTCATAGCTAAATAATATTTCAATGTGTGTATGTGTGTGTATCACATTTTCTTTATCCATTCATCTGTCGATAGACACTTAGGTTGTTTTCATATCTCGGCTATTGTAAATATTGCTGCAATAAACATGGGGGTGCATATGTCTTTTCCAGTTAGTGTCTTCATATTCTTTGAATAAATACCCAGAAGTGGAATAGCTGAATCATAGGGTAGTTCCATTTTGAATTTTTTGAGTAATCTCCATACTATTTTTCATAGTGGTTGCACCAGATTACATTGCCACAACAGTGCTCTTTTCTCCATATTCTCACTAACACTTATTTCTTGTTTTTTCAATGATAGCCATCCTAATAGGTGTGAGGTGGTATCTCATTGTGTTTTTGTTTTTTTTTTTTTCGGTATGCGGGCCTCTCACTCCTGCGGCCTCTCCCGTTGCGGAGCACAGGCTCCGGACGCGCACGCTCAGCGGCCACGGCCCACGGGCCCAGCCGCTCCGCGGCATGTGGGATCCTCCCGGACCGGGGCACGAACCCGCGTCCCCTGCATCGGCAGGCGGACTCTCAACCACTGCGCCACGAGGGAAGCCCCTCATTGTGGTTTTGATTTGCATTTCCCTGATGATTAGTGATGTTGAGCATGTTTTCATGTGCCTGTTGCCCATGTTTATGTCTTCTTTGGAAAAATATCTATTCAAGTCCCCTGCCCATTTCTTAATCAGGCTTGTTTTTTGCTATTAAATTGTATGGGTTCTTTCTATTTTTTTTTGGATATTAACCCCTCATCATTTTGAAATATTTTCCCCTTTCAGTACATTATCATGGAGCTCCTTATATGGTTGTTTGGGGAACACATTTGACTTTTTCTGGTTTGGTCCTGAGTTGGAAGCCAGGACAAAAATAGAGAAATCATTGAACAAGCCATGACTGTTCTGGATCTATTGTAATAGAGGTAGTAGTTTAGCTTCCCAAGTTGGTTGCTGAAGAGATTGTGGGCAGAGTTCTATTGTCATATATTGTCTGGCCATTGATTGTATATTTTGTCCCTCAGTTCCCCCTTTGGTCATTCTCTCACTTGTGAAAGTTTGACCAATTCAGGGAATGATAGAGATTCAGATCTTCACCACTCAGCAGTTGTTTAGTTTCTCCAGAGTCAACTGTATTGTGAGGTCTTCCTGATTTTTTATTGTTGTGTCACTGTGGTGATCTGTAATTAAAGAGTGGCTGCACAGAAGCATTAGAGACCCTGGGTAGAATTCACCAGATGAGCATTTTGATCACTATGACAAAAAACAAAACAATACTCCCTGTAAGATGCTTCGAAACAGGAACCCTAATTTCTCAACACAGGCCAAGAGAACAAATTTGGTAGGACATGAGGCTCAACCTAAGCCAAGTAGTGTTTCCCTTTTGGTGTTTTATAGCCTGTTCTACCTTATCTGTTTCATTGATCCTAATACAGCAAGAAATATTTTCAGTGGGACAGATGCCATCAGTACTAGCCAAGAGGAAATCTAGAGCATAGTGACTCTCCATCACTACTTATATCAGTGAATTGAGGCTGATCAGTAGTCCATCTAGGGAAGAAGTGGTATCATTAATAACTTCTGCCGGAGTTAGTGATACATTTCTTAGAGGTTTTTTTTTTTTTTCCTTTTTAAATGATTCCTACTCTTGGTAACAAGGCTGTGATTGTTTGCATAAACAATGAGTCAGTAATTCCACCAGGTTGAATGCCTGAATAATCAAGGATGGCCCTGTTGTGGAGTTTTTATCTGATTTGGAATTTCCAGCCTTGGTGATTTATAGAATGAGGGCTTCTGTGTTCAGACAAGTCTTAGAATATTCTTCCTAAAGTGCATTAAGTGTTAGTCTGGGGAAAATGGAACCAGATATCCTGGTTATAAAGGAAGTAACATCTGATAGTTACACGGAGAACCAGGAAAAACAACAGTAGCTGTTCACAGTATGAGGTCAGAACCAAAGTCTTGCATTAGATGGATTACATATTTGAATCCTGGTGGCAAGCAATAGGCTTATTGCCCTATGAAGGTTGTTGAATTCAAATTGGAATCACCTATGGTATGATCAATACATTGTACTGATTCTATTTCTGAGACAGAGGGACATTAGCAAAGTCACAGATTAATTTTTTAAGGTCATTTGTCCACATAGGTGCAAGTGAAAATACTTTCAGATATAATTCCCTATGGTTTCACTTGATTAAACTGGAATTACCCAGGTTTTTATAACTAGGGTCTAGTGATGAATGACATATCCAGCAGTTGCTAAGTTATCAGTTGCTACTGTTTGAAATAATCTGAGAGAGGCATTAGAATGAATATGATCTGACCTAACCATTAAAATAGGAGAGAGAAAAATGGTCAGTGTGGGTGGACAACAACTAGAGATCTATAAAATGAGAAGAAGAATGATTATAAGCAGATGAAAAACAAAGCAGGAATTAGACAGGGATGTTAGTCTGATGTATTGGAAGCGACCACTATCGGAGGTCATCTGCTTGTTTCAAAGATCTTGGGTTATCTGTTTACTTCTGAAGATCAGCCTCTAGGGAATCTCAAAGAATCCTGAGTTTGAATCCTCAGTTGGAGTAGTCCTCCAACCATGTGAAATTCTGGATTGTTTCTTTAGTTGTGAAATGTGAATTCAAGGATAGACTCTATGGAGTTTCACTGCTGTATTGTTGTTAGCAGCATTTCCAACAAGGTTCAAGAACAGTTTTTCTCTGATGTCTTTTCAAGCAGATGAAATCTTGTGGTTAAAGATCATACAGAGGCTGTTTAGGAAGATGCAGGAGGGCAGCCTTAATCTGTTGTTAATAGGAATGTGTAAGTACGTGAGTCTCGCAGTTTTTTTTGCCATGTCTGTATGCAACAGGAAAGAGTCTAGTATCAGAGGAGAATTCCCTAAACACATGGTTTATTATGATATCTAAAATTTCATGGGCTCCTTGATATCTTTGAGTGTCATGGGGCCCCAAAGGCCTAGCTATGAGCTCCTCTGTTCTTTCTAGATATGCCCCTCCATGTAGTGGGAAAGGCTCTCCACTCAGCTAGTTCCCCTATCAGCTGGAAGAACTGCAGCCCATCCAATCTTCAATTTAATGAATTTCCCCTCCCTGACAGCCTATGAAATTATTCAAACAAGCCAATCCTGTGACAGCCCGAGAAATTATTCTAACAAGCCAATCACATCCTCCTGCAAGAGCAAAGGGTCACCTAAACGGCTTGCCACTACAAAGCCTACCTTTCACCGTTCCAGACGGTTCCCTCTGTTCCCAGGTCAGCTCCCATATGGCCCTGCATGGAATGTGATATCTTCCTTCTCCAGGCTGTAAGTATATGTGACTAATATATCTGCAAATCTCATTTTTCAGTGCCGAGGGTTAAGTGTTCAGTCACTTCATATTATTTAGGGCAGAGGATCCCTCCTTGACCAATGGGGTGAATAGGAGGTGATCAGAGCACGTGGGTCTTCCAGTTACCACTTCATAGGCAGATAACTGTGTGTCTCTGAGGGCCATTATGGGTATGGGGATGCTTTTGCTAAGGGAGCTCAAGGTTTTCTGAGAGTTGCCTAATTTTATTTGAGGATGACACGGGTTCTTTCAACCTTTCCAGAAGATTACGACTGATAAAGGGAGTGTAGTTTTGGAGTAAGTGGTAAAATATTACAGAGTTCTTTTATGATGGTTCCTATAACGTATGAGCCTCAGTCATTTAATATAAAAGTCAGTACACCATTGATACAGCCACTATGGAAAACAGTATGGAGGTTCCTTGAAGAACTAAAAATAGAGCTATCATATGACCCAGCAATCCCACTACTGGGCGTATACCCAGAAAAACCATAATTCAAAAAGAGTCATGTACCACAATGTTCACTGCAGCACTATTTACAATAGCCAGGACATGGAAGCAACCTAGGTGTCCATCGACAGATGAATGGATAAAGAAGATGTGGCACATATATACAATGGAATATTACTCAGCCATAAAAAGAAATGAAATTGAGTTATTTGTAGTGAAGTGGATGGACCTAGAGTCTGTCATACAGAGTGAAGTAAGTCAGAAATATAAAAACAAATATTGTATGCTAACACATATATATGGAATCTAACAAAAAAAGGGTCTGAAGAAACTTGGGGCAGGACAGGAATAAAGATGCAGACATAGAGAGTAGACTTGAGGATGTGGGGAGGGGGAAGGGTAAGCTGGGACGAAGTGAGAGAGTGGCATGGACATATATACACTACCAAATGCAAAATAGCTAGCTAGTGGGAAGCAGCCGCACAGCACAGGGAGATCAGCTCCGTGCTTTGTGACCACCTAGAGGGGTGAGATGGGGATGGTGGGCGGGAGACGGAGAGGGAGGGGATATGGGGATATATATATACGTATAGCTGATTCACTTTTGTTATACAGCAGAAACTAACACATTGTAAAGCAATTATACTCCAATAAAGATGTTTAAAAAAAAGTCAGTACACCTCAGGCTGGAAATGCAAAACCAATCAGAATGTTAGTGACTGTAAGGGCTATAGCTCTTGGACAAGAAATAGACCAAAAAAGCAACAAAATTCCCTGAAACATTTTGGAAGATGGAAGCTAGCAACAATCTATTGGAAGGTGTTTAAAGGGCCCTTGTAGTTCCTGCCCTAACTCTACAGTTTTTCCAGGATTATATTGTTGACAGGTGTTTCCTTACCTGACAAATAACCTTACCTGTCTTTTTTAAGTTCCAGCAGCAGTGTTGATTTAAGATAGTAACAATGATGGTGATGAGTAGTTTCACGAAGGAATTTAGCTAATATTCATTGAGATCATCTGTCATCATCAAGTGGCCACTCAGATGATCTGAGTGAAGGGTACAACCATATTTTTTTCATTCTTCATTTTGGAATCAGGAGCCATTTTATGAATGACCTCTTTGAATCTCTCCATGGATTTATCCTTTGAGAATTTACTTAGGATCAAAACCTTGGGTAAGGAAGGCTGTCTTTTGGGTACAATCATCTTCTAGAGCTTTTCTTTTATTTTCCATATTATTTATTTTTGCATGGTCCTCAACTTTTATAATAGCCCTCTCTCTAGGAAGTAAGAGTACAGCTGCATGAAGAACCATTAGTTCAAGTGAGAATCCTAGAAGAAGCTCAACAGAAGCATCAACAACTTTTACAGCAGAAGCTAGTGCTGTAAGACAAGGGGCTTAAGCCTTTGCAGCTGAGTCAAGGGTGAGGCTATATTAAGTGGTGGATTTCTGATGGGTCTTCTAAACTAAACTCCTAAGAGCTTGTCCAGATTACTCATGCATAAGTAGACAAGTGCTTTTAGTACTTCAGGATGTCTAGGGAAGGAAACTGTTGTTGAAAAGCCTTCTTCAGGTTATAGAAATCCTGTTTACATTTAGGCTCCCAAGGCAGAAAGGGTCTCTCACTGAGGATTTAGTCAATTAATAAAGAGGTATTGCAATCTCAGAAAAATTTGGTACCCAGTTGTCTGCAAAATCTAGTTAAACCTAGAAATCCTCTGAACTGTTGTTTTGCGAAGTGTCTAGGAAAAGTTTGGATATCAGGAGACAGTGATTCTCTACCTTAGTGGGTCATGTCTGAAATAATAGACTGAGTTTTGACAAAATTGTAATTTATCTTTTGAAATTTTGTCCTTTTTCTGTTATGACTGAGAGCAAGTAAATGGAATTCTTGTTACAGGCTTTTTTCCCCCCCAAATAAAGTAGGAGATCCATCTACATATTGTATCAGAACTAAATTACAAGGGAAACTTAGATAACTTCTAAGTCTCATTTGAGGTCCTAGGAAAAATCGGAGAGGACTTCAGTGAACCCCTGGGGCATGCTTATCCAGGTATATTTTTGTCTTTTCGTGGTGAAGGAAAAAAGGTATTGACTGTTCTGGTTTAGGAGCACACAGCAAAGATCAACTAATTATAATAAAGCAAGTAGCTTCCGGTAGAGTTGATGACAGATGTTTTTTGGGTTAGGTACTACTGGGAATTGAGGAATAATAATTTAGCTGATGGATGGCCCTGAGATCTCAAAAAAATGTCCTCATCCCTTTGGTTTCCCTACTTGCAGAGTAAGAATGTTATAAGAACTAGTGCAGGGTCTGAGAATGCCTTGAGGCATAAAGCCTTCAACTGTAGCTGAGTCCTTCTTTTGCTTCTGGCTTCAAGGAATACTAAGGAAGTTTGGGTAACAAGTTGGTGGGATCCCTATGAATTTTAGTGGGTTCTTCTCTGATTAGTTTTCCTATTTCAGTGGAATTTTTAACACATAGAGTGAGGTATGGTGCCAAGACCTTTATTTTGGAGATGCATCAAATATAATGGAGCAGGCAAAGATATATCCAGAGCAAACATGACTTGATTATGAATGAAGGAGTCCTCTGAACTCTAGAGATAGTCCCTTTGGTGTGCATTTGCTATTTAATTCCACTTGCAAAATAAGTCTCTCCATATGAAATTTGCAGGTCTGGAATCACAAAGTAGGAAAGAATGTTTTTCAATCAAGGGCCCAGGGGTTAGAGTTAAGGGCTGGGCAATAGAGAAAACCTGTGGGTTATTTGAAATACCTGCCACCTGTTTGGCATGTTTACTCCTGGGAAGAGGTTGAGCAACAATGTTAGAGTTTAATGTAGAGCAGCAGATGTATCTACAAGGAATTGATGTGGTTGACCATCCATATTCACAGTTAACTCACTGAGTATTTAAAGTGTTAGGCAGGATATTGGATGTGTTCTTCCTTCCATAGAGCACTCTCATTGATAGAAGTGGAGGGATTTTGTTTTGGTTTGTTCCATCTGACAAAAGAAAAAACAATCTCTTTTTTAGTGTCCTTTTTGTTTGCAATATCTACAAGTGTCCTTGTCAATAGGTGGTTGGTTGGGAATGAGCCACCTGTTTGATCTGCAGGGGCATAATGTTACTTTGGGTGCTGTCTTGTTTTTGTTCTAAAGCCCTTTCAAAATGTTCTGCCAGGTGTTACACGTGAAGCACCATGGTGAGCACAATATAAATATAAGTGAGCAAATATAAAATGAACAAGACATCATCTCTGTTTTCCAGGACCTTAACATCTAATAGATGCATTCTAAAGCTTTTTTAGTTGAAGAAAATGCAGAATGGACAGATAGATTTGGACCTTGATCAAGTTAGACTTGGGCTTAAGAGGTAGACAGACTTAGTGGTCAGAAAACAAGTCATGTATTTGGTGTAAGTGAACGTGTAATTCATAAAAAAAACTACCTTAGTAGGACCATAATGTGTTCATGCTCAGATGTATCCATTTCTATATTTTGAAACAAGGTGTCTCATGCCTTGGACTTTTCTTTATTTCAGTGGTTCACATCCAGAGGTGATTTTGCTCCCCAGGGGACATTTGGTAATTTCTAGAGACATTTTTGATTATCACAACTGGAAGGTGCGGGAGGAGGGGTTACTAGTGACATCTGAAAGGTAGAGGCCAGGGATTCTGCAATGTGAAAGACACCCTCTCCCTAGCAAGGAATTATCCAGCCCAAAATGTCAATAGTGCTAAGGTTGAAAAGACCTGCTTTATTTAGAAAAGGTGATGGAATTCTGAAAGCAAACCTTTCAATCACCTATTTTCTGCCTATTTGCCAGCGCCAGAGGGATAGCTTGTGAGTTATTTTAACCTCATGCAATTTAGAATGGAGGCTGGGCTGTGTGGGCCAGGGGAATCAGGGGTGGTATGGGGTGGGAAGATGATGACTTCAGCGTTATTTTTTTATTAACAGAGTAATTTAATTCTTTGAAAGGAAAAAGAGCTACTCTGTAAGACTTAGGTTACCATGGTAGCACATGGCTTCAATCCCTCCTGATTAACTTCCAGCAATTATAATAAAGGGTGAGCCTTCACTTAAATCTCTTGTCAAGACAGAGAAGTAACATCAAGTGAATTATTCTAAGAAACAGGGTCTGACGCAGTCAATTTTAAAAGCTGGAATTTGTTTTAATCCCATACCTGGCTCGGAAATGGCAATACTGTGTCTGTACACTATGAGAGCCCCCTTTCCATATGCTTATGATAAAATGATTACTGTTGGCATCATTGGACTATCTGCTCCTGGAATTTCAGACTGTTAGGGTGAAACTGGCTTAGAGTTGCACCAAGGATACCAGAGACTCTTTCCTTTTTTATTCTACTAGTGCGCTCTTTGTGTTTATTTTAAGTTGCTGAAAGAGTAGAAAATATTCACACTAAATTTTCAAGGCCTATTTATTTGCTGTCTATATTTGTAACAGATTGTCAGATCCTGATAAGTGTTTACGTCTTTGGTGCTGTGGGTAAGGTCATTTTCATTTTAAATGTTTTATTTATTGTTCAAATTTTGCAACATCTCTAGAAATACAACACCCACAATCCACAATACCAATATCTCTTTAATCAAATGTATTTTTTAATATTCTGGTTCAGTATTTTTTATACAAATATATGGCGTAGTACAATTTTGTGCTATTCTTTTTCACCTACTTATAAGAAATTGTTCTGTTTTTCCTCAGTTTTCATAATTATTACTTTATATCTGAGGTTTTTTCTGAAGTAAAATCTCTGAATTCTTGGGGGAAATGCATTGTTTACTACAAGCTTGGCTGACTGGATCATCTTTTCTGAGTAAGGGCAAGACCCACTGCAACACTCCATCCTGCGGTACCTCTGAACATCCCGACACGACCTATGAGGATCAGAAAGACTATTTCTGTTAAATATACTTTCTATAATTGCTGTAGTTTCTTAGACAAATATGTATTGAGTGTTCTGTGGCAGGCTCCATGCTGTCCATGAGTAAGAAGTGAACAATGCCAGCATGCAAGAACCCCGTCTTCTTGTTCATGCACTAGTGTGATTAAAGTTAGGAGTAGGGGTGATAAACAGGGTAGCCTGGGAGAATCAAGAGGAACATGTAATGTAGTCTCAGGAGATGAGGGAGCAATCCTTCACCTCATTCTCAGAAGCTAGATAAGGCCATGGTAACAGTGGATCTGAACCTGCATGTCCTGCCCTCCCTTTTCACTATGCTGATTATACCATTGACAAACAAATAGAATGCATTTTGGGGTTTTCATTTTGTTACATTCCTATCAACTAGCAGATTGGCCCCTCCGTTTCTCATGAGACCAATTCCTTAAAAAGGTCAGCGATTTAGTGTTCCATTACAGAAAGCCTTCTGACAAAAACCTGGCTTAGAGGATCTATTAAATATATTAAACCTGTTGGATCCAGAAGTAACAAAATATTTTAATTCAAACTTCAGTAGTTTGAAGTGGGTGATGATTGCATCTTTCCAATCTATTAAATATATTAAACCTGTTGGATCCAGAAGTAACAAAATATTTTAATTCAAACTTCAGTAGTTTGAAGTGGGTGATGATTGCATCTTTCCACACTTGATTTTAAGCATGCAGCTGAGAGGGTGATTAACATAGTCAACTGCCTTTTTTTTTTTTTAATACAGCAGGTTCTTATTCCTCAATTTTATACACATCAGTGTATACATGTCAATCCCAATCACCCAATTCATCACACCACCACCCCCACCCCCTGCCATTTTCCCCCCCTTGGTGTCCATATGTTTGTTCTCTACATCTGTGTCTCAATTTTTGCCCTGCAAACCGGTTCATCTGTGCCATTTTTCTAGGTTCTGCATATATGCGTTAATATATGATATTCGTTTTTCTCTTTCTGACTTACTCCACTCTGTATGACAGTCTATAGATCCATCCACATCTCAACAAATGAGCCAATTTTGTTCTTTTTATGGCTGAGTAATATTCCATTGTATATATGTGCCACATCTTCTTTATCCATTCGTCTGTCGATGGGCATTTAGGTTGCTTCCATGACCTGGCTATTGTAAATACTGCTGCAGTGAACATTGGGGTGCATGTGTCTTTTTGAATTATGGTTTTCTCTGGGTATATGCCCAGTAGTGGGATTGCTGGATCATATGGTAATTCTATTTTTAGTTTTTTAAGGAACCTCTTCACTTAAATCTCTTGTCAAGACAGAGAAGTAACATCAAGTGAATTATTCTAAGAAACAGGGTCTGACGCAGTCAATTTTAAAAGCTGGAATTTGTTTTAATCCCATACCTGGCTCGGAAATGGCAATACTGTGTCTGTACACTATGAGAGCCCCCTTTCCATATGCTTATGATAAAATGATTACTGTTGGCATCATTGGACTATCTGCTCCTGGAATTTCAGACTGTTAGGGTGAAACTGGCTTAGAGTTGCACCAAGGATACCAGAGACTCTTTCCTTTTTTATTCTACTAGTGCGCTCTTTGTGTTTATTTTAAGTTGCTGAAAGAGTAGAAAATATTCACACTAAATTTTCAAGGCCTATTTATTTGCTGTCTATATTTGTAACAGATTGTCAGATCCTGATAAGTGTTTACGTCTTTGGTGCTGTGGGTAAGGTCATTTTCATTTTAAATGTTTTATTTATTGTTCAAATTTTGCAACATCTCTAGAAATACAACACCCACAATCCACAATACCAATATCTCTTTAATCAAATGTATTTTTTAATATTCTGGTTCAGTATTTTTTATACAAATATATGGCGTAGTACAATTTTGTGCTATTCTTTTTCACCTACTTATAAGAAATTGTTCTGTTTTTCCTCAGTTTTCATAATTATTACTTTATATCTGAGGTTTTTTCTGAAGTAAAATCTCTGAATTCTTGGGGGAAATGCATTGTTTACTACAAGCTTGGCTGACTGGATCATCTTTTCTGAGTAAGGGCAAGACCCACTGCAACACTCCATCCTGCGGTACCTCTGAACATCCCGACACGACCTATGAGGATCAGAAAGACTATTTCTGTTAAATATACTTTCTATAATTGCTGTAGTTTCTTAGACAAATATGTATTGAGTGTTCTGTGGCAGGCTCCATGCTGTCCATGAGTAAGAAGTGAACAATGCCAGCATGCAAGAACCCCGTCTTCTTGTTCATGCACTAGTGTGATTAAAGTTAGGAGTAGGGGTGATAAACAGGGTAGCCTGGGAGAATCAAGAGGAACATGTAATGTAGTCTCAGGAGATGAGGGAGCAATCCTTCACCTCATTCTCAGAAGCTAGATAAGGCCATGGTAACAGTGGATCTGAACCTGCATGTCCTGCCCTCCCTTTTCACTATGCTGATTATACCATTGACAAACAAATAGAATGCATTTTGGGGTTTTCATTTTGTTACATTCCTATCAACTAGCAGATTGGCCCCTCCGTTTCTCATGAGACCAATTCCTTAAAAAGGTCAGCGATTTAGTGTTCCATTACAGAAAGCCTTCTGACAAAAACCTGGCTTAGAGGATCTATTAAATATATTAAACCTGTTGGATCCAGAAGTAACAAAATATTTTAATTCAAACTTCAGTAGTTTGAAGTGGGTGATGATTGCATCTTTCCACACTTGATTTTAAGCATGCAGCTGAGAGGGTGATTAACATAGTCAACTGCCTTTTTTTTTTTTTAATACAGCAGGTTCTTATTCCTCAATTTTATACACATCAGTGTATACATGTCAATCCCAATCACCCAATTCATCACACCACCACCCCCACCCCCTGCCATTTTCCCCCCCTTGGTGTCCATATGTTTGTTCTCTACATCTGTGTCTCAATTTTTGCCCTGCAAACCGGTTCATCTGTGCCATTTTTCTAGGTTCTGCATATATGCGTTAATATATGATATTCGTTTTTCTCTTTCTGACTTACTCCACTCTGTATGACAGTCTATAGATCCATCCACATCTCAACAAATGAGCCAATTTTGTTCTTTTTATGGCTGAGTAATATTCCATTGTATATATGTGCCACATCTTCTTTATCCATTCGTCTGTCGATGGGCATTTAGGTTGCTTCCATGACCTGGCTATTGTAAATACTGCTGCAGTGAACATTGGGGTGCATGTGTCTTTTTGAATTATGGTTTTCTCTGGGTATATGCCCAGTAGTGGGATTGCTGGATCATATGGTAATTCTATTTTTAGTTTTTTAAGGAACCTCAGTACTGTTCTCCATAGTAACTGTATCAATTTACATTCCCACCCACAGTGCAAGAGGGTTCCCTTTTCTCCACACCCTCTCCAGCATTTGTTGTTTGTAGAGTTTTTGATGATGGCCATTCTAACTGGTGTGAGGTGATACCTCATTGTAGTTTTGATTTGCATTTCTCTAATAATTAGTGATGCTGAGCAGCTTTTCATGTGCTCCTTGGCCATCTGTATGTATTCATTGGAGAAATGTCTATTTAGGTCTTCTGCCCATTTTTGGATTGGGTTGTTTGTTTTTTTGATATTGAGCTGCATGAGCTGCTTGTAAATTTTGTGGATTAATCCTTTCTCCATTGATTCCTTTGCAAATATTTTCTCCCATTCTGAGGGTTGTCTTTTCGTCTTGTTTATGGTTCCCTTTGCTGTGCAAAAGCTTTGGAGTTTCATTAGGTCCCATTTGTTTATTTTTGTTTTTAATTCCATTACCCTAGGAGGTGGATCAAAAAAGATTGTGCTGTGATTTATATCAAAGAGTGTTCTTCCTATGTTTTCCTGTAAGAGTTTTATAGTGTCTGGTCTTACATTTAGGTTTCAAATCCATTTTGAGTTTATTTTTGTGTATGGTGTTAGGGAGAGTTCTCATTTCATTTTTACATGTAGCTGTCCAGTTTTCCCAGCATCACTTATTGAAGAGACTGTCTTTTCTCTATACTTGCTTACTTTGTCATAGATTAGTTGACCATAGGTGCGTGGGTTTATCTCTGGGCTTTCTATCCTGTTCCATTTATCTGTATTTCTGTTTTTGTGCCAGTAGCATATTGTCTTGATTAGTGTTGCTTTGTAGTATAGTCTGAAGTCTGGGACCCTGATGCTTCCAGCTCCATTTCTTTCCCTCAAGACCACTTTGGCTATTCAGGGTCTTTTGTGTCTCCATACAAAATTTAAGATTTTTTGTTCTAGTTCTGTAAAAAATGCCACTGGTAATTTGATAACGGATTGCATTGAATCTGTAGATTGCTTTGGGTAGTATAGTCATTTTCACAATATTGATTCTTGCAATCCAAGAACATGGTATATCTCTCCATCTGTTGATATCATCTTTAATTTCTTTCATCAGTGTCTTACAGTTTTCTGCATACAGATCTTTGGTCTCCCTAGGTAGGTTTATCCCTAGGTATTTTATTCTTTTTGTTGCAATGGTAAATGGGAGTGTTTCCTTAATTTCTCTTTCAGATTTTTCATCATTAGTATATAGGAATGCAAGTGATTTCTGTGCATTAATTTTGTATCCTGCAACTTAACCAAGTTTATTGATTAGCTCTCCTACTTTTCTGGTGGCATCTTTAGGATTCTCTCTATATAGTATCATGTCATCTGCAAACAGTGACAGTTTTACTTCTTATTTTCCAATTTGTATTCCTCTTATTTCTTTTTCTTTTCTGATTGCCATGGCTAGGACTTCCAAAACTATGTTGAATAATAGTGGTCAGAGGTGGACATCCTTGTCTTGTTCCTGATCTTAGAGGAAATGCTTTCAGTTCTTCACCATTGAGAATGATGTTTGCTGTGGGTTTGTTGTATATGGCCTTTATTATGATGAGGTAGGTTCCCTCTCTGACTGCTTTCTGGAGAGTTTTTATCATAAATTGGTGTTGAATTTTGTCAAAAGCTTTTTCTGCATCTATTGCGAGGATCATATGGGTTTTATTCTTCAATTTGTTAATATGGTGTATCTCATTGATTGATTTGCATATGTTGAAGAATCCTTGCATCCCTGGGATAAATACCACTTGATCATGGTGTGTGAGCCTTTTAATGCATTGGAGGATTCTGTTTGCTAGTATTTTGTTGAGGATTTTTGCATCTGTATTCATCAGTGATATTGGTCTGTAATTTTCTTTTTTTGTAGTACCTTTTTCTAGTTTGGAATCAGGGTGATGGTGGCCTCATAGAATGAGTTTGGGAGTGTTCCTCTGTAATTTTTTGGAAGAGTTTGAGAAGGATGGGTGTTAGCTCTTCTCTAAATGTTTGATAGAATTCACCTGTGAAGCCATCTGGTCCTGGACTTTTGTTGGAAGATTTTTAATCACAGTTTCAATTTCATTACTTGTGATTGGTCTGTTCATATTTTCTATTTCTTCCTGGTTCAGTCTTGGAAGGTTATACCTTTCTAAGAATTTGTCCATTTCTTCCAGGTTGTCCATTTTATTGGCATAGAGTTGCTTGTAGTAGTCTCTTAGGATGCTTTGTATTTCTGCAGTGTCTGTTGTAACTTCTCCTTTTTCATTTCTAATTTTATTGACTTCATTCCTCTCCCTCATTTTCTTGATTAGTCTGGCTAATGGTTTATCAATATTGTTGATCTTCTCAAAGAACCACTTTTTAGTTTTATTGATCTTTGCTATTGTTTTCTTTGTTTCTATTTCATTTATTTCTGCTCTGATTTTTATGATATCTTTCTGCTAACTTTGGGTTTTGTTTGTTCTTTCTCTAGTTCCTTTAGGTGTCAGGTTAGATTGTTTATTTGAGATTTTTCTTGTTTCTTGAGTTAGGCTTGTATAGCTATAAACTTCTCTCTTAGAACTGCTTTTGCTGCATCCCATAGGTTTTGGATCGTCTTGTTTTCATTGTTGTTTGTCTCTAGGTATGTTTTCATTTCCTCTTTGATTTCTTCAGTGATCTCTTGGTTATTTAGTAACGTATTGTTTAGCCTCCATGTGTCTGTGTTTTTTACGTTTTTTTCCCTTCTAATTCATTTCTAATCTCATAGCATTGTGGTCAGAAAAGATGCTTGATATGATTTCAATTTTCTTAAATTTACTGAGGCTTGATTTGTGACCCAAGATGTGATCTATCCTGGTGAATGTTCCATGTGCACTTGAGAAGAAGTGTAATCTGCTGTTTTTGGATGGAATGTCCTATAATTATCAGTTAAATCTATCTGGTCTATTGTGTCATTTAAAGCTTGTGTTTCCTTATTTATTTTCATTTTGGATGATCTCTCCATTGGTGTAAGTGAGGTGTTAAAGTCCCCCACTATTATTGTGTTACTGTTGATTTCCTCTTTTATAGCTGTTAGCAGTTGCCTTATGTATTGAGGTGCTCCTATGTTGGGTGCATATATATTTATAATTGTTATATCTTTTTCTTGGATTGATCCCTTGAGCATTATGAAGTCTCGTTCCTTGTCTGTTTTAACATTCTTTATTTTAAAGTCTATTTTTCCTGATATGAGTATTGCTACTCCAGCTTTCTTTTGATTTCCTTTTGTATGGTATATCTTTTTCTATCCCCTCACTTTCAGTCTGTATGTGTCCCTAGGTCTGAGGTGGGTCTCTTGTAGACAGCATATATATGGGTCTTGTTTTTGTATCCATTCAGTGAGCCTGTGTCTTTTGGTTGGAGCATTTAATCCATTCATGTTTAAGGTAATTATCAATATGTATGTTCCTATTATCATTTTCTTAATTGTTTTTGGTTTGTCCTTTTCTTCTCTTGTATTTCCCAGTTAGAGAAGTTCCTTTAGCATTTGTTGTAGAGCTGGTTTGGTGGTGCTGAATTCTCTTAGCTTTTGCTTGTCCATAAAGCTTTTGATTTCTCCATCGAATCTGAATGAGATCCTTGCTGGGTAGAGTAATCTTGGTTGTAGGTTCTTCCCTTTCATCACTTTAAGTATATCATGCCACTCCCTTCTGACTTGTAGAGTTTCTGCTGAGAAATCAGTTGTTAACCTTATGGGAGTTCCCTTGTATATTATTTGTTGTTTTTCCCTTGCTGCTTTCAATAATTTTTCTTTGTCTTTAATTTTTGCCTATTTGGTTACTATGTGTCTCAGCGTGTTTCTCCTTGGATTTATCCTATATAGGACTCTCTTGCTTCCTGGACTTTGGTGGCTATTTCCTTTCCCATGTTAGGGAAGTTTTCAACTATAATCTCTTCACATATTTTCTCGGGTCCTTTCTCTCTCTCTTCTCCTTCTGGGACCCCTATAAAGTGAATGTTGTTGCATTTAATGTTGTCCCAGAGGTCTCTTAGGCTGTGTTCATTTCTTTTCATTCTTTTTCCTTTATTCTGTTCCACAGCAGTGAATTCTGCCATGCTGTCTTCCAGGTCACTTATCCATTCTACTGTTTCAGTTATTCTGGTACTGATTCCTTCTAGTGTATTTTTCATTTCATTTATTGTATTGTTTATCTCTGTTTGTTCTTTAATTCTTCTAGGTCTTTGTTCAACATTTCTTGCATCTCTCAATCTTTGCCTCCATTCTTTTTACAAGGTCCTGGATCATTTTCACTATCATTATTCTGAATTCTTTTTCTGGAAGGTTGCCTATCTCCACTTCGTTTAGTTGTTTTTCTGGGGTTTTATCCTGTTCCTTCATCTGGTACATAGTCCTCTGCCTTTTTATCTTGTCTGTCTTTCTGTGAATGTGGTTTTCATTCCACCAGCTGCAGGATTGTAGTTCTTCTTGCTTCTGCTGTCTGCCCAGTGGTGGATGAGGCTATCTAAGAGGACTGTGCAAGTTTCCTGATGGGAGGGACTGGTGGTGGGTAGAGCTGGCTGCTGCTCTGGTGGGCAGAGCTCAGTTAAATTTTAATCCACTTGACTGCTGGTGGGTGGGCCTGGGTTCCCTCCCTGTTGGCTGTTTGGCCTGAGGCAACCCAACACTGGAGCCTATGCAGGCTCTTTGTTGGGGCTATTGACGGTCTCTGGGAGGGCTCACACCAAGGAGTACTTCCCAGAACATCTGCTGCCAGTGTCCTTGTCATCATGGTGAGACAGAGCCACCCCTTGCCTCTGCAGGAGCCCGTCCAACACTAGTAGGTAGGTCTGGTTCAGTCTCCTGTGGGATCACTGCTCCTTCCCTTGGGTCCCAGTGCATCCACTGCTTTGTGTGTGCCCTCCAAGAGTGGAGTCTCTGTTTCCCCCAGTCGTGTCAAAGTCCTGCAATCAAATCCTGCTAGCCTTCAAAGTCTGATTCTCTAGGAATTCCTCCTCCTGTTGCTGGACCCCCAGGTTGGGAAGCCTGACTTGGGTTCAGAACGTTCACTCCAGTGGATATAAGTGTTCTTCTGTGGTATAAGTGTTCTCTTCTGTGGTATAAGTGTTCTCCAGTTTGTGAGTCACCCACCCAAGAGTTACGGGATTTGATTTGATTGTGATTGCGCCCCTCTTACTGTCTCATTGTGGCTTCTCCTTTGTCTTTGGATGTGGGGTATCTTTTTTGGTGAGTTCCAGTATCTTTCTGTTGATGATTGTTCAGCAGTTAGATGTGATTCTGGTTCTCACAAGAGGGACTGAGAGCACTTCTACTCCACCATCTTGAACCAATCCACATTAGATATTTTGTGGAACCATAATTCAAACAAGGCTTTGTGGTCCTAGAATCTACTTATAACCACCACACTCTGCTACCTCTCTGGAGATGCCAGACACACCTCTCCTAAGCCTCATTCAGTCCAGGCATCTGTTCTTTATGAAAATACCTTCCACCTGACATTTTCTTCCTTCACCTTGATTGGTAATTCACCAGTAATTCATGTTCCCTTGGGCACAACTCTTGGGATCTACATAATCCTCAGACATCTGGGAATAAGAAGACTAAACATGTCAGGAAAGCACAGGCAACCACAAGCAGACTGGCGCAGTCTCAGAGTCCATGAGAGCCAGCTGACAATCTGACATGATTGCCCTGACTCACTATTGCCAGTTCTCTCAACTGCCTTATGAAAAACCTTTCTAGCAACTGGAATATTTACACACAGGTATTCAGAATGCTTGGTCTTATCACCCATTAAAGCAGGTCCATAAGGCTCTAGAGCAGTTACCTCTGGTGCCCCAGGTACAGCCCCTTAACCCACCTCTAATTTCAGCTAGAAGGCCTCTTTCAATTAACTTCATGTTGACAGCCTCCCATCTTGAGTGCTTGGTGCATTTTCATACTTGCTGCTGCACAGCCTTCCTGAAGTCAGGATGCCTGCTTTTCCTCCTCCCCAGGCTATTCTCCTGGCATCCTCACTTTCCTTTCCTAGGATCAGTTTCCACCGAAACCTACTGCCATCCAAGTCCTAGTCTCAGGCTCTGCTTTCAGGAGGAACTAAAACTCAGATAGCTCTCGACTTAGAATTTCAGTGTTTGCCTACTTGTATGCCTACTGTATGTAGTGTATTTAGGTTCAGAGATCTTCATAGCTTCAGCCTGGCCTTACCCAAATTTATCTGACTATATAGGTTATTAATATGCTTGACTTTGGATTTACTCGAATTCATAGGAAGAAAACCTGTTTGTTTTGTTTCTTTTCTCATCTCACCACAGACTCTTCCTCTCCTTATGTAGTTGGACGCATGGAGCTAATATTAGTTAGGGCTTTTGTGAACTAAAATCATCTTGGCTTAAAAAAAAATAAGTGGAAATAGTAGTGAAGTTGTAGTCATTGAATCTGACACTTTATAGTAAGTGATTCTTAGGCTGAACTTTGGCCTTCATAAGGCAACTACTATGCACTCTGTTACAATTTATGGAAATGGATTCAAAGTGAATGTTCACACACCATTCTCTAGGGGTGATATGAAAGCTATCTGAAGTTCAAAGACTATAGTACTCAATACAAATCTGAAATTTCTAAGCCTTCTTTCTAACATTTATATCTGCTATTGCTGGTCTTTAAGTAAAAAGGGAATATACATAACAAGTTTCTTATATGGTCATAGTAAGTTATTTTTAATCAAGGACATCTTTGAACCTGAACTCTGTGATATATAAATGAGATAGAATTTCTTTGCCCTTCACATCTCCGGAGGGCTCTTTCTTTTGACCTGATTCCCATATAACTTAACTGCCAGGAATTCCCAATCCCACCATAAACTCAGGGAAGTTCCACATTAGACTAGTTAATTCATCCAATGACTTCTGACATGTTTTAGATGATACACTTAAGGTGCATGGAGCCTGTTAAATACTGTGTCCAGAAGTCCCATTTAGATGATTTCATTGTAGGCAATAGGTGACTGATTCAGTAGAATTCAATCCAAGGTTTCCATGCCAGGTTAGTCTATTGTACCCCCTGATTCAGAAAGTATTGCACAGAATAACTGGGTATGGGTTAGGATAGGTTTCATTGGTAAAGCAGAAATTCATATAAATCGAGGGTAAGCAGGAGAAAAAAATGTCTTTTTCTACTCTATATCTCCTCCTCATCTCACAGTGAGGTATGCTGAAACCAGGGCTCTATGCATCCTTACTTGTGGGTCTGTTCCATGGGATGAGACCTCCCTTCTCATAGCAATCACTATGTGCAAACACAATAGCAACCTTGTTGGAGAGAGGGTAGACTGCTTGATGTAAGAAGTCTACATTTGGGCTACTGAGTTTTACAATAAGAGCCCATAGCTTCACAACACCTAGCCAGAGGCCTGTTCTGAGGATTACTTTCTCCTAGTGGTCTGTTTTTCTTGCCTTTACATGTGTGTCATAATTTTTTGTTGAAAGCTGGGCATCTTGTATAGGGGAAGAGATACCGAAGTAAATATTTTTTATGCCTGGAGACGAGTGTACCTTACCTTCTGCTAGACCTTTAGTACGGAGGTGTGTGTTAATCTTGACAGGAGTTAGTCAGGATTTGAGGGTTTTTTGGTTGCTATGGTTACCAGAGACTTCAACTTTTTCCAGTGATACCTGTGTTCAGGCTGTGGGCTGCTTTGTAAGAGATTATTTTCTCAATATCTGCTTACTCTTTGTTTCTTCCCTTTGGACTGTGCTCTAGAGAGAATCTGTCTCTTGCCATTCTCCCCACTGTGTTCCACTGTTATTCTTAATTCCTGTTTGTTAGCCTGCTGGTAGAGGTTAGAACAGGGGAGGATTCTCTGGTGTTCCAATTATGTCTATGGCTCCTGAAATCACTGTTTACTTGAGTTTCAGGTGTTTTGTGTTCACAAGTGTTCCTGACTCTCCTCCAGACCTAGTCCCAGGTTTGTCATGTATTTCTATCCCTTCCACAGTGCTTGAGCTTTTTCCCTTTTATTCTCTTTCTCCAGCTTCACTGAGCTTCTACCAGTGCTCTAATACTATAGTTTTTGTTGCTCTTACCCATGTAGATTAAGGCTTTTGTTCAGTAAGGGGGATGAGAGAAGTTGTTCTGGGAAATGTTACATCAGTGGTTGCTGTTTTCCTTCCTTAGCCAACACCAGGAGGGAAGCTCTTCTAGAATTCTCCCATGTTTTCCCTTTGAGTGTTTTATGGGGTTCATAGAAGATAAGCTTGCAAGTGAGTGTTAATCACCCTATACCTGTGGCTTCCAGGGCTTCATACTTCATACCTGTAACCCACAACTGGCCTTTAGTTTTCAGTTAAAATTTTACCTGAGTTGTTCTTCCCAGCTAACATGGTGTTTGGGCCTATGTGCCCCAGGTAAAAAAAGCTTAGGTCCTGTTTCTCTTGTAGATGGCTATCCTTCTCCAGATTTTTGGTTAGTTGTTTGATCATTGACATCAGTTTCTCTAATGTGATCAAAACAAGTTGTTAATTAGCAGTTTGTCCAGCTTTTTTTGTGTTACAAGTATAGGAGTAATGCTCTTTTCAGCTTTTCATAGCTCTGAGCTAAAACTAGAATCACCAGTGTCTCTTGGAAGGTAGAGCTTAAAAGTTTTCCAAGTTCAGGGGCTTCCCTGGTGGCACAGTGGTTAAGAATCCACCTGCTAATGCAGGGGACATGGGTTCGAGCCCCGGTCTGGGAAGGTCCCACATGCCATGGAGCAACTAAGCCCGTGCCTCACAGCTACTGAGCCTGTGCTCTGGAGCCCGCAAGCCACAACTACTGAAGCCCACATGCCTAGAGCCCGTGCTCTGCAACAAAGAGAAGCCACCACAATGAGAAGCCCACGCACCGCAACGAAGAGTAGCCCCCACTCGCTGCAACAAGAGGAAGCCTGCATGTGCAGCAACAAAGACCTAATGCAGTCAAAAATAAATTAATTAAATTTTTAAAAAAAGTTTCCCAAATTCAGGACTGGAAGACTCAACATAGAAAAGTTGTTAGTTATTCCCAAATTGATCTATAGATTTATGTAATTTCTATTAAAATCCTAGTAAAGACTTTATTCTAAAATTTTTATGGAAAGACAAAATACCTAGAATATAGCTAAAACAATTTTGGAAAAGAAGGAAAAAAGTAAAAGGAATCACTCTACACAATGTTAAGGCTTACTATGTAGCTACATTATTCAAGATATTGTGGTATTGGCAGAGGGATAGACACATAGATCAATAAAACAGAATAGAGAACTCAGACCCACACAAATATCCCCAGCTGAGTCTTGTTTTGTTTTTTAACAAAGACACAAAAGCAATTCAATAAATGAAGGATAGCCTTTTCAAGAAGTGACACTGGAGCAATCAGGTATTCACAGGCAAATAAATGAACCTCTTCCTAAATGTCATGCCTTATACAAAAATTAATTCAAAATCAATCATGGGGGCTTCCCTGGTGGCGCAGTGGTTGGGAGTCCGCCTGCCGATGCCGGGGACGCGGGTTCGTGCCCTGGTCTGGGAGGATCACACATGCCGCGGAGCGGCTGGGCCCGTGAGCCTTGACCACTGAGCCTGCGCGTCCAGAACCTGTGCTCTGCAGCGGGAGAGACCACGACAGTGAGAGGCCCGCGTATTGAAGAAAAAAAAAAAAATCAATCATGGGCTAAAATGTAAAATGCAAAACTAAAAATGTTAGAAAAAAATAGGATAATCTTCAGGCCCTAAGGCTAGCCAGAGAATTTCTATACCTGATTACCAAAGAACAATCCATTAAATAAAAATTGACAAATTGGATCTAGTCAAAATAAAACTTTTGTTCCAGGAAAGAAGTTGTGAAGAGGATGAAGAAATAAAGTACAGAGTCAAAGAAAATTCTTTTTAAATTACATATCCAATGAAGACCTTGTATCTAGGCTATAAATAATTCCAAAAACTCAACAGTTAAAAAAATTCTGTTAGAAAACGGGCAAAAGAAATGAACAGGCATTTCCCTAAACAGCATGCAAACAAATAAGCACGTATTGATACAAAGGTGTTCAACATTATTAGCTATTAGGTAAATGCAAATTAAAATCACAATAAGCTATCACTACACATCAATTAGATGGCTAAAATGAAAAAGTGTAATGATATCAAATGACACCAAATGCAAGAATTTGGAGAAACTGGATCACTCATACATTACTGATGGAAATGTAAAATGATACAGTCATTTTAGACAACAGTTCCACAGTTTCTTATAAAACTAAACATGCATTTACCATATGATTCAGCAATTTTATTCTAAGGCATTTATCTCAAAGAAATGAAAGCTTATATTCATACAAAAACCTGTGTTTGAATGTTCATAGCAGCTTTACTCATAATAGCCAAAAGTAGGAGGAACTTCAATGCCCTTCACCCTGTGAACACTTAAACTGGAGTATATCCATTCCATGGGATATTATGCAGCAATGACAAGGAATGAATTATTGACATATGCAACAACCTGGATCATCTCCAAAGGATTATGCTGAAAGAAAACAAGCCAATCTCAAAGGTTATATACTGTGTAATTCCATTCATATACCATTATTGAAACTAAAATCTATAGAGATGAAGAACATGTTAGTAGTTGCCAAGTATTAGGAATGGGGGTGGGAGGCTGGTGTGGCCATAAAATAATAGCAGGAGGGAGACTTGTGTGATGGAACATTTCATATCTTGATTGTGGTGGTGGGTACACAAAGCTACATATGTAACAAAATTGCATGGGGCTATATGCATATGCTCATGTGCATGCAGACACACACATACACACACAGAAATGGGTGCATATTGAAATCTGAATAAGATTGGTGGATTGTGCCAGTGTCAGTTTCCTGGTTTTGATATTGTGCTGTAGATATGCAAGGTGCTGTTATTGAGAGAAGTTAGGTCAAGTGTGCCCAGGGCCTCTTTGTACACTGTTCTTTTTTTTTGTAACTTCCTTTGAATCTCTAATTATTCAAAATAAATACTTTAAGAGAAGGTCAACACAGATTATATAGATTATTCTTTTCCAACCTATGCACTTTATAATTTTAATCATGAAACAAGTAATCTAAAAGTTCATTTGCATTGAAAAGATAGACTCAAAGATGAAGTAGGTTTATTACAGTATAAATAGCCATATAACATATTTTACACCAAGGAAAATTATTCAAACATTCAAAACGTGTAGAAAATTCAAAAGAAACATTCCTGAAGGGCTAACTGATAGATCTGAGTACTTCAGCTAAAAGAAACGTTTAATGATAGCCGAATTCATAAAAACATCTAAAGTATTTTCAAATCTAGCTCTGGGTTTATAAAGGTGTTAAATACTTTGTAAGCTAAGCAGCTGGTTAGAACATGTGGAGAAAATAAAGACATTAAAAAACAAAAATAAGGCAAATGTTTAAAAATACTGTTGATAATGTATAAAGATTAGGTAAAATATAATTCCACTTAACACTTGATTTCCTGCTCCTGATAATCTCTAAGTAATATTGTCTCTCCAAAAAGACTGAACAGGGGCTTCCCTGGTGGTGCAGTGGTTGAGAGTCGGCCTGCCAATGCAGGGGACACGAGTTCGTGCCCCGGTCCGGGAGAATCCCTCATGCCGTGGAGCGGCTGAGCCCGTGAGCCATGGCCACTAAGCCTGCGCGTCCGGAGCCTGTGCTCCACAATGGGAGAGGCCACAGCAGTGAGAGGCCCGCGTACCGCTAAA
>NW_006797069.1:153005-264867 GCF_000442215.2 Lipotes vexillifer | reverse complement strand
AAAAAAAAAAAAAAAAAAAAAAAAAAAAAAAAAAAAGAGAGAGAGACAACATATACTTTACATGAACTAAAAAATTCAAACTCCTGTTTATTAAAACCTTACTAAATAACAGATGCTTTTGCTTATTATTGAATGTAATTTTTTAAACAGTTCTGTAAGGTCATCATTAGTATCCCTATTGTGCAAATAAGAGAGCTGAGACTCAGAGAGGTTAGATGCTTTGCCCAATGTCACACAGCTACTAAGTAGTAGATTCAGGATTCAAACCCTAGTCTGATTCAGAAGGGAATGTTCTTTTTACTACAACGCCACCTTTTTTCTGTCACTTACCATAGAACCCTTCACAGTGGTGGTCAGATAGAAAGCTCTCAGTGGTATTTGTTGGTTAATGAGTACTGTGAATTTAATCTTCAAGTGCATTAGTTCAATAACTTGAGTTCCCTGGCCTAGGACTCTTATCCACTGCCATAGTAATAATGAGTACACATGAATCAGGGCATTTTTTTAAAGCACGCCAGGGCTATAATCTGTGGGTCATCTGTGATCTCCCCATTCTGGGATTTTCTTACAGGAGACAGTTCTCTAATAACCAATGCAAATTGGAACTCTTTCTACCAGAGACAGATATAAAGCCACAGGATCCTTTCTGGGCATGGTTTTCCCTATGGTGAGCCATCCTGCAAGCTTCTGGTGCTTGATAGCATAAGAACTAATCCGAGGTCTAATTGAAAATGATTGAGCGCTCACAGTGCCAGCCTAATTGCAGACTAAGGCTGTTTCTTCCCTATTTGTGAAAGGGCCAATACTGAGCAGTGACTCAGAGGTAGCAGGGCAAGGGGTACTAGGGTGAGTGATTACTGTGGTAGGGAAGGGTCTCCTCTGTGTTTCTACATAAGCACAGCATCAACTTTCTAAATGAACTGACTGTGTGATCAATGAATCACTGACAGGTTCCCAGTAACTGACTTGATTGAACTGTCATTTCACTAGGACCACTTAACTGGCTATGTTGTGGGCACATTTGTGGTCCCTAAGTACCACCCTTCCCAAATGTAGACACATCTCTGGGGATCTGCACCACTGACAGTTGGCCATCCCCTGCATTGTCTGTTGTATGTGCATTTAAGAACAACACATTTAGCACATGCCTTCTCACAAAGAGAGTTTTATATTCATGGCTTTGAATGAAGAACGGATAGTCCAAAAAAGTTAAGAGCTTTAAAAAAAAAAAAGAGTTAAGAGGATAAAGAAATCACTCCACTTCAGCAGTTCAATTCAGCAAATATTAAATGCCTAATATGTACCAGGCAGACTACTACCAGCTCACGATAAAGGTTTGCAAAAGACAGATGTGAATACTTTACTCACAGAGTTTATATTCTCCTTACCAAGGTGTACTTTCTCTCTTCTCCTTCTAGTTTACCTTTGATTCTCCCCCAGGACTGAAATTTATGGGAGAGACCCTCCAAAGAACAGAGTAGGGTCTAAATGGGGAGCCCATGTTGCATACCAGTTCAGCCTACCCATCTTAGACTCAAAGCAGGTGGGGCTTGGAAATGTGACTTATCTCTCATTTATAAGCTCTGTGATTTTAGGCAAGTATCTCAAGCCCTCTGAGTTTTAGCCTTCTTATATATAAAATGAGACTATGATGCTAATTTAGAAAATAATAGCTCAAAGAGTAGAAATGGGGGTTATAAAAGAGTGTACAGTTGAAGTGCTTAGCCCAGCATCTGGTATATCTAGTAAGTATTCAATAAATATTAATGATTATTAGGTACAGATGATTCCTCCCTGTGTGCTTCGGCACAATAAGAGTGTTTGTGTAAAGCCTTATTCTGCTGCTCTCCGTTGCCTCTGTGTTGCATAGCAGTGTTCTTCCTCTAACACTCCCTACTGTGCAAGCTGAGAACCAAGTGCAGGCAATGATTACAGAAAATAGGAGCGAATTGTTCAATATTTATGTGCTTTAACTAACAGTGTCCTCTTCTGAAGCTCTTGTGCAGTTTGAAGCAAAAATAAGTGATGGGGGTGGAGAATCAAATGTTTCCCTCTTTTCATCCTTAATTAAATATTAAAGAAAAAGACTAACTGATGCCAAGGGATGGCTGATTTTGGCCTGAGCTCCCAGTGTTACCAAAAAAAAAAAAAAAAGGGAAATCAAAGGTTTGAAAAATGGTGCTGTTTAGGAAGTTGAAACATCTAAATTTCAAGGGTCTGTGAACATCCAAATCTCAGTGATTCCTTGGGTGGAGAAGTTCTCCTTTTAGTTTTAAGTTTAATCTTGCTGAGTAAATACTTATAAGTTTGGAGGTATTACAATTTCTTTTTTAATAGTTTTATTGAGGCATAATTGAGAAACTAAACTTCATGTATTTAAACTGCACAGTATGATAAGTTTGGACATATGTATACATCCTTGAAATAATCACCATGCTCAAGATAATGAACACATACAGCATCAGAAACTATTTCCCTGGGTCCCCATTAAGGCCACCCTTCCCTCCCCTGTCCCCCATCCTCAGGCACCCACTCACTAACCTATTTTCTGAAAGACTAGTTTGTACTTTACAGATTTTAAATAAGTGGAATCATAAACTATGTACATATCTGGCTTTTAAAAGTCCAATGTTGTTATTTTGAGAATAATACATGTTGTTGAGTGTATCAACAGTTCATTGCTTTTTTTGTTCTTACTTCTCTTGCAAAATATTTTTTATTTTATTTTACTTATTTTTAGTTTAATGGATTATAGTTGATTAACAGTGTTGTGTTAGTTTCAGGTATACAGCAAAGTGATTCAGTTATACATATGTTCAATAGTTCATTGCTTTTTGATGCTACATAAAATCCCATTGGGTGGATATACTGTAATTGATGTTTACCTGTTAATGGATATTTGGGGTGTTTCTAGTTTTTGGCTATTACAAATAAAGCTGATTTGAACATGCATAAACAGTCATAAAATGGAGATATGCTTTAATTTCCATTGGGTAAATTCTTGGGAGTAGAATGGCTAGATCATAAATTGTGTGTTTAGCTTTATAAGAAATGGCCAAACTGTTTTCCAAATTGAATGTATCATTTTACATTCACACCACTGGTGTACGGGCTTTCTAGTTCCTCTTCATCCTCAGCAAACTTTGTATGATCTGTCTTTTAACTATTTTAATGTGTGTAGTGGTATCTCATTGTGGTTTTAATTTGCATTTCCCTATGGCTAATGATGCTGAGCATCTTTTCAAGTGTTTACTGGCCATTAGTATAATCTGCTTTGCTGAAATGTCTGATCATATCATTTGCTTATAATATTACTGAGTTGTTTTTTTTCTTATGGTTGTGTTTTAAGAATTCTCTATATAATTTTAGAATACAAATTTTCTATCAGATATGTGATTTCCAAATATTACCCCCCATCTATAGATTGTCTTTTCATTCTCTCAACAGAGTTTTTCACGAGTAAATAATAAAGTGTTACTTAACGATTATGGATTATGTTTTGTTGTTGTAACTAAAAACTTGTCACCAAACCCAAGGTCACAAAATTTTTCCTATGTTGTCATCTAGAATTTATACTTTAAAATTTTCCATTTAGACATGTGATCCATTTTGAGCCAATTTGTGTAAGATGTAAGATATATGTTGAGGGTTTTTGTTGTTGTTGTCTATTATGTCCAATTATCACAGTATAATTTGTTGAAAAGACGATTCTTGATCTTTTCAATTAAGACTATTCAATTTAATTGAATTGGCTTTGAACCTTTGTCAAAAATAATTGATGATATCTGTGTGAATCTGTGTGAATATATTTCTGGACTCTGTATTCCTGTATTAATAGATATTTTTTTTTTTTTTTTTTTTTTTAAGAAGATGTTGGGGGAGCTTCCCTGGTGGCGCAGTGGTTGAGAGTCCGCCGGCCGATGCAGGGGACACGGGTTCATGCCCCAGTCTGGGAAGATCCCACATGCTGCAGAGTGGCTAGGCCCGTGAGCCACGGCCACTGGGCCTGCGCGTCCGGAGCCTGTGCTCCGCAACGGGAGAGGCCACAACAGTGAGAGGACCACGTACCAAAAAAAAAAAAAAAAAAAAAAGATGTTGGGGGTAGGAGTTTATTAATTTATTTTTGCTGTGTTGCGTCTTCGTTTCTGTGTGCGGGCTTTCTCCAGTTGTGGCAAGCGGGGCCCACTCTTCATCGCGGTGCGCGGGCCTCTCATCATTGCGGCCTCTCTTGTTGCAGAGCACAGGCTCCAGACGCGCAGGCTCAGTAGTTGTGGCTCATGGGCCTCGTTGCTCCGCGGCATGTGGGATCCTCCCAGGCCAGGGCTCGAACCCGTGTCCCCTGAATTAGCAGGCAGTTTCTCAACCACTGTGCCACCAGGGAAACCCCATTAATAGATACTTCTAAACATTCGTCAATGCCACACTTTCCCTCTTTTTTTATACTTTAAATCTCATACAGTTTCGTCCATTATACCTTAATAAAGCTGAAAAGAAAAAAGAAAAAGAATTCACGAAAGAGAAAATTTTTAAAGTATTTGAAAATGTTTAGTAATTAAAATATGATAGTAATTTTAAAAGCTACTAAGGTTTTTCACATGAAAAGAAAAGGGAAGTTAGGACTGTAAGGCAGAGTCTTTGAGTTCATCTTGACTCCATTGATGATATGCCTACATAAGTCTGGATGTATCATTTCTTTTTTTGTCCCTTCTTTCCCAAGTTCATTGTGAAAATCAAATGAGATAGAATATATAAAATGCTGAGAATTTTAAAATGCAGTATTACTGGGGTATTATTATAACTATTCGTTTTTTTCTAGTTTTATTGAGATATAATTGATATACAACACTGTATAAGTTTAACGTGTACTGCCTAATGATTTGACATACATAGATCATGAGACGATTATCACAATAAGTTTATTGATCATCCATCTCACATAGATACAAAATTAAGGAAAGACAAACATTTTTCCTTGTGATGAGAACACTTAGGGTTTACTCTCTTAACAACTTTCATGTATAAAATAGACCAGGGTTAATTATATTTGTCATGATGTAATAAGTATTGTTACCCCAGCTTTCACTTCATTTCCATTTGCATAGAATACCTTTTTCTATCACCTCGTTCTACATGTTTTTAGATCAGAAGTGAGTCTCTTGTAGGTACCATATATATGGGTCTTCTTTTTGTGTCCTTTCAACCATTCCCTGTTTTTTGACTGGAGCATTTAATCCATTTACATTTAAAGTAATTATATGTATGTACTTAATGCCATTTGGTTAACTGGGGATTGTTTTATCTTTTTTTTAAATTTAATTTTATTTATTTTTAACGTTTTTATGGGAGTATAATTGCTTTACAATGGTTAGTTTCTGCTTTATAACGAATCAGTTATATATATATATATATATATCCCCATATCTCTTCACTCTTGCATCTCCCTCCCTCCCACTGTCCCTATCCCACCCTTCTACCTGGTCACAAAGCACAGAGCTGATCTCCCTGTTCTACGCAACTGCTTCAAACTAGCTATCAATTTTACATTTGGTAGTGTATATATGTCCATATATACACTACCACTCTCTCACTTTGTCCCAGCTTATCCTTCCCCCTCCCCGTGTCCTCAACTCCATTTTCTAGTAGGTCTGCATCTTTATTCTGGTCTTGCCCCTAGGTTCTTCATGACCTTTTCTTTTTTTTTTTTTTTTAAAGATTCCATATATATGTGTTAGCATACAGTATTTGTTTTTCTCTTTCTGACTTACTTCAATCTGTATGACAGACTCTAGGTCCATCCACCTCACTACAAATAACTCAATTTCGTTCCTTTAATAGCTAGTAATATTCCATTGTATATATGTGCCACATCTTCTTTATCCATTCGTCTGTCAATGGACACTTAGGTTGCTTCCATGTCCTGGCTATTGTAAATAGAGCTGCAATGAACATTGTGCTATGACTCTTTTGGAATTACGGTTTTCTCAGGGTATATGCCCAGTAGTGGGATTGCTGGGTCATATGGTAGTTCTACTTTTAGTTTTTAAGGAACCTCCATTACTGTTCTCCATAGTGGCTGTATCAATTTACATTCCCACCAGCAGTGCAAGGGGGTTCGCTTTTCTCCACAGCCTCTCCAGCATTTATTGTTTATAGATTTTTTGATGATGGCTATTCTGACTGGTGTGAGATGATATCGCATTATAGTTTTGATTTGCATTTCTCTAATGATTGGTGACGTTGAGCATCCTTTCATGTGTTTGTTGGCAATCTGTATATCTTCTTTGGAGAAATGTCTGTGTAGCTCTTCTGCCCATCTTTGGATTGGGTTGTTTGTTTTTTTTGTTATTGAGCTGCATGAGCTGCTTGTAAATTTTGCAGATTAATCCTTTGTCAGTTGCTTCATTTGCAGATATTTTCTCCCATTCTGAGGCTTGTCTTTTGGTCTTGTTTATGGTTTCCTTTGCTGTGCAAAAGCTTTTAAGTTTCATTAGGTCCCATTTGTTTATTTTTGTTTTTATTTTCATTTCTCTAGGAGGTGGGTCAAAAAGGATCTTGCTGTGATTTATGTCCTAGAGTGTTCTGCTTATGTTTTCCTCTAAGAGTTTGATAGTTTCTGGCATTTAGGTCTTTAATCCATTTTGAGTTTATTTTTGTGTATGGTGTTAGGGAGTATTCTAATTTCATTCTTTTACATGTAGCTGTCCAGTTTTCCCAGCACCACTTATTGAAGAGGCTGTCTTTTCTCCATTGTGTATACATTTTTTAAAATTTAATTTTATTTTTCTATACAGCAAGTTCTTATTAGTCATCAATTTTATACACATCAGTGTATACATATCAATCCCAATCGCCCAATTCAGCACACCACCATCCCTGCCCCCACACAGCTTTCCCCCCTTGGTGTCCATACGTTTATTCTCTACATCTGTGTCTCAGCTTCTCCCCTGCAAACTGGTTCATCTGTACCATTTTTCTAGGTTCCATATACATGCGACAATATATGATATTTGTTTTTCTCTTTCTGACTTACTTCACTATGTATGACAATCTCTAGATTCATCCATATCTCAACAAATGACTCAATTTCGTTCCTTTTTTATGGCTGAGTAATATTCCATTGTATATAGGTACCACATCTTCCTTATCCATTCATCTGTCAGTGGGCATTTAGGTTGCTTCCATGACCTGGCTATTGTAAATAGTGCTGCAATGAACATTGGGGTGCATGTGTCTTTTTGAATTATTAATAATTAATTAATAATTCTATTTTTAGTATTTTAAGGAAGCTCCATACTCTTCTCTGTAGTGGCTGTATCAATTTACATTCCAACCAACAGTGCAAGAGGGATCCCTTTTCTCCACACCGTCTCCAGCATTTGCTGTTTGTAGATTTTCTGATGATGCCCATTCTAACTGGTGTGAGGTGATACCTCATTGTAGTTTTGATTTGTATTTCCCTAATAATTAGTGATGTTGAGCAGCTTTTCATGTGCTTCTTGGCCATCTGTATGTCTTCTTTGGAGAAATGTCGATTTAGGTCTTCTGCCCATTTTTGGGTTGGGTTGTCTGTTTCTTTAATATTGAGCTGCATGAGCTGTTTATATATTTTGGGGATTAATCCTTTGTCCATTTATTCATTTGCAAATATTCTCTCCCATTCTGAGGGCTGTCTTTTTGTCTTCTTTATGGTTGCCTTTGCTGTGCAAAAATTTTAACGTTTAATTAGGTCCCATTTGTTGATATTTTTGGTTTTATTCCCATTACTCTAAGAGGTGGATCAAAAAAGATCTTGCTGTGATTTATGTCAAAGAGTGTTCTTCCTATGTTTTCCTCTAAGAGTTTATAGTGTCTAGTCTTACATTTAGGTCTCGAATCCATTTTGAGTTTTTTTTGTGTGTATGGTGTTACAGAGTGTTCTAATTTCATTCTTTTACATGTAACTGTCTGGTTTTCCCAGCACCACTTATTGAAGAGACTGTCTTTTCTCCATTGTATATCCTTGCCTCCTTTGTCATAAATTAGTTTACCATAGTTGTGTGGGTTTATCTCTGGGCTTTCTATCTTGTTCCATTGATCTATGTTTCTGTTTTTGTGCCAGTACCATACTTTCTTGATTACTGTAGCTTTGTAGTATAGTCTGAAGTAAGGGAGCCGGATTCCTCCAGCTCCATTTTTCTTTCTCAAGAGTGCTTTGGCTATTCGGGGTCTTTTGTGTTTCCATACAAACTGTGAAGTGTTTTGTTCTAGTTCTGTGTAAAAATGCCAGTGGTAGTTTGATAGGCATTGCACCAAATCTCTAGATTGCTTTGGGTAGTATAGTCATTTTCACAAAGTTGATTTTTCCAGTCCAAGAACAGGGTATATCTCTCCATCTGTTTGCATCATCTTTAATTTCTTTCATCAGTGTCTTATAATTTTCTGCATACAGGTCTTTTGTCTCCTTAGGTAGGTTTATTCCTAGATATTTTATTCTTTTTGTTGCAATGGTAAATGGGAGTGTTTTCTTGATTTCACTTTCAGACTTTTCATCATTAGTGTATAGGAATGCCAGAGATTTCTGTGCATTAATTTTGTATTCTGCTACTTTACCAGATTCATTGATTAGATCTAGTAGTTTTCTGGTAGCATCTTTAGGATTCTGTATGTATAGTATCATGTCATCTGCAAACAGTGACAGCTTTACTTCTTCTTTTCTGATTTGGATTCCTTTTATTTCTTTTTTTTCTCTGATTACTGTGGCTAAAACTTCCAAAACTATGTTGAATAATACTGGTGAGAGTGGGCAAACTTGTCTTGTTCCTGATCTTAGTGGAAGTGGTTTCAGTTTTTCACCATTGAGTACGATGTTGGCTGTGGGTTTGTCATATATGGTGTTTACTATGCTTAGGTAAACTCCCACTATGTCTACTTTCTGGAGGGTTTTTATCATAAGTCAGTGTTGAATTTTGTGTGAAAGCTTTCTCTGCATCTACTGAGAAGATCATATGGTTTTTCTCCTTCAATTTGTTAATGTGGTGTATCACATTGATTGATTTGTGTATATTGAAGAATCCTTGCATTCCTAGGATAAACCCAACTTGATCATGGTATATGATCCTTTTAATGTGCTGTTGGATTCTGTTTCTGAGTATTTTGTTGATGATTTTTGCATCTATGTTCATCAGTGATATTGGTCTCTAGTTTGCTGTTTTTGTGACATCTTTGTCGGGTTTTGGTATCAGGGTGATGTTGGCCTCATAGAATGAGTTTAGGAGTGTCCCTCCCTCTGCTATATTTAGGAAGAGTTTGAGAAGGATAGGTGTTAGCTCTTCTTTAAATGTTTGATAGAATTCGCCTATGAAGGCATCAGGTCCTGGGCTTTTGTTTGTTGGAACATTTTTGTTTGTTTGTTTGTTTGTTTGTTTTTGCGCTACGTGGGCCTCTCACTGCTGTGGCCTCTCCCATTGCGGAGCATGGGCTCCGGATGCACAGGCTCAGCCGCGATGGCTCACTGGCCCAGCTGCTCCATGGCATGTGGGATCCTCCCGGACTGGGGCACGAACCCATGTCCCCTGCATGGGCAGGCGGACTCAACCACTGCGCCACCAGGAAAGCCCTGTTGGAACATTTTTAGTCACAATTTCAGTTTCAGTGCTTGTGATTGGTCTGTTCATATTTTCTATTTTTTCCTGGTTCAGTCTCAGAAGGTTGTGCATTTCTATGAACTTGCCCATTTCCTCCAGGTTGTCCATTTTATTGGCATATAGTTGCTTGTAGTAATCTCTCATTATCCTTTGTATTTCTGCAGTGTCAGTTGTTACTTCCCCTTTTTCATTTCTAATTCTATTGGTTTGAGTCTTCCCCCTTTTTTTCTTGATGATTCTGCCTAATGGTTTATCAATTTTTTTAATCTTCTCAAAGAACCAGCTTTTAGTTTTATTGATCTTTGCTATTATTTCCTTCATTTCATTTTCATTTATTTCTGATCTGATATTTATGATTTCTTTCGTTCTGCTAACTTTGGGGATTTTTTGTTCTTCTTTCTCTAATTGCTTTAGGTGGAAGGATAGGTTGTTTATTAGAGATGTTTCTTGTTTCTTAAGGAAGGATTGTATTGCTTTAAACTTCCCTCTTAGAATTGATCTTGCTGCATCCCATATGTTTTGGGTCATCGTGTTTTCATTGCCATTTGTCTCTAGGTATTTTTTGATTTCCCCCTGGTTGTCTTCAATGATCTCTTGCTTATTAAGTAGTGTATTGTTTAGCCTCCATGTGTTTGTATTTTTTACAGTATTTTTCCTGTAATTGATCTGTGGTCTCATAGCGTTGTGGTCAGAAAAGATACTTGTTATGATTTCAATTTTCTTAAATTTACCAAGGCTTGATTTGTGACCAAAGATATGATGTATCCTGTAGAATGTTCCATGAGCATTTGAGAAGAAAGTGTATTCTGTTGTTTTTGGATGGAATGTCCTATAAATATCAATTAAGTCCATCTTGTTTAATGTATCATTTAAAGCTTGTGTTTCCTTATTTATTTTCATTTTGGATGATCTGTCCATTGGTGAAAGTGGGGTGTTAAAGTCCCCTACTATGATTGTGTTACTGTCGATTTCCCCTTTTATGGCTATTAGTGTTTGCCTTATGTATTGAGGTGCACCTATGTTGGGTGCATAAATATTTACAATTGTTATATCTTCTTCTTGGATTGATCCCTTGATCATTATATAGTGTCCTTCTTTGTCTCCTGTAATAGTCTTTGTTTTAAAGTCTATTTTGTCTGATACTAGAATTGCTACTCCAGCTTTCTTTTGATTTCCATTTGCATGGCATATCTTTTTCCATCCCCTCATTTTCAGTCTGTATGTGTCCCTAGGGCTGACGTGGGTCTCTTGTAGACAGCGTATATATGGGTCTTGTTTTTGTATCCATTCAGCCAGTCTATGTCTTTTGGTTGGAGCATTCAGTCCATTTACATTTAAGGTAATTATTGAAATGTATGTTCCTATTACCATTTTCCTAATTGTTTTGGGTTTGTTATTGTACGTCTTTTCCTTCTCTTGTGTTTCCTGCCTAGCGAAGTTCCTTTAACATTTGTTGTAAAGCTGGTTTGCTGGTGCAGAATTCTCTTAGCTTTTGCTTGTCTGTAAAGGTTTTAATTTCTCCATCAAATCTGAATGAGATCCTTGCTGGGTAGGGTGATCTTGGTTTTAGGTTTTTCCCTTTCATTACTTTAAATATGTCCTGCCTGTCCCTTCTGGCTTGCAGAGTTTCTGCTGAAAGTTCAGCTGTTATCCTTATGGGGATTCCCTTGTGTGTTATTTGTTGTTTTTCCCTTGCTGCTTTTAATATTTTTTCTTTGTTTTTAATTTTTGATAGTTTGATTAATATGTTTCCTGGGATGTGTCTCCTTGGATTTATCCTGTATGGGACTCTCTGTGCTTTCTGGACTTGACTGACTATTTCCTTTCCCATTGTTAGGCAAGTTTTAAACTGTAATCTCTTCAAATATTTTCTCAGTCCCTTTCTTTTTCTCTTCTTCTTCTGGGAACCCTATAATTCAAATGTTGGTGTGTTTAATGTTGTCCCAGAGGTCTCTAAGACTGTACTCAAATCTTATCATTCTCTTTTCTTTATTCTGCTCTGCAGTAGTTATTTCCACTATTTCATCTTCCAGGGCACTTATCCGTTCTTCTGCCTCAGTTATTCTGCTATTGATTCCTTCTAGAGAATTTTAAATTTCATTTATTGTGTTGTTCATCACTGTTTGTTTGCTCTTTAGTTTTTCTAGGTCCTTGTTAAACGTTTCTTGTATTTTCTCCATTCTATCTCCAAGATTTTGTATCATCGTTACTATCATAATTCTGAATTCTGTTTCAGGTAGACTGCCTATTTCCTCTTCAGTTGTTTGGTCTGCTGGGTTTTTACCTTGCTCCTTCATCTGCTGTGTGTTTTTGGTCTTCTCATTTTGCTTAACTTACTGTGTTTGGGGTCTCCTTTTCGCAGGCTGCAGGTTCATAGTTCCCGTTGTTTTAGGTGCCTGCCCCCAGTGGCTAAGGTTGGTTCAGTGGGTTTTGTAGGCTTCCTGGTGGAGGGGCCTACTGCCTGTGTTCTGGTGGATGAGGCTGGATCTTGTCTTTCTGGTGGGCAGGTCCATGTCTGGTGGTGTGTTTTGGGGTGTCTGTGACCTTATTATGATTTTAGGCAGCCTCTCTGCTAAGGGGGGGGTGGGGGTTGTGTTCCTGTGTTACTAGTTGTTTGGCATAGGCTGTCCAGTACTGTTGCTTGCTGGTTGTTGAGTGGAGCTGTATCTTGGCCTTGAGATGCAGATCTCTGGGAGATTTTCACCATTTGATATTACATGGAGCTGAGAGGCCCCTGATGGACCAATGTCCTGAACTTGGCTCTCCCACTTCAGAGGCACAGCCCTGACACCTAGCTGTCATTCACTCGGCTCAGAATAAAAGGGAGAAAAATAGAAAGAACAAAAGAAAAAATAAAATAAGATAAAATTAAAAAGTTATTCAAATAAAAATAATTATTAAAAAATATTTTTAACTCATTAAAAAAAAAGGAAGAAAGAAAAGCCAAACCAAAAAACAAATCCACCAATGATAACAAGCCCTGAAAACTATACTAAAAAAGAAAAAGAAAAAAAAAACGGACAGACAAAACCCTAGGACAAATGGTGAAAGTAAAGCTATACAGACAAAATCAGACACAGAAACATACACATACATACTCACAGAAAGAGAAAAAGGGGAAAATATATATATATATCGTTGCTCTCAAAGTCCACCTCCTCAATTTGGGATGATTCGTTGTCTATTCAGGTATTCCACAGATGCAGGGTACATCAAGTTGACTGTGCAGATTTAATCTGCTGCTCCTGAGCCTGCTGGGACAGATTTCTCTTTCTCTTCTTTTCTCACACAGCTCCTGGGATTCAGCTTTGGATTTTCCCCTGCCTGTGTGTGTAGGTCGCCTGAGGGCATCTCTTCTTCACTCAGACAGGACGGGGTTAAAGGAGCAGCTGCTTCGGGGGCTCTGGGTCACTCAGGCCTGGTAGAGGGAGGGTTATGGTGTGTGGGGTGAGCCTGCGGCGGCAGAGGCCAGGCTGACATTGCACCAGCCTGAGGCATGCCCTGTGTTCTCCTGGGGAAGTTGTGCCTGGATCACGGGGTGGCGGGCTGCAGAGGCTCCCAGGAGGGGAGGTGTGGACAGTGACCTGTGCTTGCACATAGGTTTCTTGGTGGCGGCAGCAGCAGCCTTAGCGTCTCATGCCCATCTCTGGAGTCCGCGTTGATAGCCGTGGCTCGTGCCCGTCTCTGGAGCTCCTTTAAGCTGTGGTCTTAATCCCGTCTCCTCGCGCACCAGGAAACAAAGAGGCAAGAAAAAGTCTCTTGCCTCTTCGGCAGCTCCAGACTTTTTCCTGGAGTCCCTCCTGGCTAGCTGTGGTGCACTAGCCCCCTTCAGGCTGTGATCATGCAGCCAACCCGTCCTCTCCCTGGGATCCGACCTCTGAGGCCAGAGCCTCAGCTCCCAGCCCCCACCCGCCCTGGCGGGTGAGCAGACAAGCCTCTCGGGCTGGTGAGTGCCGGTCGGCACCGATCCTCTGTGCGGGAATCTCTCCGCTTTGCCCTCCGCACCCCTGTGGCTGCGCTCTCCTCCGCGGCTCCGAAGCTTCCCCCCTCCGCCACCCTCAGTCTCCGCCCGCGAAGGGGCTTCCTAGTGTGTGGAAACCTTTCCTCCTTCACAGCTCCCTCCCACTGGTGCAGGTCCCATCCCTATCCTTTTGTCTCTGTTTTCTCTTTTTTCTTTTGCCCTACCCAGGTTCATGGGTAGTTTTTTGCCTTTTGGGAGGTCTGAGGTCTTCTGCCAGCGTTCAGTAGGTGTTCTATAGGAGTTTTTCCACATGTAGATGTATTTCTCATCTATTTGTGGGGAGGAAAGTGATCTTCACATCTTACTCTTCCACCATCTTGAAGCTCCTCCTGGGGATTAATTTTGTAGTTCTTTTTTGTTCCATTCTTCTTTTGTTCTCTTCCCTTGTTTGTGTGTTTTTTATCTTTAGTGTTACGTTTGGATTCCTTTCTCTTCTGTGTGTATGTATCTATTATACATTTTTGCTTTGTTGTTTCTATGAGGTTTATATATAAACATAGACATGATATATATATCTATACACAGAGATATGGATATCTATATACTTGATTATTTTAAGTTGCTGATTTCTTGAGTTCAAATGCATTTTAACAACCCTGCATTTTTACTCCTTCTGCAGCATTTACTGTTTTTGACATTGTAATTTACATCTTTTTGTTTCATGTATCCCTTAACTACTTATTGTGGATATAGATGATTTTACTGTTTCTTTTTTTTTAAACTTCCTGCCAGTTGTATATGTGGTTGATCTACTACCTTTCCTTTATATTTTACCAACTTTACAAAAATCTTTTCCAATGATATTTTTCCTTTCATAATTTTCATATTTCTAGTTGTGGCCTTTTCTTTTTCTCTTAGGTAAGTCCCTTTAACATTTATTGTAAAGTTGGTTTAGTGGTGCTGAACTCTTTTAGTCTTTGCTTAACTGTAAAACTTTCCATCTCTCCATCAAATTGGAATGAAAGCCTTGCTGGAGAGAATATTCTTGGTTGTAGGTTTTCCCCTTTCAGCACTCTAAATTCATTTTCCTACCTGCAGAGTGTCTGCTGAAAAGTCAGCTGATAGCCTTATGGGAGTTCCTTTGTATATAACTGTGACTTTTCCCTTGCTGCTTTTAATATTGTCTCTTTATCTTTAATTTTTGCCATTTTAATTACAGTGTTTCTTGGTGTGGTCTTCTTTGGGTTGATACTGTTTGGGACTTTATGTTCTTCTTGGACCTGGATGTCTGTTTACTTTTGCAGGTTAGGCAATTTTTCAACTATTAATGTCTTCAAATATGTACTCTGGCCCTTTCTCTCTCTCTCCTCTGTCTGGGACCTCCATAATGAAATGTTAGTATGCTTGATGTTGTCATAGAAGTCTCTTAAGCTGTCCTCATCTCCTTTTATTCTTTTTTTTGTTCAACTTCAGTAATTTCCACTACTGTCTTCCAGCTCACTGATCATTCCTCTGTATCATCTAATCTACCGTTGAATCCTTCTAATGTATTTTTTATTTCAGTTATTGTATTCCTCAGATTTGTTTGGTTCTTCTTTATATTTTGTAACTCTTTGTTAAGCTTTTAATTCTGTTCATCCATTCTTCTCCTGAATTTTTGGAGCATCTTTATGACTATTACCTTGAACTCTTTATTGGGTGGATTGTTTATCTCTTCTTCACTTAGCTTTTCTTCTGGGGTTTTATCTTGTTCCTTCATTTGGAACAGATTTCTCTGTCACCTTATTTCACCTAATTCACTGTTTTTATTTCTATCTATTTGGTAAGTTGGTCATGCTTTCCAATCTTGGAGAAGCAACCTTATGCAGGAGATGTTCTGTGGGGGCCAATAGCACAGCCTCATCTGGGGACCAGAGCTATATGCTCTAAGGGTGCCTTCTATGTGTGCTACATGGGTCCTTTTTCTGTGGTTCACTGACTACTGTGGGCACACCAGTAGGTGTGGCTGGCCCCTGGTCTGGTTGGTTGCCAGGCCCTGCCTTGTGTAAAGGCTGCTGGTGGAAGGGGTTTGGTTCTGGCACAGCTGGCTGCACAGCTAGTGAAATCCAGGGTCTGATGCTATCCTGCTGTTGGGTCCTGGCCATGAAGTAGCTTTCTTTCTAGCCCCAGAGGTCCTATGGCTAGTTCTGGCCCAGTGGTGTTTGGATCCAGGTCCGTACATGGTTGGCTGCAGAGCTGGGTGCCCCATAGTTAGTTGGCCTATTGGTGGCCCATTACAATCCAGGAGCTGATGTTGCCCTGCTGGTAGATGGGACCAGATCCCAGGCCACTGTCTGAGGGACCAAGTTGTCCTGGGGCTGGTGTCCACCTACCAATGTGCAGAGCTAGGTCCTGAGTCTCTGGCTTTAGGGCCCTGGATCTCCGGTATTTGGGGTTGAATTGCTGGTGGCCAGTACAGGGTAGTTTCAGAGCTGGTTCCCACCCACTGTTGGCCATAGCCAGGTCCTGGGGTCTCTGGCTGCAGGGGACTTTGGGTGCTAGGGCTGGTCTTGGCCTGCTGGTAGGCCAGGCTAGGGCACAAATGGTTCTGGGAAAGGTGCTCTCATGCTGGTGGGCGGGCTGGGTCCAGATATGTCTGCTCTGGGGCCATGGTGGTCCGAGTGTTGGTATCCACCCACTGGTGTATAGGGCCAGGGCCCAGGTGAACCCTAGGGCTGGTGTCCACCAACTGATGAGTGAGACCAGTCCCGGGACTAATGACCACCCACTGGTGGGCAGAGTTGAATAGCACACTCTCTTGATTACTCTAAAGTCTGTATATTAAGTCTTGTAATAGATTATGGTTAGTCCTCCCATGTTGTTCTTTTTTTTTTTTTCCCAGAATTTTATTGGATATCTAGTTCTTTTGCCTTTCCAAATAGATTTTAGAATCAAACTGTTGATGTCTACAAAAGAGTTTGCAGGGATTGTGATCAGGATTGCATTTGATATTTTCTCAAATTGGGGAGGATTCACATATTAATAATGAGACTTCTCATCCATGAATATGATACCTATTTCCATTTCTTTGGAAAATCTTTTCTTTCATCAGTGTCTTGTAGTGTTCATACAAATTGTATGCAAATTTGATTAGATTTATACTTAAGTATTTAATTTTATTTTGTGCTTTTATTGCTGATTATTAATTTAGATCCACATGGTGGTTTTTAAATTTTAAAATTTGTTACAGTTTTCCATTTCGGCTACATAGGTATATGACCTTGTGTCCTGTATTCTTGCTAAATTCACTTACAGGTTCTAGGAGATTTCTTGTAGCTTCTTTGAAAGTTTCGAAGTAGAAAATCACATTATCTAAAATAAAGAGACTTTTATTTCTTCCTTTTTTAAAATTTATTTTTTGGCTATGCTGGGTTTTCATTGCTGGGTGTGGGCTTTCTCTAGTTGCGGCGAGCAGGAGCTACTTTTCGTTGCAGGGCACAAACTTATTGCGGTGGCTTCTCTTGTTGCAGAGCATGGGCTCTAGGCACGCGGGCTTCAGTAGTTGTGGCGTGTAGGCTCAGTAGTTGTGGCTCATGGGCTCTACAGCACAGGCTCAATAGTTGTGGTGCATGGGCTTCGTTGCTTCACGGCATGTGGGTTCATCCCAGACCAGGGCTCAAAACCATGTCCTCTGCCTTGGCAGGCAGATTCTTAGCCACTGTGCCACCAGTCTCTCTTCCTTTCTAATCTGTATGCATTTTGTTTATTTTTATTGTCTTGTTGCCTATGAGGACTTTTTATACAGTATCAGAGAAGATGGGTGAAAGCAAACATCCTTACCTTTTCCTAAACTTAGGGGGAAACATTCAGCATCTAACCATTCAATATGATATTATCTGTAGGATTTTTATTTTTAGCCACTTTTAGTGTAGGGAGATTTACCTGTATTCTTATTTTACTGAAAGATTTTATTAAGAAAGAACTAAGAATTTTTTTGAAATGCTTTTTCTGCATCTATTGATATCATTATGTGCTTTCTTAATCTGCTAATAGAGTGATACTTTTATTTTTTAGAATATGGAAAATTTTAGAATTTGCATTTTTGGGATGAATCCCACTTCATCATGATGCTCAATCCTTTTTATATAATGCTGTCTCTGATTTGCTAGTAGGTCGTTGAGACTCATTGTGTCTGAGTTACTGAAAGATATTGGCTATTAATTTAATTTTCTTATAATGTCTTAGGCTTTAGTACCAGGATGATGCTGGGTTGATAAAATGAGGAAGTGTTCTTTCCTATTTTAAGGAAGTCATTTGTAGAATTGATATTCTTGCTTAAATGCTTGAAAGAATGTGTCAGTGAAACCATCTGTGCCTGTAGTTTTCTTTTTTGGAAGATACATAACTTTACATTCAATTTATTTCATTCTGTACATGACTGTGGGTTATTTATTTATTCCTGAGTGCATTCAGACAGACTAGAAATGGTCTAGTTCATCTAAATTATTGAATTTACCAGCACAGAGTTATTTGTACAATTCCCTTATCCTTTTAATTTCTGTAGGACCAATAATAATTTCTCTTCATTTCATTCATGGTATTGGTAATTTTTTCTTGGCCTGGCTAGAAGTTTATAAATTTTATTGACTCTTCAAAGAAAAACTTTTAGTTACATTGATTTTCTGTTTTTGATTTTATTGGTATCTGTAAAATTTTTTCATTTCCTTCCTTATGCTTATTTTATGTTTAACTGCTCTTGTTTTTCTCATTTCTCACAGTATAAACTTAAGTTACGGATTTTAGATCTATCTTGTTATCTGATGTATACATTTAATGCTGTAAATTGCCCTCTGATGGCATCACACAAATTTTGATATATTGTATATTTATTTTTATTCCATTCAAAATATTTTTTAAATTTCATTTAGTTTTTTACTTTGAACTATAAATTTTGTAGAACTGTATTACTGGGTGTCCAAATATTTATGGATTTTCCAGTTATCCTTTGATTTCTAGTTTAACTAGCTTATCTATTGACCTCTAGTTTAACTGCAGTGTGAATATGTGTTCTGCTCTTGTTGTATTCAGCTTTCTATTAATGTCAGGTTTATTTGGTTGATAATTTTGCCCACATCTTTTCTATCCTTAATGATTTTCTTTATACTTATTCTATCTGTTACTGAGAGAGGAATTTTTACATCCATAAGGATAATGGTAGATTTGTCTACTTCTCCTTTCTGTTCTATCAGTTTTTGCTTCATTTGAAGTTCTGTTGTTTTTTAAATACACATCAGTATTTTTCATATATAATATTTTTTAATTCTGCAACTTAGTATGTCTCATATTATTATAGCCACCTCAGCTTCCATTTTCATTAGTGTTGGAATCGTATATGTATTTCCACCTCAGCACTTCTAATATGTTCATGTAGATACACTATAATGGGTCTTGCTTTTTTATCCAATTTGAAAATTTCTGTCTTTTAAATCATTAGTATAGACAGCTCCTGTTTAATATAATTATTGATATTGTTGAATTCCACCATGTTACTCTTTATTTTGTGTCACTTTCATCTTTGTTATTTTCTCTTTTTCTCTGCCTGATTTCAAATTAATTGTACATTTTTATGATTTCAGTTTACCTCCACTATTGATTATTATCACTGTTTATACCTCTTGAGAAAAATAATTTTAATAGTTCTTGTATGGTTTACAATACACATTTTTAATATCACAGTTTACCTTTAAATATTATACTTCTTAATGTATAGTGTAAGAACTTACAACAATTTATTTTTAATTCATTTATATAATCTTTTTGACATTATTTTATATTTTATTTTTGTATGTGCCATAAGTCTATAATATATTGTTGCTATTTCTGCCTTAGACAATTATCTTTGAAAACACTTAAAAATGGGGCTTCCCTGGTGGCGCAGTGGTTGAGAGTCCGCCTGCCGATGCAGGGGACATGGGATCGTGCCCTGGTCCGGTAAGATCCCACATGCCGCGGAGCGGCTGGGCCCGTGAGCCGTGGCTGCTGAGCCTGCGCGTCCGGAGCCTGTTCTCCACAACGGGAGAGGCGGCATGGCTTAAAAAAAAAAAAAAAAAAAAAAAAACCACTTAAAAATGAGAAAATAATATGTTTTTATATTTACCTTTATTTTAATCATTATTGGAGCTCTTTATAATCTTTTTGTAGATCCAAATTCCTGCCTGGTATAATTTTCCTACTGACTGAAAATCTTTCACTAAAATTTCTTAATGCACAAATCTCAAAGCAATGAATTCTCCCTTCTCTGTTTATTTGAAACAGCTTTTATTTTGCAGTCATTTTTGGAATATATTTTTGCTGAATATAGAATTCTCAGTTGATAGTTTTCTTTCATTAAAAATATCACTCCTTTTTCTTCTGGCTTGATTAGTTTCTGACAATAAGTATGCTGTAATTCCTATTTTTGCTTCTTTATAATGTTTCTTTTTTTTTTAACATCTTTATTGGAGTATAATTGCTTTACAATGGTGTGTTAGTTTCTGCTTTAAACAAAGTGAATCAGGTTATAAGATCACAGTCCCAGGACTGCTTCTGGTCTACCCTTAATGGTAGTTTTTTTGTTTCCTTAACCTTTCCCTATGTGCAGTGTACCCTAGGGTTGACAGAATTTGCTACTCCTTCCCAGCAGCTTGGGCTTTTTATTTTATTTTCAGGAAAAAATTTTTGGTAGTGCTTTATGCCTTTCCCACAGCAGCTTCCACTCTCCTTATGGAGGTCTTTATAACAAGGGAGGCAGTCTGCCACTAATACTTTCCACATGTGCCCAGCAGATGTATATTTAAAAAGCTTGTGTTCCTCATTACTCTGACATTTTGAATAGCAGGGGGACCTTTATTATTGTCATAATACTCAATTATGCTATGCTCCCCTTGGTGGACTGCTGACCTTTTCTTAAATCAAATTGTGTTCTTTTCTAAATGAACAGGTTAATGCACTAGTTATAAGAGAAGCAGAGTTCCTAAGGGTTACTGCTAATGTCTGTGTTTGTCCTCATGCAAGCATATTGTATTTTAACTTTGTTTTGCATTAACAGATCCCTAATCCCGTTCAAACGACTGAGAGATGAGAGTTCTTATTCCAAATGCTAATTAAATTGTTTCAAATCAGCTGTACTTGCACAAAAAAATCCCTCTTAAAATGAAAACTGCCATTAACTTAAGTCAAGACTACTCCTGTTGCTGCACATTATTTTGCTTTCCTTCTTTGCTTTTGTAATCATAACAATAATTCTGATTAAAATCTTGGAGTACTCTTCCCCCCTCCTTTTTCCACCTAACCCACGTATATGTGCCTGAAGTGATAGTGTGATATAATGTAAAAATAATTGAGTTTAAAATTGTAGTACCTGGTTTCTTGAGATCTGCCAATTTATTGCTATGGAAGTCACAAAGTGCCTACCCTTAATAGTTTCTAACTGAGCACATGGGCCAAAAGAATTGAACAGTATTCATTCTGTGGGGACTTGGTGCTTAGAGAAAGAAGTAATAGATCCATTGCCTGCCTCATCTCCTGCCTTTAGTTTCAGTAGCAGGACTTTCCTACAGTAGGCATGATCTCCTTGGGGTAAAGGCCAATCGCATTGGATGTGATAGAGAAGCCTCTTTTGTAAATGTGAACAAAGTTAAGAGAGTTGAATCACATATGAGATGTGTCATCCAAACAAATCAGGTGATTCTTCAGCACCCAACTCCATGACCATGGCAAGTAACTCTTACAGTCATTTCTGACCATTTTTTTTTTATTGCAGTCAGGAGAAGTTCGTGTTTCCTAAGATGATCACAGTAATTTCTTCCAGCCAGCCAGCCATTTTTTTCTGCCATATAACCTTGCCACTTCTCCATCATGCGGTGAAATCTAATTCCCTTCTGCTTGAATCTGAGCTGCCCTCAGTGGCAAACTTGTTAGTTATTGAATGCAGTGAAAGCGATACTGCATGAATCTCTAGGCTGAGTTTTAAAAGGTTTGTAGTGTCTGTTTTAGTTTCTTGGAATGCTCAGTGTATAAATAATCTCTCTCTAGATGCTTTTCTTAGAACCTATCTGCCATTGTGTGATAAATCTGAGGCACATGGAGAGACCAGTGGTAGGTCCTCTTGGTAAAAGTCCAGGCTTTGAGGTATCTTATCTAGTTGCCAGACATAAGAGTGAGAAACCTCCAGATGATTCCTGTTCACATCTATTTGCATCATTCTCAGGCATTCAGGTCTTCCCACCTGAGACTCTACACACTATGAAACAGAGATAAGTCATTCATTTAGGGTTCTCTCTAAATTCTTGACGTACAGAATCTGTGAGAAAAATAAAATGGTAGTTGATTTATGCCACTAAATTTGTTTGTTGGTTGGTCAGTAATAAATACACAGAACAAAGCAGAAGACCTGATCCTTAGTAGCCATTTACCACAGTTTTATTTTATGTAAGAGGTGGACTTATTTCTTACTGGCTAATTTTACCCTAAGACCTGTGTATTTGAAGTAGAAACAACTTTTAATTGGCTCAAATTATGTATCTTGCTTAGCAAAACAAAAGACAGGTGCTTTTACTGGCCTATCACTTGTGATACCTAAAAGACTACACTCTATTTTTCTCATCTCCAGAAGCACAATAATCACAAAAAGAACTTTAAGCAATTTTCTGAATGACAGATTTTGGTCAAATTTACAGTATGATTCCTTGACCAGTCATTTCACTAGGTGCTATTACCATTAATAGATAGAATTTATAGACTTTCTCTTCAATTTCTTTCTAATCTCTTTTCCAATCCCACTTTTAGTGCTCTAGATCAAGCCCCCATTATCTCACTGGGACTATTGCAGTAGCTTCTTAAGAGTCTCCCAAACTCTAATCTTCCTTCAATGCAATTCATCCTGCACACTACTCTTAAACATAACTAACTTACTCAGTTATGGTTAGTCCTTTCTCTTGCTTACAGTTCTTTCTGTGGTTTTGTGTTGGAGTCTCCTACAGAGGAAGAACTCTGATGCATTAAATGAAACAAGGAAATTTAAACCATTCTTTCTTCTGTCATCTGGTTCTAGAATATCTAAACAACAATTCCTAAATAATCACTAAGAACCCAGCTCAAGTCCCAGTTAAGAGACAAATATTGCATTCCCTCTCTAGATGTATGAAAAAACCTCAAAAGTTCAAAAGAAGAGTAATATGAAAAACCATAGCCATTAAAATAGACTGTACATTTAGACTCATTGCTAGAAAGAGGAGAAAAATTTACAGGAACACGTTTTTCCTAATTATATTTCTAAATTATGAATTCGATCAGAATAGATTGATTTTTGATGGTTTTTATACTGCATATAAATTGAATTATGCTGTAGATACTTTTATATATATTTTGCTCAACTATGAGATCCATCTGTATACTTAGAATAACTGTAAATTATTCATTTTAATTCCTGTATAACTGAAGAGAGCAAACTACTGCTCTCAGGCCAGATTTGCCTTGCTGCCTGCATTTATTTCTTTATTTTAACCTATTTTTTAATGAAATATAGTTTACAGCATTATATCAGTTTATAGCATTGTATCAGTTTCAGATGTACAACATAGTGATTCAATATTTTTATAAATTATACTCCATGTAAAGTTTATAAAAATGATGGCAATATTTCCCTGTGTTGTACAATATTATCCTTGTTGCTTATTTATTTTATACATAGTAATTTGTACCTCTTAATTCCCTACGCCTATATTGCTCCTCCCCCTCTCTAATTCCCTACACCTATATTGCTCCTCCCCCTCTCCCTCTCCCCACTGATAACAACAGTTTGTTCTCTACATCTGTATGTTTCTGTTTTGCTGTATACCTTCATTTTAAACTTTTTTTCCACATATAAGTGACAAGATAGAGTATTTGTCTTTCTCTGTCTGCTTATTTCACTATGCATAATACTCTCTAGCTCCATCCACATTGTTGCAAAAGGCATAATTTTATTCTTTTTATGGCTGACTAATATTCCATTGTGTATATATTACCATATCTTCTTTATCCATTCATCTGTTGATGGACACTTAGGTTGCTTCCATATCTTGTTTATTATAAATAATGCTGCTGTAAACATTAGGGTCCATGTATCTTTTCAAATTAGTGTTTTCATTTTCTTTGGATATACACCCAGGATTAGGATGGCTAGAGCATATGGTAGTTCTACTTGTAGTTTTTGAGGAAACTCCATACTGTACTTCATAGTGGCTGCATCAATTTACATTACCAGCAACAATGTACTGGGTTCCCTTTTCTCCACATTCTTGCCAACATTTGTTATTTGTTTTTGATGATAACCATTCTCACAGGTATGAGGTGATATTTCATTTTGATTTGCATTTCTCTGAGGATTAACAATACTGAACATTTTTTCATGTGCCTGTTGGGTGTCTGTATATCTTCTTTGGAAAATTGTCTATTCAGGTCTTCTAGCTATTTTTTAATCGATTTGGTTTTTTGATATTGCATTGTATGATCTGTTTATATACTTTGGAAACTAACTCCTTATTGATCACATTATTTGCAAATATTTTCTCTCTTTCAGTAGGTTGTCTTTACATTTCGTCAGTGATTTCCTTTCCTGTGCAAAACTTTTAACTTTAGTTAGGTCACATTTGTTTGTTTTTGCTTCTGTTCCTTGTGCCTCAGGGGACAGATTCAAAAAGTATTGCTATGATTTATGTGAAGGAGTGTTTTCCCTATGTATGCTTCTAGAATTTTATGGTTTATCGTCTTACATTTAGGTCTTTAATCCATTTTGAATTTATTTTTGTATATGGTGTGAGAAAATATTCTAATTTCATTCTTCTACATGCAACTGTACAGTTTTGCCAGTACGACTATTTGAAGAGACTGTCGTTTTTCCATTGCATAATCTTGCCCCCACTGTCATAGATTAATTGGCCATAAGTGCATGGGTTTATTTCTGGGTTCTCTATTTTGTTCCATGGATCTGTGTGTCTGTTTCTGTGCCAGTAGTATGTTGTTTCAATTACTGTAGCTTTGTAGTACAGCCTAAAGTCAGAGAGCATGATACCTCTAGCCTTGTTCTTTTTTTCTAAAGATTGCTTTGGCAGTTCAGGGCCTTTGGTGGTTCCATATAAGTTTTTATGATTATTTGTTCTATTTCTGTGAAAATTATCATGCGTATTTTGATAGGAATTGCATTAAATCTGTAGATTGCTTTGGGTAGTATGGACATTTTAACAATATTAATTCTTCTAATCCTTGAATATGGGATATATTTACATCTGTTTGTATCATCTTCAGTTTCCTTTATCAGTGTTTTATAGTTTTCAGAATATAGGTCTTTCACCTCCTTGTAAGTTTATCCCTAGGTATTTTATTGTTTTTGATGAGATTTTAAACAGGATTGTTTTCTTTCTTTTTATGATAGTTTGTTATTAGTGTATAGAAAAGCAACAGATTTCTGCAAATTCATCTTTTATCCTAAAACTTTATTGAATTCATTTATTCTAATAGTTTTTGTGTGGAGATATAGGGTTTTCTGTATATTGTATCATTTCATCTGTGAATAGTGACAGTTTTATTTCTTCCCTTCCAATTTGGATGCCTTTTGTTTCTTTTGCTTGTCTTATTGCTGTGGCTATGACTTCCAATGCTATGTTAAACAAAAGTGGATAGAGAGGCGGGGAGGCAGGTGGTGGTGGTGGTGGGATGAATTGGAAGATTGGGATTGACATATATACACTAATATGCATAAAATAGATAACTAATAAGAACCTGCTATATATAAAAATAATTTTAAAATTCAAAAAAATTTGCAAAGTGGAAAAAAATAAAATACATGAAACAATTGATAATATCAAATGTTGGTGAGGTGGAAGAAACTGAGAATCTTAAAAACTAGAGGTGTAAGTGTGTATAAAGTTTGCTAACATATTTTTATAAAGATATTTGGCAGCTCTAGTAAAATGTGAAATATGCACACATTTGACAAAGCAGTCCCACTTGCAAGAATTTGCCTTCTGAAATAAATGCAACAGCTCTAGTAAAATGAAATATGCACACATTTGACAAAGCAGTCCAACTTGCACGAATTTGCCTTCTGAAATAAATGCAACAGCAGTAAACAAGGATTTAAAAAATGAATAGAGAAGGAATTCTTGTCTTGTTCTTGATTTTAGAGGAAAGGCTTTCAGCTTTATAACCATTGAGTATGATGTTAGCTATGGGTTTGTCATAAATGGCCTTTATTTTGTTGAGGTACATTCCCTCTGTGCAAACTTTGATGAGACTTTGTATCATGAACAGATGTTGAATTTTTGTCTAATGCTTTTTCTGCATCAATCGAGAAGCTCATGTCATTTTTATCCTTCTTTTTGTTAAGGTAGTATATCACATTCATTTTTTTGTGCATAGTGAATCGTCATTGCATACCTGGAATAAATTCCACTTGACCATGGTGTATGACCCTTTTTACATATTGTTGAATTCTGTTTGCTACTATTTTGTTGAGGATCTTTGCATCTATATTCATCAGATATATTGGCCTGTAATTTTCTTTTTTTGTGTGTCTTTGTCTGGTTTTGGTATCAGAGTAATGGTGGCCTCAGAGAATGAACTTGGGAGAGTTCCCACCTCTTCAAGTTTTTGGAATAGTTTGAGAAGAATAGATATTAGCTCTTCTTTGTTTGGCAGGATTACACTGTGAAGCCATCTTGTTCTGTACTTTTGTTTGCTTGGAGTTTTATAATATTACAGATTCAATTTCACTCTAGTACTCAGTCATTTCAGATTGTCTATTTCTCCCTGATTCAGTACTGGAAGTTTGTATATGTCTAGAAATTTGTCCATTTCTTCTACATTGTCCAGTTTGTTGACATTCAGCTGTAGTATTCTCTAATGATTTTTTGGTATTTCTGTGATATCAGTGGTTATTTCTCCTCTTTCATTTCTTGTTTTGTTCATTTGGCTCCTGTCATTTTTTTTTTAGATGACCCTAGCTAAAGGTTCATCAATTTTGTTTATCTTTACAAAAAAATTATTTCTTGGTTTCATTGATATTTTCAATTTTTTTTTTGGCTCCATTTTGTTTGTTTCTTCTCTGATCATTATTCTTTCTTCTACTGACTTTGGGCTTTGTTTTTTCTTCTCTTTCTAATTACTATAGATGGTAGTTTAGGTTGTTTATTTGAGATTTTTCTTGTGTCAATAGGTAGGCCTGTATCGCTATAAACTTCCCTCTCAGAACTGCTTTGGCTGCATCCCATAGATTTTGCAAAGCTGTGCTTCCATTTTCATGTGTCTTGTGGTATTTTTTAATTTCTTCATTGACCCATTATTTTTTTTAGTAGTATGCTGTTTATTCTACACATTTGTGTTTTCCCCATTTTCTTTCCTATAATTAATTTTTAGTTTTATACCATTGTAGTCAGAAAAAATACTTGATATTATTCCTATTCTCCTAAATTTGTTGAGACTTATTTTTTGGCCTACAGTGTGATCTATGCTGGATTAAAGTTCCACATTGAAACAAATGCGTATTCTACTCTTTTGGGATGAAATGTCCTGTAGATATCTATTAAGTCTGACCAGTCTAATGTGCCATTTAAGGCCAGTGTTTCCTTATTGATTTTCTGTCTGGATGATCTGTCCAGTGATGTAAGAGGGGTGTTAAAGTCCTCTACTATTACTGTGTTATTGTCAGTTTCTTTCTTTATGTCTGTTAATATTTGCTTTATATATTTAGGTGCTCCTGTTTTAGGTTCATATTTGTTAACAAGTGTTTTATCTTCTTTTTGCATTGATCCCTTTATCATAATATAATGCCTTTCTTTGTTTTTTTTTAATAGACTTTGTTTTAAAGCCTATTTTGTCCAATATGAGTATAGCTACCCCTGCTTTCTGGTCTTTTCCCTTTGCATAAAATATCTTTTTCCATCCCTTCACTTTCAGTCTCTGTGTGTACTTAGTTCTGAAGTGAGTCTCTTGTAAGCAGTGTATAGATAGGTCTTGTTCTTTTATCCAATCAGCCACCCTTGTCTTTTGAATGGGGCAGTTAGTCCATTGACACTTAAAGTGATTATTGATAGGTATATACTTATTGCCATTTGTTACTTTTTTTTCTGGTTGTTTTCGTAGTTCTCCTCTGTTCTTTTCTTCTTCTTTTAGTTTCTTCCCTTGTGGTTTGATGATTTTCTTTAGTGATATGCTTGTGTTCCTTTCTCTATAGTTTTCGTGTATCTACTGTAGGTTTTTAATATGTGGTTACCATGGAGTTCATATATGTTGACCTATAACTATATCTGCTAGTTTAAACTGGTAGTTTTTTAAGTTCAAACACATTCTAAAATATCTACATTTTTTACTCCCTTCACCCACATTTTGTGTTTTTGATGTCAAATTTTACATCTTAGTGTTCATCTCTTTCCTGATTATTATAGTTATCATTGTTTTTATAATTTTTGTCTTGTAATCTTTGTAATAGCTTAAGTGGTTGATCCTCAGCCTTTACTACATAATAGCCTTTGCTAGTGGGATTTTTCCTTTCTTATAGATACAACTTCCTGTTATAACATTTTCTTTTCCACTTAGACCATTTAGCATTTGTTTAGGGTAGGTTTAGTATTGATTAACTCTTTATTTTTTACTTATCTGAATTCTTCAGCTTTCCTTCAACTCTGAATGATAATCTTGCTGGGTACCCTGGATTGCAGGTTTTTGCCTTTTAGCACTTTGAATATATCATGTCACTCCTTTTGTCCTGAAGAATTTCTGCAGAAAAATCATCTGATAACCTTAAGGGATTTCCTTGTATATGACTCTCTGTTTTTCTCTTGCTTCTTTAAATTCTGCCATTTTAATTATGATATGTCTTGGTGTGGGTCTGTTTGGGTTCATCTTCTTTGGGACCTTCTGTTTTTATTCTACCTGGATATCTGTTTTCTTCTTCAGGTTTGAAAAGTTTTCAACCATAATTTAATCAAATACATTTTCAACCCTTTTTCTCTTTCTCTTCTCCTTCTGGAACCTCTATAACGTGAATGTTCGTATACTAGATTTGTCTCAATGGTCCCTTAAACTGTTCTTACTTTTGATTTGTTTTTATTTATGCTGTTATGATTGGGTGATCTCCATTATTTTATCTTTTATATCACTTATGTGTTCTTTTGTATCACTTAGTCTGCTCTTCATTCCTTCTAGTGTGTTTTTCATTTCAGTCATTGTATTATTCAATTCTGACTGGTTCTTTTTTATATAGTGGGAGACCACTGTGTGATTTCTAACTTCGTTTTTTTTGTGTGTGTGTTTGATTTCTAACTTCTAAGACCCAGGTAAGTTCCACATTTTTGAAGCATTCTGATTTACTGTTTCCTAATGCTTCTAACACTTTGGCACACACAAAATAGTACTTGTATGACCCATTGGGATAAATCTACAAAGACAGTAAAAGAGGACGTCTTAGGACCCACATTATGAGATAAGACCCATATTCATAAGTAATTTTTCTAAGAGCCAGGTTATCAGGAAACAATTCTGGTTTATATTCATTCAGAAGTGTCACCTTGTGCAGTTGAAGTCTCTACAATAATGGAGAGGAGAAGTTATATGTCTCCTCCTTTCAACCAAAATTTGAATGACCTAAGAGTTCCATCGATGTAAGATGAACATTTGTGTTTATTATACTACAGCAATATTCTATTCTCTATCTTGCACATTTCCTGAGGTTAATTTTGTTTGTCAAGACAAGAGATTTTGCATATGGAAGAGACATCACTGATCCCCTTATAGAAAAGTTAAAAAAATGCTTCCAAAGTTGCCTAACTATTTAGTGGGGACAAAAGAAAACAGACCAAGAACTAGGACCCATGTACCCTGATCTTTTCATTATACTTTATAGAGTATGGATTTTGCTAGTTCAAAAAAAGGCCGCTGGGCCTGCGTGTCCAGAACCTGTGCTCCGCAACGGGAGAGGCCACAGCGGTGAGAGGCCCGCGTACCGCAAAAAAAAAAAAAAAGTAGTGTCAAGTAGTCCTCACGATGTATCATTTGGGATGGTAGCTAAGGTCAGTGTTTATACTGCATTTATAGAATCTCTGATTAAAGTTCAAAATCTATTCCTGCTTTGGGAGCAGTCTTGCTACAACTTAATCATAGGCATTTGATTAGGGAAAGCACATGTAACAATTTGACAGTTTTTAAATATCACATTTTCCTTTCCTAAAGCAATCTGCTTGTACAAGTGTAGCTGAAGCTGCTACAACTGATTTAGGCTAGAATTTATTAGAAGAAGGAACTCTTATATTACCTCCCAAAAGGCCACTGAGGTTGCTAGTCAGTCATTGTAGAGAACAGATTTACCCTGGATCAAAATTTGGATGTACTTAAAATTCATTGTAAAATGAGTCTGCCTCTTAGAGATAGAGGGACTCTAACTGCTAAATCTGGTTAATTGTAATAGCCCAATGTCTCTCAGGCTATCCTACAATTAACATCTCTTTCTTGGCTTTGCAAATGCTGGATGGTTAAATTATGTTCCTTTTGTGATCACCTCAGAGAGGCGGGAGGGACTTCCACCTATACCCAAAGTTTAGTTTGGATGTTGAGACTGATGACCACACATTACACTAAGAGGGTATGAGAAAGTTTATTACTCTCCTATGAGGGTGTCTGGGGGAAAATAGAACAGGCTCCCAAGTAGGCTCAGAAATGGCTTGAGAGAACAGGAAAAGAAGACTGGCTTGGTTTTTACTGTAGCTAAGAGGTGAAGCTGAGGTGAGTGTTCCTGCATGTAGCACAGGCCTTGATTAGCTTGAACTTCCCATCAGGGCCAAAGGCAGAGCACCTGAACTTTCTTATCAGCTTGTCTAGCTGTGGGGCAGAAGAGGAAGGGGGCACCAGTGGGACTTGAAAGGTGTCTGCAGGCAAACATCCAAAATGGAGTCAGACTATTTCAATTTCATAACTTTTAAGTCACCACCAATACAATTAGTACTAAGTATTACTAATATGACTAGTAAAATGCAAAGAACTTATGGAGAAATACACTCTTTACCAATTCTAGCTAACTGTATAAGAGGTACCAAAATATATTCTAGGGTCTTTTTCACAAGGCTCTGAGGTGTAGTCCTTAGACATGGGCAGGCTGGTCCCTGTCTCAGGCCTCAGGGGCCCCTGTGCTTTGAATTGCCTTTCTTTCTCTGAGTCCCTCCTGACACCTGGACTATCCTCAATCAGCAGTGCTGTCTATGCCAGGGATCCCAGCTCAGTCCAGGACCCATGTGTTAGGATGCTCTCCAACACTCTATCTTCAACTCCAAAAAATGATCAGCTGTCCTATGAGCTTTTGCACCTTGTCTGGTCCATAGTATTTTTTTCTTGGGATGATGGAAGTGTGGGTCACTAATGGTGCTGACTCACTGAATTTCAGTGATGTGATTTTTTACTCATGTCAGACAGAGGGAAACAAAGCTCAGGACTCTGGGCTAGTGGTTGTCCACTCCTCCATGTGGGCCTTGAGCTGTGCCCACAGGCTTGAGTTCTCAGCCCTCTGTATTCATCAGTGTTGCCTCAGGTCTACAGAACCTGAGAGTGGCAGAGGTGGAAGCAAGTGTCCTTTACCCCTGTCGCTGGCATCCAGGGGAGTCACCCAACCCCTTCTGCAGGCTCTACACCACTTACAAGGCCTCCTCTTGTGGAGTGACTTTATCTCCTTTGATAACTTCTGAAACCATAGCTCTACAATGTCAGTGGGCCCTTTCTTATCTCCAGCCCGTTTGGTGACACTGTGCTCTCCTAGGTGGGTCGTAAGCCTCGCTAGATGCAGATAAGGGACAGTCTTTCCTTGAGCAAATGGGGACACTTGTCTCTCCCCTTATCTCTCCTTCTCTCTGGTGGCAATGTGTGGAAGGCAGGGGTGTGGTAAACATTGAAAAATACCATATTCTTGGAATGTAGTAGTTTTGGATGAAGAGTTTACAAAAAGACATGGTTGGAATGTGTCTTCTGCTGCCTTTACACTATAAAATTCTAAATGGCAAATTTAACATCAAAAAGCTAGCATTCACATTCTCCTACATATTCTGAGTAAGATTTGCATTTGTGGTTTCATCAATAAAGGTCAGTAACCACCTTTGAAAGAGTCATTGGAAGCCAGTATCCAAGGGTGGCATGACGAAATGAGGGAATTTCTTGATTAATGATATTACTGGTGTTAGCTAAATGGTGAATTGCTTGCAAAAGCAAGAGAATCTATTTTTATCAATACAGTTTCCCAAAGCCATTGCTTCATGAGTTAATAGCATTACTATCTTCTTGTGGTGATAGATATGAAATTAGCTGGGAATAGCATATTGAATAATAAAGAAAATAAGAAATGGTTCCTGGACCTGAACAGAAAGAGATGGCACCTGTACACTAGGGAGACTCACCATGTGCACTGACTGGACAGTAAGCAAATACATAAGCACTACTTCTCTATTATTCTAGAATAAATCACTGTCCCTCACAAGGGCCTGCTGGGACTCTGCAAAAATGTTTTTTTGGGGCCCCCTGTACCCTAGCGATGACTCTAGAAAGCAACTTCTTTCTGTGCTTTATAAACTAGTAGGTATATATTGTTAACAAAATAAAGATAAAGAGGAAGAAAGCAGAGATGTTATCTATTCCTGCTTAGTAAAATATGTAAAGTGAGAAGTTAGTAGAATATAAGTGAGACCAGAATCTGTGTATCACTTCAGTGACAGCACAGTGAAGCCCATTGTGAAATGGACATTAAATAGAAGTGAGAATGCTTACATTCATGAATCTAGCAAGAAGAGCATCAAAGGTGATAGGTGACATATATGTGTAAACTTTCAGGGTCCTCATTTCTCAAGGGTCATGCTGGGAGAAAAAGATGGTATGCGAGATTTATCTTCTACACAATGTCTTTTATTTATCACTATTTTTTTTTTTTTTTTTTTTTTTGTGGTACGCGGGCCTCTCGCTGTTGTGGCCTCTCCCGTTGCAGAGCACAGGCTCCGGACGCGCAGGCTCTGCGGCCATGGCTCACGGGCCCAGCCGCTCCGCGGCATGTGGGATCTTCCCAGACCGGGGCACGAACCCGTGTCCCCTGCATTGGCAGGCGGACTCTCAACCACTGCGCCACTAGGGAAGCCCTATTTATCACTTTTATGTAATAAACCTTGCATAATTTCCATGAAAAATAATTCTGCACCTTTCAACTAGGATATTTCCAAAATTTTGAGCATCACTTTATTCTGTCATTCAAGAATTTTGTGCTTTGAAACAGATCATGCAAATATGTTTTATAGGCTGAAAAAATAATTTTAAAAATTAATAAAAGAGATGTACTGTTTACTGGTCGATAAAAAATGGTCTGAGACATATTGATATCTTTATTCTTTCAATTCTTTGTCTCCTGGGATTTTTTTCTCTCTAACATTTCTATTGATTTGTATGCAAAATTAACATCCAGAGAGTCAATATCTAATATTAAGGGGAAACTTCTTGTTATATTATTGAAATAATTGCAGATTAAAGGACTAGAAGAAACATTTTCTTAATTATGCTCATTATCATAATTAAAATTAATCATCCTACTGTATTAGAATAATAAAACTTACAATGAAATTTAACTACTATAGGAATCATTCACATGGAAATGCAAATATTTTAGGTAGTTAGAGACAGAAGGGAGGCATGAAAAAACCACACCATGATGGCAGATTATAATGCTAATTAAAAAAATTAAAGACTAGAAAATCATTGTCTGATTCCTTAACCTTCCATTAGAGAAAAAACTAAAATAACCTGATAAAAACTATTAGGTTACGTATTTAGAAAAAACTAAATACGTAACCTGATAGCATGTGTCACAGTAATGCTACTTAAACCATCCCAGAAAGAACATCTTACTACATATTTAAAAGAATAAAAATACTCTTATTATACTTGTCATATGTATTCATTATGTAAAAATTAGAAAAAAACACATAAACAAAACTAAATTTAAACTAGCCAAATCTGCCCGCAACACATCTTCCAATCCTATACCCTATATGAGTATGTGTTTGATGAATAGACACATATTTATTATGTGTGTTATATTTCATATAAGGTTGTACAACCTACTTTTTTACTCATTACATTAACATCTTCCCATGTAAATTATATGTATCATCAGTATGTCACATTATTGCTTTCAATGGCTTATAGAGTTGCACTGTACAGGTGTACTATAATTTAATTATTTTCCTTTTCTGGGAAATTTGGATCATTGCCCAATGACCCTGCAGTAAAGATCAGTGAAAATTTATGTGTGTTCACTTGTTTAATGTTTTCTTAGGATAAATTCATAGAAGAGGATTTGTTGGGTCAAGGGGTAAAACAATTTGAAGACTTGTGACACATGTCACTATATTGTCCTCCAAAAATGCTGTTTGCTGGGCTTCTTTTCAGCTCAGGAATATCAAAAGGATTTTTGTATGCCTAACTCACCATTATATTCTTGGACAAAGTTATTTTATGATAAGGTATTCTGTGTTCTAGATTTCTCACTGCTTCTTTGGTAGTGACTTCCAAACTTTGTTGTCTAATTTCCTTTATTATTTTTTGTGTTATTATCTGGAAATAAATACTCATTTATACAAAGGAGGGAAATCACTAAATCCTTTATTAAACAAATTAAACATTTTTGTAATGAAAATAATTCACCTTGATTTGATGTGCAATTTCCAACATTTGTATTAAAGATGTCTTGGGGAGAAACTTTTATTAGTATTCTACATTTTTTCAGTTTGGTTTGTAACAGCTAGTGTTTGTATTTTTTATTCAGAAAAAGTACAGATAATGGATACCCACCTTTTATCAAGGCATATATATAAATATATCTCTATTAAGTTTTAAAATATTAACAGTGAAATATCCTAGATTTGACCATTTCAGCCTTCTGAATCATCACTCTACGAATTATGCATCGAAAAGATACTTTTCTTATTCTATTGGCGCTCATAATTTATTATTCAGTTAAAAAGCAAGAAACTGAGATGCAGATTTTTTAACAGTAGAATATTTTTGAAAATATATGAAAACAAAATGAGCAGGTTTGAAGTTCAGTGCCATCTGTTCAGAGATCTGAGAAACATTCTTCAAAAATAACTTTCTAAACAATGTTTCAAAGATATTCAGATTCTGGGATTTCCATTATTGGTTTTAGCTTTTTCCATTCCCAGAACCATTTTCTAAGAAATTACTCAGGTTACTAGGAATTACTAGGAATAGCTCAGATTTACTGCTGGTATTTTGCTTTGAAATAACTTTCCCTTAATAAGAACAAATTAAAGTTCTGCCTAATATGTGTCTTATGACAGAATGTTCATAAGGTTTTTAAATACACATATTCTTGGGGAAATTAGATGCCTGGATCAAGCAATATTTTAAAAAGCCAGAAATTCAGGACTTCTGATTATTCTGTGTGTCTGATTTCAGCTTTTCACATCAGAGTCAGGTAGTGACAGGACAGAAGTTCAAGATTCCTTAAGCAATACTTCTGTTGATCATCTATAGCTTATCAGTAGATGCAGAATGAGAGAAGGGGTCAGCAGCTTCAAGCTGCATCTTATCCTTCCCTGTGTGCTCACACACGTGAGTATGTGCACACAGGTATGCACAGGTGCACACACAGGCTCTACCAGGCGGATCCCTGTACAGCGTGTTCAAGTGCCCCCTGAAAAGGCCCAATGATGGTTTTGCTGCCTCTGTCCACAGAAGGTATCCACATGATATTAGTTTTCAAAAATGGCAGACCTAAGTGAAATTAGTTAACAGACTTAACACAAATATAATGTTTGCATTATTTTACCTTTGATTCGGAATTTTGTTAAAAGCGTTGCCAAAGGATGAGGGCTCAAGAGATTATTCAATGTGGGCCTGGCTAAAAGGAAGAGGATTTAGCTAATGAATATAAATTGAAAGTTTCACAAAAATTATATCAAGGTAGCTACATGCATACAAACACATGTAAACATTTGTTTGTAACCTTCATTCAAGCTTATTTAAAACTACTTAGAAGTATATTAAATCATTTTAACTGCATAACATGATGCAAAATAAGAAAATAATCATTGTAGATTAAAAGCATATGATTCATTTCCATGAATTTTGAATAATGTACTCTAAATTTGCATGCACAAGTTTTATACATGTTAAATTTTCATTTGTGCTGGTGACAACAAAGGTGGTTGCCAGTTCAGGAGCATATTTTAGATAATTTCCCGAACGATACACTTCTAATTACAACAGTTTGTTAAATCATGTTGCCTTTGGTCCCATGGCACTCCTGCTCAGCTGGTGGCATCAGCTTGAATTACATTTGCAAGTGTAAGGTGGCTGTTTTATTCATTGAAACCCCTTCTGTGATAAGCTAAGAGAAAAAAAAAAAAAACAAAAAACACTGATTCACAAAAGACTGTTGCATGACAATATTTTGACAGAGTGAAGAATAGAAGAGTAAAAGTATAATGGGAAAATTCTTCACTCTGGTAGCCTCTCTTATAGTTACTTTATCACAGTCATATTGAACATTAATACAATACTTTTAGGAGCTTTATTCATTTTTAATATTGAAAGAGTAAATCAACTAAAGATATTTTCCCACTATAACATGCTGAGTACTGGAGATTTGGGGGAGGAATCAATGGAAAAATCATGACTTTTTCCACTTTCTAACTCATTCAGGTTAAAATAATTCTCTGCCTTTGTTTTGTTCTGTCATTTTGGACATGACCAGCACATATGGTCAGTCCTTAGGACAGTGGCATGTTTAGGGCTGAGAGAGAGGGGGTCACTTTGTTTCTGCTATTTAGTGACTGACAAGTAAGCAACTCACATTTCTTGGGCCAATTGTCCTTTTCATGTACCATATCTGTGTTATTAACAATCATGCATAAAAGATAACAATGTAAAATGAAAACTCCCAACGTATTTCATGTTTCAACATTGCATTTATGATAGCCACTGGGACATGTTAAAGTCTCCATTTATTTATTTTTTTTCTTTGTTCAATATTGTACTATTTTTAAAGGTGAAAATAATGTTAAATGTGTAACATCTATTTTGGGTATGCCTCACAGATCTCATCACATTATTAAGGTCAGCATTTTAGAACCAATGAGAGAATAGACTCGAATGTGAAGGAAAATATAAATTAACTTCTGATGGAAAAGTAAATAAATAGAAATACTCCATATTTATGATATTTAGTGCTGATTACTCTCTGTGTCGACTAAAAAAAAATTGCACAGTGTGAGAGTTATAAGCTAAGTTTCATTTGGGGCCAAATGAGGACTAGAGCCCAGGAAGCAGTCTCTCAGATAGCCCTGTGGTTAGTGTATATATATATATGATTTTAGTGAAGCGGGAATACGTGCAATGAAGCACACATCTCAGTAGAAAGTTGCTGCTAGAGACAAGGAGCAGATGTCCCCATTAATGATTCTAGTGCTTTTCTAGATATGAAAAGATGCAAGAAATTGGGCTCATAAAAATTTTCTCCTGAAAATATTTAACTATCTGAAGGACAGTTCTACCAAGTTTTTCCCAGAGCACAGAGTGCCTCATTCCTGATCTCCACCCTGAACTCCTTTCAGGGGGTATTGAAGGTCAGCTGCTGCAGTGGCTAGTGACTTCATTCTTGCAGAACCAGGTGGCAAGCAAGAATTTTTAGTTGGCAAATGTGTATTATCAAGCTCTATCCCTTATTTGTAGTACAGCCTAGAGAAAGCTATTGAACCTCCTTATGTTGCAATTTCTTATCTGTAAAGTGGAAATAATATTTATTACATCATAGAGTTGTTGTGATGATTAAATAAGACAATACAAGTAACCAGGAAAAGAAACACTCGATCAATCTTAGCTTTTGTTTTGTGCATTGTAAGAATGAAGTTCAGTTATTACTGTTTTTGAACATTGATGTGGGAAACTGGCAGGAAAATGTTCTTGTTTCACAAAGTGTACTTGTGTAATTGTACACAATATTACTCTAGGGCTCTAAAGTAAATATAGTTTTTATACTTATTTAGAGCTCTTATTTACCTTAGGTTATAGAGGATTTCATTGGTGTAGGAATACTAATTTATGTGGGACAAACGATTTTTTTGGTGCAAACAAATTTTTTGGAGCTTTTAAATATCACCTATTGAAGTTGGTCTGTAACAAGAGAGAATGTCTATAAGAAAAGAAAGTAGAGATGAGAGGCTGGGAGAGAAAAGATGCCAAGTCCTTGGTTCTAGTCTTTTCCCACTATACCCATCCCCTCTGGGTTATCTAAACTACTGACGTCTCCTTTTTCTTTAAGCAAGTTTGAGTTGTTTCCAAAGGGGTAATGACTAACATAATGAATGCTACAACACGAGAGGGTAGTTTTATCCTTAAGATTTTAATAAACCTCGTTCATCACATGGGCGTTGGGTAACCTCTTGGAGACAAGGGTAATTATTTTACTTCATTCTTCTGTGCTCCTGACCTTAGAGCATAAATATAAGTCAGGGCTACTCTTCACTAATACTCTGTTTCCCACATTTGATCTTAAAATTCTGTATCTAATGTGTCACTAAAAACTGTTTAGGTAATATAGTAATAAGGACACTAGAAATTCACTTCCTGTCCCTTTCATCTTTTCTCTTCCCCTCCTCTCCTCCTGCCAATCACAAATCTACCTCTATCTGCATATAGAAAAAGAGTCTGAAATAAAGTAACCCAGATTTGAATTTCATGGAGAGGTTTGAGTATGTACAAGCAATGCATTTTTGACAACAGTATGCCTTGTGGCTTGCACTGAAACTTGTTCCTCACAAAGATATTGATAAATATGTATGCAGATAACATTACGTGACTACTTTTGACTGACTGCTTTGGTGGTCAAGCCAGGTACAAGAGCCAAAACGAATATGCAGCCAGGCAGTGGATAAAAAATAGGGTTAGGAATTACATCTTGTAGTTTTCAGGATATTAGCAGAGGAAAGAATGATTTTTTTTAAAGTCCTTGCAAACCACAAGCAGAACATCATGTGACTTAGAACACTGAACTTGCCAAAGAATTTATTCTCTATTTCTTTCCATGTGATAGTTGGACTAGACTAGACTCTAGGTGAAGCTGAACATCAGAGAGATGGGCTTGCCTTCTAAATATCAAAAGCAAGTTTCCTTTCCTCCATAATGTAACTTTTTTCCAGTGATCAAACACAATTAAAAGTGTTAAGGAGATGGGACTTTTGGAAAGATAGACATACAACTTTCCCATTTTTAGGGAAATGATTGAAAGAGGAAACATTAGAATTAGAACTATTTTGAATGGGATATGGGATGAGGTAAGAACAGATAACCCTTAATGGGAATTGGAGATATGTGGAAAGGAAGAGCAAGAAAGACATTACTATATCCATTCGCAGCCAGTTTCTATACAGCTTATGAAAACTGAAACATGGAAAAAGAAGGCTTCAGCACTTAATAAGTGAAATAACAGTGTTTTCCCGAAGAAGAAAACAAAGGGGGAAAAGCGAAGAATAAAACATATTCAGCTTTCTTCTAAAGGTTCTGCTGTTGTTATGTGCAGACCTAATCTGATTGCCTCTGGAGCAAGAGCAAGCCTGTGGGTTACCTGAGGATGCAGATGTGCTCTCTGAAAGGTCACCCAAATGCTACCTAAGTGAACACGTGATATGAGGAGAGATAGGGCTTTATGGGATGTGGCTTTTTGAAGTGTTGACTCTTTCTACAGGTTTAGATATCCTTCCAGACAGAAGCATGTATTTCTGGATTTAGGGAGCAAATGATGACAAGTACCATACTGCTCTAGCTAGTGAGGAGTGGTGTACATTTTCCTAACTCTCACGCATCTCAAGTCAAGAATAGATTAATGTGTCAAAACATTACAAACCAGAATATTTTTCCTAATGAATAAGAAAGTACAATACAGTAAATTATGTATTAGCATAAGGGCATAAGTCATAGTCTTGTGGGAGCAGTATTCCTCTGAAACCTCTCCCAGTTTTTTTTTTTTTTTCTTGTAAAATCCAAAATAGCACTAAAGAACAGAGAGAAGAAAGAGTTCAAATTAAGATGTCTGCATGGAGCCCACGAGAGCACTAGGTATGGGCTCAACTTGAAAACCTCAGAGAATAAAGAATTTCAAATGCAGCCTTTGGTCAAAATCATGACACGAAATAAACTTATCTTTTAGACCTTTCATAATGCAGTACCCCTTTTGTAATTCCTCTTTTAGTATCTAGAACCCTTAAGAAGCATCATTTATCTACAGGTCACAAGATTAAAATGAATATTGAATTAATGATTGAAGTTAGGATAATATAAACTAATTACACAGAGGTAATTTATTTTTCCACTGGGGATGAAGGAAACAAAGGACAAAATAGAATAAAATAAAAATGTTCATGTGACCAAAATTGTTCTTATAATGCTTGTAGGACACTCACATGATGACAGGCATAAAAACTTAAAGCATGAATACTATTCAACTCAGCCAAACAAGGTGCAAAATTATGTTACAAAGGAAGGGTTATGGCATCTGTGTTTCTTCTCAATGGGGAAGTGGGGCTTCTGGTGGAATCTCAAGAAATTACTGCTGAATAAAACCCCTCTCCATCTTGACAGACTATACTGCTCAAGGATGGCACATAGACACACAAATAGATGGAAACATTTCCAGTGTATAAAGACAGAACACTGATTTTACTATTAGTTTTTCTTTTGTTGGGAATGAAAAGTGGTAAGGACTCTTACTTAAAAGGAGCAAGTAAATAAAGAATAAAAACTTTTGACCAATAGTCATACCCATTCAGGCCATGCTAAACAAACCATCAGAGCATAGGAAAAAAATATTTGGAAGACAGACATTTCTATTAGCTGAGAGTGTTTTCTTCAGGTAATTGTAAAACAAAATATTTATGTAAGAACTTTTGGCTTATGATATATATAAACATTTCATGTTAACTATATATTAATCAGCATCTTAGAGAGTAGTTTCAATAATTCTTAAAGTCTTAAGTTGTCAATGAAGTTATCATTAGAGAGCTAATCTGGACATCATACCTAGAGTGGTTAAAAACAGGCAAACAATATCCTTTATTTTTTTATAGAAATATTGTTGATTTACAATGTTGTGCCAATCTCTGCTGTACAGCAAACTGACTCAGTTATAAACATGTACACATTCTTTTTTAATATTCCTTCCATTATGTTTTATCACAGGATATTCAGTATAATTCCCTGTGCTATACATTAGGTCCTTGATGTTTATCCATTCTAAATGTAATAGTTTGCATCTACCAACCCCAAGCTCCCAGTCCATCCCTCTCCCTCCCTCCCGTCCCCCTTGGCAACCACAAGTCTGTTCTCTATGTCTGTGAGTCCATTTCTGTTCTGTAGATAGGTTTCTTTGTGCCATATTTTAGATTCCATATATAAGTGATATCATATGATATTTGTCTTTCTCTTTCCAACTTATTTCACTTAGGATGAGAATCTCTAGTTGCATCCATGTTGCTGCAAATGGTGTTATTTTGTTCTTTTTTATGGCTGAATAGTATTTCATTGTTTATATGTACCACATCTTCTTTATCCATTCATCTGTCAGTGGGCATTTAGGTTGTTTCCATGTTTTGGCTATTGTGAACAGTGCCACTATGAACATAGGGGTGCATATATCTTTTTGAATTATAGTTTTGTCTGGGTATATGCCCAGAAGTGGGATTGCTGGATCATATGGTAATTCTACTTTTAGTTTTTTGAGGAACCTCCATACCGTTTTCCATAGTTGCTGTACCAACTTAGATTCCCACCAACAGTGTGGGAGGGTTCCCTTTTCTCCACAACCTCTCCAGCATTTGTTATTTGTAGACTTTTTAATGATGGCCATTCTGACTGGTGTAAGGTGATACCTCATTGTAGTTTTCATTTGCATTTCTCTAATAATTAGTGATGTTGAGCATCTTTTCATGTGCCTACTGGCCACCTGTATATCTTCTTTGGAGAAATGTCTATTAAGGTCTTCTGCTCATTTTTCGATTGGGTCATTTGGTTTTATGTTGTTGAGTTGTATGAGTTGTTTGTATATTTTGGAGATTAGGACCTTGTCTGTTGCATCATTTGCAAATACTTTCTCCCATTCCATAGGTTGTCTTTTTTTTTTTTATGTTTCCTTTGCTGTGCAAAGGCTTGTAAGTTTGATTAGGTCCCATTTGTTTATTTTTGTTTTTATGTCCATTGCCTTGGGAGACTGACCTAAGAAAACTTTGGTACAATTTATGTCAGAGAATGTTTTGCCTATGCCCTCTTCTAGGAGTTTTATGGTGTCTTATGTTTAAGTCTTTAAGCCATTTTGATTTTATTTTTGTGCATGGTGTGAGGGTGTGTTCTAACCACATTGATCTACATACAGCTGTCCAAATTTCCCAGCACCACTTGCTGAAGAGATTTTTTTCACATTTTATATTTTTGCCTCTTTTGTTGAAGATTAGATTATCCTTTATACAATTTCTTAATAAAGATTATTTCCACCTGTGGGTGCTAGCAATTTTTGCCATCTTGAAAAAAGAACTCTTATTAAAAGTCAGTTTCCTCTTAAACCAAAATCCAAAAATAGTCTATATGTGGTTCCAAATATTATGTGGATTTGAATCAAATTACAACTGAAAAATGGAGGAGGGGCTTTTTAGTGGTAAGTAGAAAGTCATCTATATAAGTGGCCACTGTCATTGAAGGAGGAGAGATGAGAGGCAAGAGAAATTATGCAAACTCAAAACATGGCAGGATAGAGATGTTAAAAGTTGAGGCCAGCATTTCATGTATACAGCACTTCCTGAAAACATCAGAATATCACAGATGATGCTAAATCATTAGGAAACATTTAAAATAATATCAGAATAGTCTATTCACCATGAAGATAGAGAACAAAATACAGAGGAGATTTACATCAAAATTATAACATGATGGAAATGAGCTGGCACATAGATGTTTACTGGTCAGTTGAAAGAAATAGATCAATTACTTAGAAACCACAAATTACCAAAGCTCAGCCAAGGTGAACGATGTAATGTGAATTGTTGTACATCCGTCAATAAAACCTGAATTTTTGTTTAAAGGATCCCCAGAAAGAAATCTCCAGGTCCAGCTGGTTTCACTAGGGAAGTTTACCGAAGATTTAAAGAATAATTAATGTCAATTTAACACCTTTTCCTCAAGAAAATAGAAGAGGATAGAACACTTCCCAACGTATTTTATGAAGCCAAAAATACCCTGTTACCAAAATCAGACAAAGTGCTAGCACACACGCACACAGAGCACACAATAACTACAGAATAATATCTCTCATGAACTTAAACCAAAGTCCTGAACAAAATATTATAAATCCAGTGATGTATGAAAATATTAATATACAACAACAAAGGGATTTACTCCAATATGCAGTGCTGATTCAGTTCTAGAAAATCAATTAATGTAATACACCATATTCAGAAGCTAACAAAGAAAAAATAATATGATCATATACATTGATTCAGAAAAATCATTTCACAAAGTTTAGTACCCATTCATGATAAAACCTTCAGAAAACTAGGAACAGAAGATAATTTCTTCAATCTCATAAAGAGCATGTACGTAAAAACTACAGCTAGCACCACACTTAATGTTGAAAAACTGAATTACTTCCCTTTAAGACTGAGAATGAGACAAAATTACACACTCTCACCATTCTTCTTCAGCACAGAACCGGAATTTCAAGCCAGTGCAACAATGCAAGAAAAATAAATAAAAGTCAATAAAATATAGCTAATATTTTATAATAACTGTAAATGGAGTGCAATCTGTAAAAATTGTGAAACACTACATTGTATGCCTGAAACTTATATATATATAAAAGATTTTTTATATAAAGTTTTATATATATATAAAGATTATATATATATGTATATATATAAAGATTTTATATATATATATATATATATATATATATATATATAAAGATTATGGTTGGGAAAAGAAGATAGAAAACTGTTTCTATTTGTAAACATATGATTGCCTGCACAGAATATCTTGAGATATCTACCAAAAAGCTCCTAGGATTTGTAAGGTCAGCAAGGTCATAGGATGAATGATCAACACATAAAGGTCAGTTAGATTTCTATCTACTAAAAACAAGCAGTTTGAAATAAAAATTAGAACTCCACTATTATTTATAATTGTTGCAAATAAAATAAAGTACTTAGGTACTAAAACTAAACATACACTTACCATATGATTCAGCAATTATATGCTTGGGCATTTGTCCTTGAGAAATAAAAATTTATATTCATACAAAAACCTGCACATAAATGTTCACAGTAGCTTTAATACTGAATAATTGGAAACAACCCAAATGTCCTTAAATGATGGATGAATAAATAAACTGGTGCATTCATACCATGAAACGTTATGTATCAACATAAATAATGAACTATTTGCATAATAACAACATTGATGAATTTCCTGGAAATTTTGTTGAGTAAATAAAGCCAATCTGAAAGGTGACAAACTATATGATTTCATTTATATAACATTATTGAAATAAAATTCTAGAGAACAGATTAGTAGTTGCCATGGTTTAGGGATACAGAAAGGGTAGTAGGTGTGGCTAAAAGAGGTAGTAAGAGGGAGCTCTACGGTGATGGAACAGTTCTGTTGATTCGTAGTGGTGGTTGCACAGAGCTACATATGTGATAAAATTGTGTAAATCTATACAGACACACAGAAATGAGTATATGTCAAACCTGTGAAACCTGAATAAGATTGGTTTTGATAGCTCTGTAAGATGCTATCACTGAAGGAAATCAAGTGAAGAGTACATCATTTTTGTACTTTTTGTACTCTTTGTAAATTTTATAGCATCTTCCTTTGATTCTATAATTAATGACTGAATCATAGATCAATTGAATAATTATTTTAAAATTTTAAAATTTACCTATGATTACATGGATTGTCATTCTCCAATCTATTGTGTTACATACAGTTTAAATTATGAAATAGATAATATAATCTAAAAGATCATTTGCTTTGGAAAACTAGAAAGCCCAAAGATGTAATATGTTTATTTTGCTATAATTAGTCATAGAGCCTATTTTGCAAACAGAAATGTTACACGGATAATCAAAAGCATAAGATTTTCAAAGAAATATTTCTGAAAGGTGAATTAGAATATGTGAGTAATTCAGCTGAAAGGAAACCCTAAGCCTCTGTAATGATATGCAAGTTAAGACTGCTTTGACATCTAGCTCTGGGATAATAAATATGTTAAATACTTTGCATATTAAACACAGAGAAGATAATTACCAATTGAAAAAAGAGAACAAAAATAAACATTTAAAAATGTAACTGATAACTTTTTTTTTTTTTTTTTTTTTTTTTTTTGAGGTACGCGGGCCTCTCACTGCTGTGGCCTCTCCCGTTGCAGAGCACAGGCTCCGGACGCACAGGCCCAGTGGCCATGGCTCACGGGCCCAGCTGCTCCGCGGCATGTGGGATGTTCCCAGACCGGGGCACGAACCCGTGTCCCCTGCATCGGCAGGAGGACTTTCAACCACTGCGCCATCAGGGAAGCCCAAAAATGTAACTGATAACATTTATCTATTTTTAAATTTTTATTTTATATTGGCACAAAGTTTATTTACAATATTGTGTTAGTTTCAGGTGTACAGCAAAGTGATTCAGTTATACATATACATATATCTACTTTTCTTCAGATTCTTTTCGCATATTGCTACAGAATACTGAGTAGAGTTCCCTGTGCTATACAGTAGGTCCTTGCTGATTATCTATTTTATATATAATAGGGTATATGTTAATCTCAGACTCCTAATTTATCCCTCCCTCCCACTTTTCCTCTTTGGTAATCATAAATTTGTTTTCAAAGTCTGTGAGTCTGTTTCTGTTTTGTAAAAAAGTTCATTTGTATCACTTTTTAGATTCCACATATAAGTGATATCATATATTTGTCTTTCTCTGTTTGAATTACTTCACTTACTATGATAATTTCTAGGTCCATCCATGTTGATGCAAATGGCGTTGCTTCATTCTTTTTTATAGCTGAGTAATAGTCCATTGTATATACATACACATTTTCTTTATCCATTCATCTGTTGATGGACATTTAAGTTGTATCCATATCTTGGCTATTGTAAATAGTGCTGCAGTGAATATTGGGGAGCATGTATCTTTTCGAATTATGGTTTTCTCTGTATATACACCCAGGAGTTTGATTGCTGGATCATATGGTAGCTTTATTTTTAGTTTTCTGAGGAACGTGCATACTGTTTTCCATAGTGGCTACACCAATTTACATTTCCACCAAAAGTGTAGGAGGGTTCCCTTTTCTCCACACCCTCTCCAGCCTTTGTTATTTGTAGAATTTTAAATTATGGCCTTTCTGACTGGTGTGAGGTGGTACCTCATTGTAGTTTTAATTTGCATTTCTCTAATAATTAGCAATGTTGAGCATCTTTTCATGTGCCTGCTGACCATCTGTATGTTTTCACTGGAGAAATGTCCATTTAGGTCTTCTGTCCATTTATCGATTGGGTTGTTTGGTTATTTGATTTTTGAGTTGTATGAGCTGTTTGTATATTTTGGAAATTAAGCCCTTGTCAGTTGTATTTTTTGCAAATATTTTCTCCCATTCCATAGACTGCCTTTTCATTCTGTTTTTGGTTTCCTTTGCTGTGCAAAAGCTTATAAGTTTGATTAGGCCCCACTTGTTTGTTTTTGTTTTTATTTCTACTGCCTTGGGAGACTGACCTAAGAAAACATTGGTACGATTTATGTCAGAAAATGTTTTGCCTATGCTCCTTTATAGAAGTTTTATGGTGTCATGTCTTGTATTTAAGTTTTTAAGCCATTTTGAGTTTATTTCTGTGTATAGTATGAGGGTTTGTTCTAACTTCATTGATTTACATGCAGCTGTCCAGTTTTCCCAGCCCCACTTGCCAAAGAGACTATCTTTTCTCCATTATATATTCTCGCCTCCTTTGTCAAAGGTTAATTGACCGTGAATGTGTGGGTTTATTTCTGGTTCCTCTATTCTGTCCCATTGAGCCATATATCTATTTATGTGCCAATACCATGCTGTTTTGATTATTGTAGCTTTGTAGTATTGTCTGAAGTCTGGGAGGGTTATGCCTCCAGCTCTGTTCTTTTTCTTCAGGATTGCTTTGTCAATTCTGGTTCTTTTATGGTTCCATATATATTTTGGGATTATTCTAGTTCTGTGAAAAACATCATGGATAATTTGATAGGATGGCATTAAATCTGTAGGTGGCTTTGGGAAGTATGGACATTTTAACAATACTAATTCTTCCCATCCAAGAACATGGGATATCTTTCCATTTCTTTGAATCATCTTCAGTTTCCTTTATCAATGTTTTATAGTTCTCAGCAGATAAGTCTTTCACCTCTTTGGTCAGGTTTACTCCTAAGTATTTTATTTTTTTGGTGCGATTTTAAAAGGGATTGATTTTTTTCTTTCCTTTTCTGATATTTCACTGTTAGTGTAAAGAACTGTAACAGGTTTTTGTGTGTTAATCTTATATCCTGATACCTTGCTGAATTAATTTACTAGTTCTAGTAGTTTTTGTGCAGAGCCTTTAAGGTTTTTCTATAATTATAGTGTTGTGTCATCTGAATATATTAACTGTTTTACCTTTTCTCTTCCAATTTGTATAGCTTTATTTCTTCTTTGTCTTTGATTGCTGTGGCTACGACTTCCAATATTATGTTGAATAGAAGTGGTGAGAGTGGGCATCCTTGTGTTCCAGGTTTTAGTGGGAAGGCTTCCAGCTTTTCACCACTGAGTATTATGTTGGCCTTGGGTTTGTCATAAATAGCTTTTATTATGTTGAGATATGTTCCCTCTATACCCATTTTGGTAAGAGTTTTTAGCATGAATTGATGCTGAATTTTATCACATGCTTTTTCTGCATCCATTGAGATGATCATGTGGATTTTGTCTTTTCTTTTGTCAATGTAGTATATCACATTGATTGATTTGTGTATGTTAAACCACCCTTGTGACCATGGAAAGAATCCCAGTTGGTCATGGTGTATGATCATTTTTGTGTGTTGTTGGATTCAGTTCTCTAATATTTTGTTGAGATTTTTTACATCCATATTCATCAAAGATATTGGCCTATAATTTTCTTTTTGGTATTGTCTTTGCCTGATTTTGGTATCAGGGTTATGGTGGCTTTACAGAATGACTTTGTTCCCTTCTCTTCAATCTTTTGAAAGAGTTTAAGGATCTGTATATGTCTTTCTCTGTGTGTTTGGTAGATTTCTTCAGTTAAGCCATCTGGTCCTGGACTTGTGTTTGCAAGGAATCTTTAAATTACAGATTCTATTTCATGTCTAGTGATCAGTCTGTTCAAATTATCTATTTCTTCTTGATTCAGTTTTGGTGGGCTGTATGTTTCTAGAAACTTGTCCGTTTCTTCTAGGTTGTCCAATTTTTTGGCATACAACTGTTCATAGAATTCTTTTATAGCCTTTTGTATTTCTGCAGTACTGGTTGTTATTTCCCCTTTTTCATTTCTAATTTTGTTTATTTGGGTCCTCTCTCTCTTCTTCCTGGTGAGGCTGGCCAGAGGTTTGTCAATTTTGTTTACCTTTTCAAAGAACAAGCTCTTGGTTTTATTGGGTTTTTTTTAACATTTTAAAATCTCTTATTTATTTACTCTCTGATCTTTATTATTTCCTTCCTACTGCTGACATTAGGCTTTATTTGTTCTTCTTTTGCTAATTCTTTTAGGTGGTAGGTTAGGTTGTTTATTTGAGATTTTTCTTATTTTTTGAGGAAGGTCTGTATTGCTATGATCTTCCCCCTAGGAACTCCTTTTGCTGCATCCCATAGATTTTGTATGGTTAGGTTTTCATTGTTATTTGTTTCAAGGTATTTTTTAATTTCCTCTTTGATTTCATCATTGAACCACTGATTTTTCAGTAGCATGTTGTTTAGTCTCCATGTAATCTTTTTTTTTTTTTCTCGTTTCTCTTTCTATGGTTGATTTCTAGGTTCATGACATTGTGGTCAGAAAACATGCTTCAAATAATTTCTATGCTCTTAAATTTGTTGAGGTTTGTTTTTGTCCTAGTGTGTCATCAATCCTAGAGAATGTTCCACATGCACTTGAAAAGAATGTGTATTCTGCATTTTTTGATGTAATGTCCTGAAAATATCAATTAAGTCTTCCTGTTCTATTGTATAATTTAGAATCTCTGTTATCTTATTGATTTTCTGTCTGGAACATCTGTCCATTGATGTGTGTGGGTCATTAAAGTCTCCTAGTATTATTGTAATCCCATCAATTTCTCCCTTTATGACTGTTAATATTTTTTATGTATTTAGGTGCTCCTATATTAGGTGCATATATGTTAATGAGTATATTGGACTCTTCTTGTATTGATCCTTTTATCATTATATAGAGCCCTTCTTTATCTTTCTTTTCGGCTTTGTTTAGAGTCTATTTTGTCTGATATGAGTATTGCTACCCCTGCTTTTCTGTCATTTCCACTTGCATGAAATATCTTTTTCCATCCCCTCACTTTCAATCTATGTGTGTCCTTAGCCCTAAAGTGGGTCTGTGTTAGAATATTGTAGACTCTTGTTCTTTACCCAATTTGCCACTCTATATCTTTTGATCAGAGCATTTTGTCCATTGACGTTTAAGATAATTGTTGATAGGTATGTATTTATTGCCATTTTAAACCCTGTTTTCCAGTTGATTTTGTGTTTCTTCTTTGGTCCTTTCTTTTTCTTTTTTGTTTTTCCTTTTGTGGTTTGACGGTTTTCTTTTGTATTATGTTTTTGATTTTTCTTTTTGATTTCTGTGAATCTATTGCATCTTTTTGATTTGTGGTTACTCTTTTTCAAATATGTTAACCCATTACTATATCTACTTGCTCTAGGCTGGTAGTCACATAGGCTCAAACACATTCTTGAAAAAAGCACATTTTCTTACTCTCCTACCCACATTTTATGATTTTATAATTTTATGATTTTGATGTCCTCTTTTACATCTTCATGTTTGTCATTTTGCTATTAATTGTAGTTATTGTTTTCACAACAATTTTTTGATTTTTTAAAAATCTGTGTACTGGCTTATTTAAGTGATTTACTTTCCAATTGTGATTTTCTCTTTCCTATAGATTCTTGCTTCTTTTCTATTTAGAGAAGACCTTTCAAAATTTCTTTTAAGATAGGTTTAGTATTGTTGTATTCTTTTAGCTTTTGCTTGTCTGAGAAATTCTTTGTCTCTTCTATTCTAAATGATAATCTTGTTGGGTAGAATATCCTAGGTTGCAGGTTTTTCCCTTTCAGGACTTTGAATATATCTTGCCACTCCCTTCTGTTCTGCAACATTTCTAGAAATCAGCTGATAGCTTTATGGGTGTTCCCTTGTAATTAACTCTTTGTTTTTCTCTTGCTGCATCTAAAATCTTCTCTTTAACTTTTGCCATTTTAATTATAATATGTCTTGTTGTAGTTCTGTTTGGGTTCATCTTCCTTGGGACCCTCTATGTTTCCTGTCCCTGGATATTTGTCTTGTTCTTTATGTTTGGGATGTTTTCAGCCATAATTTCTTCAAATACATTTTTGATCCCCTTTTCTCTTTCTTCTCCTTCTGAGATCCCTATTATACATAGCTTGGGATGCTTTATATTATCCAATAGGTCTCATATACTGCTTTGTTTTTTTTTTTTTTTTTTTTTTTTTTTTATTCATCTTTCTGTCTTCTGTTCTTATTGGGTGATTTCTATTATTCTATCTTCCAGATCACTTATTCCTTCTTCTGTATTATGCAGTTTGCTATTTGTTACCTTTAGCTCAGCTTTTGTCTCAGCAAATGATTTTTCTAATTTTAACTGGCTCCTCTTATAGTTTCTAGTTGCTTTTTACAGTAATCTGCATTTCTATCAATAGCCTTTCTTAATTCCTTCAGTATTTTCATTGCCTTCTTTTTGAACTCAGTGTCTAGTAGACTGGAGAGATCTATTTCATTGTTCTTTCAGGGGAAATATCTTTATCTCTTAATTGGGAGTGGTTTCTCTGCTTCTTCATTTTACTTGTATTTCTCTGATTCTATGAATTTAGGAGAAACAGTTATCTACTGTGGTCTTGAAGGGCTGTTTTTAGGTGAGAATGTCCCTGTGTAACCTCTGTGAGTCTAACATGTTTGGTGCAAGGCCTGTTTTTAGTGTGGATGCCTGCCTCATCTTTCCTCAGTGTGTGCTCTCTGTATGCCCTTGATGAGGGGTGTGATTATTGTTGTGGTGACCAGAGGCTGCCCTAGATGTTGAGTTTAGCCTCCTCTTTGCTCTGTGATTGTCTCAGCCCTTTCAGGAGCAGAGTCTGCTCCCCAGTTGTCAGGGTAGACACACTCAGATCTGTTTCTGAACTGTGGTGTGAGTTAGTTGGAACAGAAATGCTCCTGCTGGGAAAGAAGCCTCTAAGTATTCCTCTTCAGGAGCTGTCCATGCCCTCTGTCATGTCACCTGTCACCCACTACGTGGGCTCACAAAATACACTGTTGTTGGCACTGCCCTCAGCCCTGACTCAGCCATGGGAATTCAGGCAATTGGACTTGGTTTCCCTCAGGTTCTGTGCTCTTAAAGCCAGTAGCACAGATCCATTGACACAGCATTGCTGAGGTCAGACACTGAGACTGCTGTAGTCGTGCATCTGGACCCACCGTGCGGGCTACTGAGTCAGCCCAGATACCAGCCCTGCTTCTGTGTGCATGTGCCACCGTGCCTGAAGCCACTGTCACTAGACCTGCCTCAGCAATGAGAGCACTAGTAATCTACTCAGATGTCCTGCAGGCACTGAATTTACAAAGCCACCTGCAGTGTGTAAATCCACAGATCACACAGCTACTGGGTCACTCAGATTTCAGTCCGGCTTCTGAAGTTGTACGGCCCCTGGGGATCAGCTTGGATTTCAGCCCCGCCGACACTTGTGGACAGCCTGCCAGTGCTTGCATTTTCCCAGAGCTCGTAGAGGTGGAGTTGTGCCCACTGTGAGCACTTTGAGAATGACGCTGCTATGGCAGGCCCCACCCCTCCCTTCAAGCATGCATGTTAACAAAGGGGCTTCAGTGTTGGACCCAGGCTCCTTCCTGCACACACCCCCAGTTGCAGCTTGGCTTGGACCACACTCCGGCCCCTTCAGTCTGTCTCTGCACAACCAACCCAAGTCCTCTCCCCGGGTCTGTCCTCTGAAGCTGAAGTTTTAGCACCCAGCTGCAGAGCACACCAGCAGACCTGTGTCTCAAGCTGGGGAGCACAGGGCAGTGGCACGGACCCTCTGTGCTGGTCTCTCTGTCTTCTGCCTGCTGCATGCCAGCTGCTGTGCTCTCCGCTGAGCCTCTGAAGCTCCCTCTTTGTCCCAGCTGATTTCCCTGCTGGTAAAGGGGCTCCTAAGGGTGAGAGAACCTTTCCTTTTTCATAGCTTCCTCACAGGGGGACAGGTCCCACTCCCATTTCCTTTATTTTTCTTCTGTCCTACCTGGTCACATGGTGATCTTTCTTGCAATTTTGGTTTTATGAGATCCTCTCCCAGCATTCAGCAGGTATTCCTGTCCTGAATTGTTCCACATGTACGTGTATTCTTGATGTGTTCGTGGGAGGAGGTGAGCTCCATGTCCTTCTATCTTTATCTGGCCTCCCATAGCTTTTAAATATACTTTACATAAACTAAAAAATTAAAACCCACATTTATTAAAACCATATTTATAAACAAAAATAACGAATTTTTTTGTTCATTCTTGAAAATAATTATTAAACAATCTCATAAGATTGTCATCAGTAGCTGTACTGTGCATGTAAGAGAGCTAAGGCTCAGAGAGTTTAGTTGCCTTGCCCAATGTCACACAGCTACTAACTAGTAGATTCAGGATTCAAACCCTAGTATGATTCCAAAGTCAATGTTCTTTTCACTACAACATGGCTTTTTTTTCTTTATTTCCTACAGAACCATTCTCTGGGAGCTATCAGAAAGAAAGAAAACTCCCAATAATATTTGTTGGTTAATGAGCATATTTCATATAATTGTGAATTTAATCTTCAAGTGCAATTGGTCCAACAGTGTGAATTTATGATCTATGGCTCATACTCACTGCCATTATGGTAACAATAAGATACATATATATCAGGGTACTTCCTCAGAGCATGTCAATGCTATAGTCTATGAGTCACCTGTGATCACTACATCCTGGCCTTTTCTTGCAGAAGCCAGTTCTCTAACAGCCAATTCAAATGGAACTTTCTTTCTCATGGACAGATATCCAGAGGATCCTTCTGGGGCATGGCTTTCCTACTGTAAATTACCTAGTTTGATATTGTACTATACTTATGCAAAATGTTATGGGCGGCTCAGTGAAGCACTGAACTTCTGTATACATGGCTCTGCAACTTCCCTGGATTTTATACTTATTTCAGAATAGAAGTTACATAAACAATAAAAACTGGTTGGCACAAAACTGAATCCAGATCAGTTTTCTGAATATATTGCTACCTACTAAACATGGCTTTATACTTTATGTTTTAGTTTCAGATAAGACCGATGAGCAATGCTTTTCATAGACGTAAGAGACCATTGAGGGGTTACAGTTATGAGAGGCTAGGTTTTACAAATATTAAAATATTTGAATAAGATCTTGAAGAATATGTATTATTTGTCTTGACAGACTAGGACTACGAAAGTTAAAATGGTTAAATAAGGGTGAAAGCAAGTGAAAAAAGGAGGAATTTAGTGTGTTAGGTTAGGATATGAATGGACTAGTGGGATCATCTTTTTAGAGACCTGGATAGACATGTCTGTTTCTGACCTTGTCTTTGAGAAGACGTAGGATAATGGGAAGAACAGTATATAGGGTGTCTGGAGGGGAAGTTCCCTGTTATATATAGAAAATATCTTCCCATCATCTTTTCTACACTTAGGAAAAATAACAAAGCTGTAATGTTTACTACTGCCTGGGTTCAAACCCCAGCTTGCTCTTTACTGTCTGAGTAACTTGTACAAGTTTTGACCTTTCTAAGTCTCAGTGTCTCTGTAAAACTGGGGTAATAATCCTCAAAAATCATTGTTACCATTAAATAACTTAATGAATTTTTGGAGAATCACCTAACAATAATCCAATAAATGATGATGACATTGATAATGACGATGATTCCTTTCTCCCACCAAAATACGTTGTTGATGATGGGAACACAATGTTTCAGAATTGAGGGCTTGCAATATAAACACATAGATCTTCTATAAATGTGAACTATGGCTAAAATAAAGGACTTACTGGGGTTGTCTCTCCTCCTTTGGACCAGTCACCTTGGTCTCTCTTCCCCAGACAGTACTCACATTCCTCTTAGGTATTGTCCTACTATTGACTTGCTTGATTCTTCTAGGTAATTTAAGACGCTAACTCGTTCATATATAATGAGGTGTACGTTGCTACTTTTAATCAAGGTATTGGTTGGTAATCAGGAGTTCTTGAGATAATGAAACACAAACTGTATCTTATAGTAGGAATTTGGCATGCTTCAAAGTCTGCTGGTAAGAATGTTAGGATTGTTTGTTCCTGGTAATATTAATAAAACTGACTTAAACCAAAAGGAATTTATTTCTGTAATATTAAGTAGCTCATAGGATCATCAGGAACACTAGAGAACTAGACTTAGAAACAGGCAGAAATAAAAGGACTGTAAGCCACAGTCACAACCCCTAGTTACACCAGAGAACCAATACAATGAGGCTACTGCTGCTCTTACACAGATCTTACCTGTTGTCACCCCTTGTGCTACTGTATGTGAATGTCACTGCAGACATTGCTTCTGTTGCCGCTCCAGGCATTGGATATCTCTACCCAGCCACAAGAGCAGAAAATAATTCCATATTTAAAATCCTGTCAGTGCACATTGAAAACTCTAAGACTTTGATGAAAGAAATTGAGGAAGCCTCAAATAAATGGGAGAATATATCGTGCTGATGGATCAGAAGAATTAATATTGTTAAAATGTCCATTCCACCCCAAAGCTATATATAGTTTCAATGCAATCCCTATCAAAATTCCAATGGCACTTTTTACAGAAATAAAAAAAGCAATCCTAAAATTCGTACAGAGCCACAAAAGACCTGGAACAGCCAAAGCAATCCTGAGAAAGAAAAACAAAGATGGAGTTATCACACTTCCTGATTTCAAACTGTATATCAAAGCTATAGTAATTAAGGCAGTATGGTTCTGGCATAAAAATAGTCACTTAGATAAACGGAACAGATTTGAACACCCAGAAATAAGCCCTCGCATATATGATCTAATATTGGACAAAGGAGCCAAGAATATAAAATGGGGAAAGGATAGTCAATATATGGTGTTGGGAAAACTGGATATCCACTTGCAGAATAATTAAACTGGACCTCTATCTTAACATCATTCACAAAAATTAACTAGAAATGGATTAAAGTTTAAACATAAAACCTGAAACTGTAAAATTCCTAGAAGAAAAGGTAGGGGAAAACTCCTTGACGCTGGTCTTGGAAATAATTTTTTTGGATTTGACACCAAAAGCACGAGCAACAAAAGCAAAAAATAAGTAAATAGGACTATATAAAAACTAAAAAATGCTTCTGTACAGCAAAAGAAACAATCAACAAAAAGAACAAGCGATCTACTGAATAGGAGAAAATATTTGCAAACCATCTGTCTGGTAAGGAGTTAATATCCAAAAAATATAAGGAACTCATGTAACTCAATGCAAAAAAAAAAAAAAAAAAAAAAAAAACTGATTAAAACATGGGCAGAAGACCTGAATAGATATTTTCCGAAGAAGACGTATAGATGACCAACAGACACATGAAAAGATGCTGAACCTCTTTTATAATGAAAATGCAAATTTAAACCAGAATAAGATATCACCTCACATCTGTTAAAATGGCTATCATCAAAAAGACAAGAGATAAGTGTTGGCAAGAACCTAGAGAAAAGGGAATCCTTGTGCCCTTTTGGTGGGAATGTAAATGTGGTACAGCCACTATGGAAAACAGTATGGAGGTTTCTCAGAAAATTAAAAATAGAACTACCATATGACCCAGCATTCACACTTCTGGGTGTATATCCAAAGAAAGTGCAATCGGAATCTCAAAAAAGATGTATGCACTCCCTGTTCATGGCAACATATTCACAGCAACAAAGATATGGAAACAACCTAAGTGTCCCTCTACAAGTGAATTGATAAAGAAGATGTGATATATATAATTAATAATATTAATATTATGAGTAATATTATTCAGGCATGAGAAAGAAGGAAATCCTGTCATTTGTGATGATGTGGATGGACCTTTAGGACATTATTCTAGGTGAAATAAGCCAGACAGATACGGACAGATGATATGATCTCGCCTATATGCGGAATCTAAAAAATGTCGAACTTGTAGAAACATGAGAATGGTGGTTGTCCGGGCTGGGGGGTGGGGGAAACAGTTATTGGTCAAAGAATACAAACTTCCAGTTATAGGTTAAATAAGTTCTGGGGATCTAATATACAACATGGAGACTATAGTTAACAATACCGTTTTATATACTTGAAAGTTGCTAAGAAAATAGATTTTAAATGTTCTCACCACACACGCACACACAAAAGTAATTACGTGAGGTGACTGAAGTGTTAACTAACCCTATTATGGTAATCATTTCAAATTATATGCATGTATCAAAACATCACACTGTACACCTTAAACTTACAAAATATTGTATCAATTATATCTCAATAAAGCTGGAAAAAATTAATTCTATCAGGATGTACAGACTAGTGCCCTAGTCTAGTGTTCAAGCACTAGCTACAAGGAAAACTGGCAGCATACTATCTACCTTCTGTGGCTTCTATGGTGAAAAGCAGCCAGTACCTTCCACAAGATTCATAAGATAGAGAATTCTCTAAACCTGAAGAGAGGTAAGATGCTGGGAAACCTAAAGTTATAGCAAATTTCCAACTAGGACGGTAGAAAGTGGAGGCCTATGAGAAAGTAACTCTTAAAGCTATGGCGTTATTAGTACTTACCCTTAGTTTCATCTACATGGTGAGTCTACTTGTCTTGTACCTTGTTTCTTATAGTAATATCTCCTATTAGAAGTCTCATTATGATCTCAACAGCAGAGTTGATAAACAAAATTCATGTGTTTTTGTTGCTGAAGGTTAGATTCTCATTCTGTCTCTTTTAATTCACTGGTACTTGTGTAGAATGAAATATGAGGGGGAATTGACACAGAAATTAGTGGATGGAATCTTGAGTACACAGGAGCTGGGCTCAGATACCCTCTCTATCACCATCTGGTTGTGTGATTGGCAACGTCATTTAATCTTTCTGGATCTCAGTTTCTTTCTCTATAAGGTGGGAATATTATCACTCAATTTGAAAAATTGATCCAAAGATAAAAAGATAAAAAATGTTTTTTAAAATTACTTGATATAATGCCTAACAGAAAATAAAATTCTAAATAAATAACAAATGGTAAGCTTTTTGTTATTATTTTTTTCCTTTCTTAGAGAGTCATTGGCTATAAGGGCGTTAGTGTGTCTGCAATGCCTAAAAATCTTTTCTTTGTATCTTTCATTTCTACCTCTTTCCATTGTTTGTCATGATAGCTACTGAGCTTGTTTTATAAGCTACTATAGTTGTAGTCAGTCATCCAGACAACTTATTCTTCTTGTTGAACAAGGGCAAAACCACATCCCTAGCACCTGGGTGGTCTCTCTTGCCAGAAAAAGAAAACAACAGAAAAGGAAAGAAAATGAGGATTAGCAGTGGTGTATTTTGCAGCTCTGCTAGTGAGTAGCACATCAGTAGGACTGGACAGAACTAGCAATGCAGTCCCATTCAAACTGGTAACACTTCATCTAGAAAAATGCACTACACAAATCCTTGCACCTCTATTAAGTGTAACTGCATTTTTTGGTAAGCTGAATGACAACCTGAAACATTCTTCTCTGATTAGCTAGGTAAACCTGCCCAGGGGAAATAAACTCACAGCAGCTTATTTTCTTAAGAATATAGAGTAATATAAAGTCAACACATGTGTCAAGAGAAGCATGGATTGAATAAAGATGTAAGAAAATTCTCCAGATGACCCTGCCCATTAAGATAACCTCAGGGCATAATATTTTGTCACGTACTTTCGAATTTAGGAAATAAATTTCATTTCCCCTATTTCTGCTAACAGCATTTGAGAGAATCAAAACAGTTTAGAATAAGCTCTGGCTTGTATAGACTTGAAAAGGAAATAAAATGGTTTGCTTTCAAGCACTTAAACATTAAATAGTAGCTCTTAGAAAATTTGCTAACTTGGGTCATGTTTACACTTCTATTTGCCAACCCAAAGAATCAGTTCTTAGCATTAATTTAAGATTCTTTCATCCTTCACAGTCATTTCACCTCTAAGTAAGAGAGACGGTACTTAAAAACAGAAGGTGTATGAAAATGTGCTTTTGTATGAATTGTAGTCTGCAGTTGTAACAGGGTCTCTTACTCAACATGAAAATTGGAATTCTCAAAGCAAAGGATTTAATCAAACAAATAATTATATTTTGCAATAGGACTATAACGGGAATCCTAATTAATGTGCTAATAGCTACTCCCTGTTTACAGGGCATTATCCCAGGTCATGAACTGTAACAAATATACATGAAAATTCATGTTCACAGAGCAGAGAGAGAATACATTCCGTTTCTAGAACTCTGTCTGTGAGACATTTCAATCAGAGAGATTGCATAAGAAGTGAGTCTTTAAAAGATACCTTCCTAAAGTCTGAGCCTAGGATGAGTTATTCTTTATAAAATAATTTCCAGGCTACAGACATAACTCAGAAGTCATCTCCATTTCTCTTGGAATGAAAGAGTCCTGGAATCTCACTTCTTAGGGACCTTAGAGGTCAACTAGTCCATTTCAGATCCTATATATGCATCTTTGAAAAAAATCATTGTTTAATTACCTGGATCTATCCAGGGTTAGGCATCTCAGTAGCTCTTAAAGCAAAAACTTTCCCAGTATGGCTCGCTAATCATTAACATGTTTTGTTTTAAATTATTTTCTTGAAATTTAGTATATGGTTTTCTATGTTCTAGCTTCTGAAGCCACTAGAAATAGTACAAATTCTTTTACCCATGATAGCTCTTCAACTTTAAATTGATATCAGTAAACATGCCCGGGTTGGATGATGTGCTGGATTAGGTAATTCTGACCAAACTTGCCACTGAAAACAGTTAAACATTTGGAGGGAAAGATTAAAACCTTTTCCAAAATACATCAATATGACCAGACCAGAGGTTGAGGACTTGGAGAGGTAAAAAGAAAAGGTACTTGGCAACTTTTGTCCTAGTGTCACTTGTCTATGCATAAGAGACACTTGAGACACTGAGCTGTGCTTCTGGGGACCTCAAAGGTATAGGGAAACAAAACTCAATATGTGGGACTCACCAATGGTGTAGATTCTGATAAATGTCTCTGTTTGGTCCTGAAGAGCTATCCTGTAAGAGTAAGCATGGACCAGGAATAAACAAGCCCCAGAATGTTATACAGCCAAGATTCACGTCATCCAAGTGATCTAAACAGTCTTAGATTTGTAGTGAGATGGTTCTGGACTGCTAGTGCCCCCAAGCATCAAATGAAAATATTTGATGAAGGAAATGAAAAATATTCCCTGGGAGAAAATATTATCATCTTAGAAATCAAATTATTTCTACAAATAATTTTTCAAATACAGCATCCAATGACTAATTAAAAATAACTAGCATATGAGGAGATAAGACAACATGAGAAAGAAACATAAGATAGACAACAGAAATATACAGGTTAGGGTATCTGGGGTCTCTGGAGAAATAGAACCAATAGGATATGTACACATATCCTACTGGTTCTCTCCTCTTATATATACGATAAGAGGAGATTTGTTATAGGAATTGGCTCACATGGTTATGGAGGCTGAGAAGTCCCACAGTCTGCCATCTGCAAGCTGGAGAACCAGGAAAGCCAGCGGTGTAATTCAGTTCAAGTCTGAAGTCTGAAAATAGGGGGCTGATGGTGTAAATCCCAAGCTAAGTCCGAAAGCCCAAGAACTAGGAACACCAATGTCTGAGAACAGGAGAAGATGGATGTCTCAGCTCAATCAGAGAGAGCAGATTTGTCCTTCCTCCACCTTTCTGTTCTATTCAAGCCCTCAACAGATTGAATGATGCCCTCTCACACTGGGGAGGACCACCTGCTTGTTTGATTAGCAATTCAAAATCTAATCTCTTCCAAAATACCCTCACAGACGCACCCAGAGATAATGTTTTACCCGCTATCTGGACATCCAGTAGCCCAGTCAAGCTGACACATAAAATTAACCACCACAATTAGAGATATTGGAATTATCAGGCAAGGATTATGAAACAAGCACTCTTACTATACACATGTAGATAAAAGCAAAGTTAAAAACTTTTGAGAGGGAAATAGAAACTATAAAAAGTGATACATTTTTTAAGAGAAACAAAAATCTAGAACTGTAAAAACAGAACATTAAAATAGTTATAACAATATCCCTTATGTTCATGAAGGTAAAGAAAATTATAAACATGTTAAAAAAGGATATGAGATAATAAAGATTCAAATAAAACTTCTAGAAATGAAATATCCATGTTTTGACTCCTTGGTTCCCCCACCTAAGTATTTTCCTATGAAGAACACAGCACCATGTAGAGGTTTATAATACTTATGCTACATCCTGTAGGATGGCATCCCAGCCTTTCAGAGTGTTACCTCTGAGCTGATAATACAGCTATGCATTTGAAAGGCCTTTATAGAGCTCTAGGAGATTTGCTGCTGCTGGGTTGTGTAGTATGTGGTATAAACAGTGGACCCTATGATGGGTGTGATCCTACGATGGCCAACTCCTGCATCTCCTTTTCTGTAAAGTGGGTCCCTTGATTGGACGCTGTGCTTTGTAGATTCTATGCCTGTGAACAAGGCATTCTGTAAACCCCTAGCTATTAATACTGGCTGAGGCTTTGTGGATGGGAAAGGAAAACATATATCTAGAGTACTTATCTATTCCTATTAAGATGAACCACTGGCCTTTCTGGGATGGAAGAAGCCTAATGTAGTCAATTTGTACCAAGTTGTCAGTTGGTCTCCTTCAGGAATTTTTTTTTTGTGGTACGCGGTCCTCTCACTGTTGTGGCCTGTCCCATTGCGGAGCACAGGCTCTGGACGCGCAGGCTCAGTGGCCATGGCTCACGGGCCCAGCCACTCCGCGGCATGTGGCCTCTTCCCGGACCGGGACACGAACCCGTGTCCCCTGCATTGGCAGGCGGACTCTCAACCACTGCGCCACCAGGGAAGCCCTCCTTCAGGAATTTTGCCATACTCGAGGGTCGGTATTGGTCTCTGTTAATAACAGGTAGAATATTCAGAGGCATCAGTAGCTGGATTTGCTTTGTTAAGAGAAGTCCTTACTGTTGGCTCCATACATAGCCTCTGTCTCTGCTATCATGGCTACTGCTTAAGTGTGCCAATAGTGGCAGTTCTAATGTGACCAATAACAAAAGCTAACTAACAACAGTCATCTAGGATATTGATAACATGGTTGCCCAGTGTGTCTTCAGTGGTAGATGCTTTCTGGTGGATGTTGATAACTTAGTGCCCAGTCCCATCTGTTCACCCACATACCTCTACAGCAGAACTTCTTGTCTCTTTTCATCTAGTCTTTTCCCTTCCAGGTCTCTGACCATTCAGCCAGGCCATTGGCTACTAACCAGAAATCTGTTTGCATTCTCATATAGGACCACTTATTCCACACAAAGTGAATGACCAGGTGTACTCTTTGTGGCTCTGTCCTCTGGAGAGATTTTCATTTCCAGTCTTTCAAGACCACCCCTGAAGGTGGCTTTAATGCAGTCACTGTCCATTTTTACTTTGTACCCCTTAATAAGCCAACTTACTCTAAACTAAGCTTGACCGAGGATATAAATTGGGGAAGGGGTTTTGGTCCATCTGTGTGATATGGGAGCCTGGGTACCTATTTATTTAGTTTACTCATGCTCTCTGGTCCTCTTTGGGCTCAATTTGAGGTGTAAATTTCCATTTTGTGAAAAACTGCTGTCAGGGCTATATAATTTTATGATTTGGGGGGTATCTAAGAGACCTAGCTCATGATGGACAGTCTCATGGTCAACGATTTTATCTCTACTAGAGCCAACCTCACATACCAGGAACTGTTCCTTAAAAGGCATATAATTCTCTTTCTCCGGAATCCTAATGGCCTTAGTGAGTGGTGTATCTTCTATATTCTTCCATGGGACACCATCTCCTACTGGGTCTTCTGGTTTCACAGTTTATTCACCCCAGCATGCCCATGTCCCTCAGCTACTTTATTCTTTCCTTCACTATCTGACAGGGTAACTCATTCATCTCCACTTTGGCCTTTGCTTTTCTCAGGCTTTTTTTTGGGTTGGCCAAGAGGTTCATTCGGTTTTTTCTGTAAGCTGGCTCTAGTAGCGCTTAGTTGTCTTTAACTTCATTCAAAACAATTTTGTTAGTTTGTAGTGTGACAGCTGTCGTATCAGCGTGCATTTAAAAAAAAATACCTTATCAAAATTGGTGAATTTTTGTGTAGCCCTTTTAATATTGAAGATGGAAGAAAAAAAGCAACTTTCGGCATATTATGCTTTATTATTTCCAGAAAGGTAAAAGTGCAACTGAAATGCAAAAAAAAGATTTGTGCAGTGTATGGAGAAGGTGTTGTGACTGATCGAACGTGTCAAAAGTGGTTTGTGAAGTTTCATGCCGGAGATTTCTCGCTAGACATTGCTCCACCATTGGGTAGACCAGTTGATAGTGATCAATTCGAGACATTAACTGAGAATAATCAACATTATATCACGTGAGAGATAGCTGACATACTCAAAATATCCAAATCAAGTGTTGAAAATCATTTGTACCAGCTTGGTTATGTGAATCACTTTGATGTTTGGGTTCCACATAATTTAAGCAGAAAAAAACCTTCTTGACCATTTTTCCACACGCAATTCTCTACTGAAACGTAATGTTCCATTTTTAAAACAAATGTTTTAAAAAAACAAATGTTTAAAAAAAAATGTTCCGTTTTTAAAACAAATTGTGACGGCAATGAAAATTGGATACTGTACAATAGTGTGGAAGAGATGGTGGGGCAAGTGAAATGAACCACCAACAACCACACCAAAGGCTGATCCTCATCCAAAGAAGGGATGTTGTGTATACGGTGGGATTGGACGGGAATCCTCTATTATGAGCTCCTTCCGGAAGACCAAACAATTAATTCCAAGTACTGCTCCCGATTAAACCAACTGAAAGCGGCAGTCGATGAAAAGCGTCCAGAATTAGTCAACAGAAAATGCATAATCTTCCATCAGGATAAAGCAAGACTGCATGTTTCTTTGATGACCAGGCAAAAACTTACAGCTTAGCTGGGAAGTTCTGATTCATCTGCCATATTCACCAGGCATTGCATCTTTGGATTTTCATTCATTTTGGTCTTTACAAAACTCTCTTAATGGAAGAAATTTCAATTCCCTGGAAGACTGTAAAAGGCACCTGGAAGAGTTCTTTGCTCAAAAAGATAAAAAGTTTTGCGAAGATGGAATTATGAAGTTGCCTGGTAAATGGCAGAAGGAAGTGGAAAAAAAGGGTGAATATGCCGTTCAATAAAGTTCTTGGTGAAAATGAAAAATGTCTTCTATTTTTACTTGAAAACCAAAGGCACTTTCAGGCCAACCAAATAACAGCCACCTTAACAATGAGTTTGCTTAATCCCCTGTGATCCCTGCCCATTCGATACCCTGAGAAAGTGCCTCAAAGTCAATTCTTGCTTTATACCATCTTACACTCTGGATTTGTTGATGAAGGTCCCTCAAAATCCAATCCCAAGGGTACTCACTTGGATCCTTCCAGTGTATACTACTTAATTCTTACACTCTCTTTTGGCATATAGTTGTGTTTTTTTTCCCCCTCCTTTACCAGGCTCAGTACAACTCCAGCATTTTTATGCTGGGATTTGACGCAGTTATCGTCCTAGCTATCAGGAGAGCAGATGGAGGTAGCACCTCAGGGGGAAAACTGCTGTTTTGCAGGGAGAGGTCTCAGTAGTCCTTTCTAATGGAGGAGAAATTCTAGCTCTTACTAAAAAAGGGTGGAAGCCCTCTGTAAGCCCTGTGGGTTCTACAAGCCAACCTCCTCAGGGACATCCACCCAAATATTCCCATCCTATGTTTCAGGGTTCCAGGTTTTCTCAAACAGGACCCTACTCTTGGCATCTCAGATCCATCTTGACTGAGGATTCAAAAGTGTTTGTTTTGTCATTCAATCAGATCTTCAGTCCGCTACTCAGAAGTGTCTGCTTTTCTACCAGAGAAGACAACATCTTCTTTGTAGGCTACCAAAGAGGCTTTCTTCTTAGAGATGAACTGCTTGTTAATGGCCCTCTGTTTCTCATCTCTCTACAGAGGAACAGTACAACATTGTAATAACCAACCAAGTCTGATTATTGTTATTATAGGCATCTCCCACTGCCTTGCCCAGTGCCCTCCTCTCACATAGCTGTCAAATGCCTGAATCATCTCACCTGCAAAAGCCTGGAAAACGCCTTAGCCCTCCACTAGGACGTTTTCCTAGGCAACCACCTGTGAAATCTTTAGCAATTGAACTGCCTGCTTGTGCTAGAAATATCCATATTCCGTTTAGTATGATGTCCTCTTCACCCACTGGGCATTGAGTGGCCTTAGCAACATAGTTGGGAATCTAGAGGAGCAGTAGTTGGGGCCATCAGTCAGTCATGCTCCTTGTGGCAGCATAACTGACTGGTGTGTTTACATGGCTAGAGCACACGATAATATATGAAATTGTTTGAATATATCCTATTATCATTACCATTGCCACAGGATATCATCTGTCCTAGTTCAGTTTAGACTTTGTAAGTATTCTTTTCTGATCTGTTTATCTACAGCGGGCTTTAATCTCTTCCACATAAATTTTTTTGGTTAACATCTCAAAATGGAGACCACTCTTTTTAAGAAGAAAAAAACGTTGTTTTGTCTCTTTATTCATTAACTGTCACCTATTCTATCCTACTCCCTTACCTGTCTTTATTTCAGATAAAGCACATGGCTACTATGACATTGCATCGTAGTGACATTGTTCTTCTCTCGATAGATAGATAAATAGATAGACAGTTTTTGAAAATAGCAGTGAGTCTTTGAGGGTTGAGGGAAGAGAAGGAAAGATGACTGTGTGACTTGGCTATCAAAGTCTTAAATCTTCTTTTTGAGGAAATCTTCTTAATCCTCACATAGGCTAGTAGAACTATCATAGAGTCAATGCCAAAATAAAATAAAGGTAATTCCATTCAGTGGTCAGACCATCTATCATTCAACCCTACAAAGTTAAAAAAAGAAACTGGAGTAACCAGAAAAAGCCAGGAAAAAATTTTTAAATGAAGACAAAGTAGGGGAATGAAAGCAAAAGCTTGAGTGCTTTTAGGTGATAAATGTTCCTCGTCAAAAGAAACATTTAACTTTATAAGAGCATGCCACAATACATTATTCACTATGGATGGCAGGGTCCAAGAACTTGGAAGCAATTACATTTTCCTCAGAGTGGATTTGTATGTATAATTTAATATAGGATGCCAACATCGGATATTTTTAAATTCTATTAAAAATTTTAGACTATCAAATTATACCAGTCTAATATAGCCATGTTTTATGACATTTCACATTTAGTTTTAACTAATCTTTGCTTTACTTCTGCAGTATTGCTTATCTCAAGGTTTAAGGGTTTTTTAAACTTAACTTTCAGATGCCAATTGCTTAAGGCAATTTACTGTCTTTTTTGTTCTTGTTGTTTTAATATTGGCTCTGTATGGTGGGGATGGTTGAACTATTTGATCAGCAGATCATTCTAGGTCGATTTCTGTATGGACAGTAACCACTTTTAAATTAGAAATTTAATACTTTGAAAAAAAGAGAAAAATAGAATTAGGATCTATGGCTACTGATGTCTTATTTAACAAAATTTCTCAAAAGAAGTTGGCTAATTCAAAAGAGTGATGTTTCCAGACGTCTGAAATGTTCTCATATTCTGTTGAGACTATCATACTTCCTCATAGTGTTTTACACAACTCTTTCCTTCTCTGATGAACAGGTTTTAAAGCACATTAACCCACTCTTAAAGGTTAAACCCATTAGAAAAGTATAGCTTGCCTCAATTCCTCATGTCACACAAAAGGCCAACAGGGTGGACTGAGTGAGGAATCCTCCCCAGAGAACCTCATGAAGTCTGGACCAAAAGGAAGGTTAAAATAGCTAAAACTGATGCTAAGAAATTATCATAATAGTCTTTCACAGCTTGTGAGCTAAATTCTTAGTAGGTAAGGTCCATGGTGTATGCTTGTCCTACACAATATCTGGTTGATCCAGAATTGGTTTTAAAGGGAGCTATGAATCTTGGTGGGTATTTTTAGTAGCATTTCTGTCTATTCTAACAAGACCAAAGTCACTTAAACTGTGTACAGTGGGTTGTTAATTTTGGAGAGCAGAAAGTTTTTTCCTCTGGCCTGGGCTTACCCTAAAATCTAGTATCTCCCAAGAGTGTACTCCTAGACACACACAAAAAAAATAGGAAAAATAGCAAGCATTTCTCAGTGTGAGCCACTCCTACGAGGAGCACTTTCTATCTGAGGTGTATCGTTGTGTCCCTTTTTTAAACAAAGGGCAGCAAAATGCAGTGATGTGGCATGGGTTTGCCCCGTTAAGTGGCATTTGTTTAAAAAACTTAAAATAAATCAATCTTCATGTGAAAATACTTTCTGTGTACATTAGGTCCCTGTTGGGTAATCTGCACAACTTAATGTTTAATATTTGCTGCCATATCACTGAGTTAATATGTTTCATTGTATAGAAGTACAAACTTTAGAAGGTAAAAAGGAATCATTCTGTTGGGCTAGACAAGTCAGAGGGGCCAGCAGTGAATTTACCCAGGTGGTAGCAAGAACCCAAGGATTAACATATTATGTAATGAGGTGTGTTCCCTCCTGTGCTCTTGGAAACTTGTTGCTAAGCAATACCCACTACAGCTGTGTAAAAGATATGAAAACATAATTCAGTTATGGAAACAATAAAAGCCCTTACCATTTTCAAAGGAGGTTGCAATAATACAGAATTTCAGGCTGACACCATTCTAGAGCTCACACGAGGGTTGCAGAGCAGCAGAAAACTAGTCAGATTTATGAAGGGGTGGTGTGAGATTAGCAAGAACTTGATGTAAAATCAAGTTAAGTCTCATTGCCATCCATCACTCCCCTGGAGCATGACAACAACCATGAGCACAATAACATTACAGGGAACCACACATACATAAGAGATTTATTTCACCAATATAATGCTATTAGATCAAAACCAGGTTTAAAGTTCATTGTTTATAGATAAGATATTTCATTCACATAAAATTGTTTCTAAAGTTAACAGGCATTTTCCATGAAAAAAACAATATTAAAGACATCAAATATGTTCAATATTTCAACTTCACATACATAAACGTATTTCTTTTAAACAACAAATATTTTTGGCACAGAACTCAAAATTACTAGAATTCTATCTGAGTCAATGTTTAGGATCAGTTTTTTCAAAAGGGGGTATACTTGGTTTGTATAATTAAGTGATTTGGAGGCTGAGCTGTGGATTCCCTTTAACGTATTTATAATATCATAAGTTCTAACTAAGGTTGTTGAGTTTATAAAGAGAAATTAGTCCCTGAAGGGGGATATACTGGTATTTATAGTCATGCAGGGTCTATCTGAATTGTGTTGAGAGACTATGAGGCATGCCATAGAGATGAAGGGCATTCTCACCTTGTCCTGTTGCTCAGATTTAAACACAGCCTCCTAGATTCCTGAAATGTTGAGGTTCTCTCGAAATGGGGATGATCTGTTTGTAATGTTATATATGCTTTACACATTGACTGTAGCATTTCTGTCTATTCTGCCCTTCCTTCCTTCCCTCCTTCCCTTCCCTTCCCTTCCTTTCTTCCTTCCTACTTTTTCCTTCTTCCCTTCATTCTTTCCCTTTCTTTATCTTCGTTCTCTTTTTCCTTTCCTTTCATTGCCTTCCTTCTCTCTTCCTTCCTTTCTTATCCCTACATGTAAGCCTGTCCTTTGTTAGCGTTATTAATGGTTTCAGATCTCTAGAATACTACTATTCTCAGAAAGGGAACTACTGTCTGAACTATTCTAGAAATTTTTGATGAGTGTCTTCGCTCTATCAGGATAATAATTTGACAAAATAACAGTTGTTCTTCTGTACTTCTACCCGCAAGCATCCTTTATTTATGTGGGAAAACGTGACATTGCCATTTGTCTCAGGGGAGAGTTGTTAGGATTATATACTTCTGGCACCTATAATAAATTTTAGGAAGAAGAGTAGATCAGTCAGCACCATACCCTTCACCCAGACGAGATAGAGATCTCTGAGCTGGGAAAGGGTGAAATAGAGTTCACTTTGAAGTTTTCCCTCACTTCCTTGGGAGAGTTTTGATGGAAGGAAACACAGAGGGAAAAAAACCCTAAGATCTGAAAGTGGAGGAGGCCTATGTCTCTCCAGGCCCATTGGATCTCTGGTAAAAAAGGAGTCTCACGAAAGTCTCTCGCATCTTGAGGACGATCAAATGGCTGCCATGTTTTTAAGGGAAGAGTGAGACCTCACTGACGTAGGTGTCTCCTACTGCTTCAGGAAGACATAGGTGTGCAGTGAAACCTTTTCTGTACTCCTGGGAAATACACAGAAGGGCCTAGGGAGAACCAGCAATTCTGAAGAACCTGGTGATCATGTCTAAGAGAGAGCAGAGTGGCATACATAACCTTATGGCCAGAGGCTGGGTGAGACTCGGAGAGATTCCACAGGGAGAGAGGGTATTGAATGGAATCCGTGACCGATGGTTGTGCTCCTCAGTGGGGGCCAGTGAGCACACAGTGCCCAGCCAAGCACAAAGACAACGAGTACCTCTGCAGCTGAAGGAGATATATAGCCCCTTTATTGAGCGGCTTCAACTTAGATGTATGTAACCATGGAAATATGCTACTTTTCCCCCCGAACAACCACTTCCAACTTCATGAAGCCAATTAGCTCTTTTGAAGGCCAGTGCCTTTAAGAACATGTAAAAATACTTAACATTTTGGTCAAGCAATTTAAAGCTTTTATTTTCACATTCTACGTAAAACTTCCTCTCCCCTCTATCCTCCCATACCTAGTCAAAGCTTCTATCAAGAGAGAGGAATGGGATCTATTTTATTATCTTCCTCAAACCCCTGGGTTTTGAAGTAGAAGGGAAGCATGATGTAGGTCAGGGCCAGCTCCTCTTCCTTCCTTCCTTCCTTCCCTCCTTCCCTTTCCTTCCCTTCCTTTCTTCCTTCCTACTTTTTCCTTCTTCCCTTCATTCTTTCCCTTTCTTTATCTTCTTTCTCTTTTTCCTTTCCGTTCATTGCCTTTCTTCTCTCTTCCTTTCTTTCAATAACTTCTTTATTGTTACATTTAACAAAAGTGATCACATGTCTTGTTTTGCTAGGACAGTCCTGGGTTATGCCTGCTGTCTTCATATAATAGTGCCCACCTACTTTACTATCAAAGGTGTATACGTTTGGATCACTAATTACATAGTCATGCTAAGTGATACATATAAAGAAAAGTGAAAAAAAACATAAATGCATGAATCTGAACAATTCCAAGGTAACAATTGTGTAGCTCCCACACAAGTCAAGAAATAGAACATTGCCAATATTTGGGAAACTTTCTTCAATTCTTCTCCAAATCACTACAAAATGTAACCACCATCCTTATTTCTAACACTCTATTTATGCTTGTTTTAAAATTTTTTATAAATCTGTTCATTTATGAGGTTCATTAATGTTGCTGAGTACTGTTAGAAAGTATCCATTTTCACTGTGATGTAATAGTCCATTTGATTATACCACTGTTGTTTTCTTTTTTTATGTATTCTATTTGTGGCAATCAGGTAGTTTCTAGTTTTAGGCTATGATGAAGAATACTACTATGAACATTTTTATACGTATCTCTTAGTATAAAGAGAAATTCCTCATATATAAGGTATGAACATCTAATGTTAAACAGTTTTCCAAAGTGGTTGCTGGCATATAATAATATAGCTAATTTTTTGTACATACATGCAAACATTTTTTGTTTTTATTTAATTCTCAAAACAATCCTTTGGGAGATAGATAGATAAATAAATGATAGATAGATAGATAGAATCTTCAGATGAGAAAACTTAGAAATGTTATGTATCATGCTGTAGATCATTCAACTTGTAGGTCGTAGAACAACCTAGATGTTAAGCTAAGTAATCTGACTCTAGAGGCACCATGCTTAAACATTAGGCTTTCCTCCCTCTCATATGTGGAAATAACTTCTAGTTGCCACTCCACCACCCATCCTCCTTGTCCTCCTAATCAGCAGCATTCTGGTATCCTCCAGGAAGCTAAGACTATATTTCCTAGTCTCCCATGCAACTAGGGGTGTTCAATGAGATATAAGTAAAAGTTTTGGACTGAAGATTCTGGGAAGGGCACTGAAAAGGGCACTGACTTTGTTGGAAGAAACATCCTTTTGTTCTTTTTGTGCTTCCTTTCCAAAACTTAGGGGTGATGGCTGGAGTTTCAGCAGCCATTTTAGACCATGAGGAGCCCTGGATTTCTGGAGAATAGATTTCTGTATTTCTCCTTTCAGTTCTATCAGTATTTGCTTCATGTATTTCAGAGCTGTTATGCAATGCATAATTGTGTAGGACTGTTATATCTTCTTAGGTAATTAACCCATTTATTTTTGTGGAATGAACCTTTAGACCCAGTATTTTAATTTCCTAGACTGCCGTGACAAGTTACCACAAAATAGTTGCCTTCAAACAATAGAAATTTATTTTCTCACAGTTCTAGAGGGTAGAAGTCATAAATTAAGGTGTAGAAGCATGCTCCTTCTAAAGCTCTAGGGAAGAATTCTCCCATGCCCCTTCTATCTTCCAGTGGTTGCCAGCAATCTTTGGTGTTTTTTGGCTTGTAGTAGCATAAATCTAATCTCTGCCTATGTCTCCACATGTCCATTTTTCCTCTGTGTCCATATTATCCTCTTCTAAGGAGGCCAGTCATATTGGATTTAGAGTTCATCTTAAGTTGACTAAGTCTGCAAAGATCCTATTTCCAAATGTCATATTTACAGATTCCAAAGTGAATTGTTTCATTTAACAAAAGAGTAGTTTAACAAGATAGAGTGTTATTTTTCCCTTACATAAAAAATGTCAGAAGTAAGCAGTTCAGGGCAGATGCAACAACTCCATGGCCATCAGGGACCCAGGCTCCTTTTATTCTGCTATATCATTCTTAGCATATGTCATCCATCCTCATGGTCAACACATTATCACAAAATGGCCCCTGCAGCTCTAGCCTTTATATCCCTATTGCAGGTAATAGGAAGGGAAGAAGTATGGTCAAAAGCCTCCCGCTCTGTCATCTCCACTTTAAAGAACTTGCCTAGAAACACCACCCAATGACTTCTACTTACTGCTTTCAGTTGTCTCTGCAAGAGAGTCTTTCAGCCTTCATTCTCTAAAAACTAAAAATATCATTTTTTAAAGTAAGTATATTGCTGCCCTGATGGTGTAGGGATGTGTTACATAGGAAGACATTGGAAACGAATAGAGGATAAGCAACTACTAGGCTTTGCCATACAGGGATCACTATTCATAAAGATATATTTGTGTGATGGCTTAATGTCTATTTCCCCTTCATAGTATAGCTAACAGAAGGGAGGGATCATGTTCATTTTTTTTATCAGCCCCTATAATAGGAGAGTCTTAAATATTTGTTAAATGAAGTTGTTTATTATATAATGTTAAATTATCCTCAGTGTGGTCTCCCCTTACATGTTCTTATTAATTGGGTTATATAAAGCCACTCTTTGGATGATTCCCCAAAATAGACACCATGGCCCACATGTGATGATGTAGCCAATGAGAAGATAAATTCTTTTTATTTTTAATAAAAGACTGTGGCAGGAAATCTATGTAAAGACATCTCATACCTCAACAGATATGCATTCAAATTTTCCAGCGTCTGTAAAGTACCTGGCCCACCCTCAACTGCTTTGGCATTCCAAGTCTGTCTCACATTGATATTCACATTGGGTTTCAAGAAAGACATTTTTCTAAGTTTAGAACCTGCAATAATTCATGAGCTAAAAAAAATTTTAATTAAGCACCAAACTTTGTGAGCCCAGTTCATTTACCCTTGGCAGAATGCAGCTTCCAGCAGAACAGCTTATATAGCTGATTATAAAAGCTGTAAGAGTTCCCAGGACAGAAGATGAGTCCAAGAAAAAAACATCCCAACATCAGTCAGATGATCTAACTGTAGAAGATTCAGATGTATAATAAAACATGTTTCTTCCCCCAAAATGCAGTTTTAAAAGCTAGATGGAAAAATGACACGTCAAGCATGTTCTGCAATTTAACAAAGTTCAGGTCCAGTTGAAAAGAATTTGGGTGAGACCAGACATAGAACACTAATTAAGGATCTTTTCAGATGTACAGAATCATAACATCATATGCACAGCCTGCTTCTAGGGACTAGACAGCTCAGGCAGCCAATAGGGCAATATTGTTCTGGCCCATAACAATTTTACTGCTTTAATTTATGAAAATAGAGTGCTAACTAAAGAGATCCTAGAGGTCATCACTCAAATACTCATGAATAGAGGCTGACAAATGAAATGGCATCTATTTTGCCAACAGTCACTGACAGTCACTTTCACCTTCCTTATCTTAAAATCCCCGTGTCATCTTAAGCAATGAGAAGAGAACCAACCACCACCAGGCAGAGTCTGAAATAGGAATTTTGATGAAAATAAATGAACAAAATTAAATAAAAGAAACAAGATGAAACCTCCCAAAAGAACCTCACATTCAGCTCGTACTGATCATACACTCGCTAGATACTGGGCACTGTGATAGGTACTTGGACTACAATGGTGGATAAAACTGACATGATGCCTGTCATCAGGAATCTATATCTGCAGAGAACCAGGCCCCTGGAGAAGGAAAAGAAAGCCAGAACCACCTGGTTTGCAGCCCAGAGTTTTCATTGTTTGGCACAGTATATTATAAACCAAAAAATGATATAAACAACAACAGCAAAAACTCCTAATAAGTGCCAATGAAAGCTGCTTCCCTATTGCCCTGAAAGGGTGGATTTCAAAGCTAATAATTCATTCATTAAAAAGAGCCTAAAACTTTCCAGCATCAGTACATGCATGAAGACCCAAAGACTTATTCTTGTTTGGCAATGTCAGAAGAGCTCTGTGAATTCCAATTAATGATGCTATTTGTGGGGTACATATGCTTTAGTTATATATGTTCATGATGATAAGCTGAATAAGTAAAGCAAATCAACAGGACCTCAGGCTGAATTGGCATGCTAGGAGCAGGCACCAGTAAACCCCAGAGAGATGTGATGGACACAGAGTTATTTTGCTCCATGTGGGGATTTCTAACTTGTTCTATTTTTTTGTTGACAGAAGCTGATAAATTTTGTGACTTTATTAAACCCCTAAAAAGAAAATTTGTATGCTGCATGGATGCTTTATTCAGAAATATTCAGACCCCAGGTTGTTCCATAAAGAGGACTTTATAAACTCTGCATATGTCACAGGGTAATATTTTCAGAGGAAGTTGTCCAATCCCACTCCATAGGTGAAGATAAATCATACCATCCATCACCCACAGAATTACCACAACAGAGAACTGGAGCACAGTTGCTTTTTATTTTTAGATGAACCAATGGACAGTAAGAAATGTGCAGTGTTGAACAACCCAGTACTACAATGTGGGTTACCTGGGCTCAGGTTTGAGCCTACACCAGTACTTACTGGGGGAAATAATACATTCTAGCTTAGAAGGACAGGCATAAAATGCCTTTCTCTCTTTTTATGTGGATGGAAAGAAGCTAAACACAATACTTTTTAGAATGTAAAGTTCAAGATATCATTCTATAATAAAACTAGAAGAATCAAAGAAATATTTGGCTTATGGCTCCAGTTTTCAGAATCCACCACACGGAACAGAATTTTTAATTTGAATAGGAAGCAGTGCACCTCTTTGTTCTCAAGGACGTTCTCCTCAGTGCAAAACTACAGCTTGAAGTATATTAAATACCACTTTTAGTAATAGGGTTGGCTGAAGACATGGAAGGCCCTTTCCTTGATAACAGTAGATTTCACAATTAGCTGATATATTTCCTGAGTCCCTCCAGCTGAATGCAGTCCTTTCCTTCAGTAAATGTTCTGGTCTGCAGTTTTCAAATCCTCTGAAAAAGCCTATTAGGCTAGCAGACTGTAAGATTCAGGTCTATTATTTCTCTTATATCTACTAGATGATCTTCTCATATTTCTTTTCTCAGTCATCAGAATCACAGCTTCTGAGGCTTGTGGGCTAACTTAAATGACCTCATTTCAGAATCATTGTTATAGAATGAAGACCATCCAGTTCTCCAGAGACCTGCATACAGGAAAAAATTCTGATATCAGTAGGGTCACCACTTTACCATGAAGCCAAAAAAAAACACCTAGAGTGGCTGTTGGCTTTTAAAGTTACAAGAACTCTTCATTCACAGTGATATCATTTAAAAATATGTATTATTCTAATAAAATCTGGGATGTGCCCAGTTAACAGTTAGGAAAAGGCTGTCTTTCATCCCCTCTCATCCATTACCTTTATTTTTGATGCTTATATTTAGAAATAAAAGTTTACAGCAACCTGAGTGGAACTTCATTATTAAACTTGCAAAGTATACAACGCAGTTGAAAACAATGTTGAGGAAATATTTTTCTTCCCGATAAATTCTAACCATTAGATTATCTGATAAAATTAGTGGCCATGATTTGCATAATCCATGCAGCATTAAAGTATCTCTTTAGGCAAAAGTAAGGCATGGATATGAAATCCAGGTTAAGAGATGGTGCTGTGTTTTAAATTGATACACAGTTTGACAAAGCAAAACAATCCTTATCAAGAAAACAAAATTTTCAAAGCCCATCTTGTATTGAAGAGACTCCTACAAGTGTAAAAGGAAGGATTAGGGTAGGGCCAGGGACAGTGGGGTAGGTATGGCTTGTAATTAGGACATGTAGACAGATGTGTTACCCAGACGTATTAAACAAGGGAACTGAATTTTTAATTGAAATTTTTGTTGAGATAATTGTGAAGTCACATATATATGTAAGAAATAATAAAGGTTCCTGTACACTTTCCAAGTTTTCCCCAATGATAGCATTTTGCAAAATTATAGTATAATATCACAACCAGGATAATGTAATGACACTGTATAACACCATAGTTAGTTCTATAACATGACATAACTATAAATACAGTGTAATATCACAACCAGGATAATGATACATTGATTTTATTCAAATTTCCCGTCTTCTCTGTACTTGGAGTGGGTAGATGTGTGCAGATGTGGTTACATACAATTTCATCACCCATGTAGGTCTGTGTATCCACTGCCAGTGTAAAAATACTAAACAGTTCCCACACCACAAAATCCCACATATTGCCCTTTTATAACCACATCCACCTCTCTCCTGCTGACCCTTCATCCATAAACCATATCAACCACTAATCTTTCCTCTATTTCTAAAATTAGGTCATTTCAAAATGTTACATAAAGGAAATAGTACAGTATGTACCCTTCAAAGATTATGTTTTTTCCCCAACTTAACATAATACCTTGGAGAATCATCAAGCTGTTGCGTGTTCCTTTTAATAGCTAAGTAGTATTTCAAGTTTTTGATATACTATGTTTGTTTCACATGTTGAAGGGCATCTGGGTTAATTCAGGGTTTAGGCTATTACAAATAAAACTGCTATGGACATTCCTGTACAGTGTGTGTGTGTGTGTGTGTGTGTGTGTGTGTGTGTGTGTGTGTGTGTGCGCACGTGAACATAGATTTCATTTATTTGGATTAAATGCCCAAGAATGCAATTGCTAGGTCATACAGTACTTGCACGTTTAGATTTATAAGAGAATTGATTTTTTTATTGAAGTATAGTTGATTTACAATATTATATTAATTTCAGGTGTACAACACAGTAATTCAGTATCTTTACAGATTATACTCATTAAAAGTTATTACAAAATAATGGGTATTAATTCCCTGTGCTGTACAAATACATCTTTGTTTTTTTTTTTTTTTTTTTTTTTTTTTTTTTTGCGGAACGCAGTCCTCTCACTGTTGTGGTCTCTCCCGTTGTGGAGCACAGGCTCCGGATGCGCAGGCCCAGCGGCCATGGCTCACGGGCCCAGCCGCTCCGCGGCATGCGGGATCCTCCCGGACCAGGCACGAACCCGTGTCCCCTGCATCAGCAGGTGGACCCCCAACCAGTGCGCCACCAGGGAAGCCCTGTTTATCTGTTTTATACATAGTAGTTTATATCAATTAATCCATACACATATCTTGCTCCTCCTCCCTTCCCTCTACTCACTGGTAACCACTAGTTTGCTTTCTATATCTGTGAGTCTGTTTCTGTTTTGCTATATACACTCATTTTATTGTTTAGATTTCACATATAAGTGATATCATACAGTATTTGTCTTTCTATCTCTGACTTATTTCACTAAGCATAATATTCTCTAGGCCCATCCTCATTGCTGCAAATGGCAGAATTTCATTCTTTTTTATGGCTGAGTAATATTCCATTGTGTGTGGGTATGGTGTGTGTGTATGCCACATCTTTGTGCATTCTTCTGTTGATGAACTCTTGGGTTGCTTCCACATCTTAGCTATTGTAAATAGAGCTGCTATGAACATTGGGGTGCATGTATCTTTTCATGATTAGTGTTTTCATTTTTTCTGGATATATACCCAAGAGGGAATTTCTGGGTCATAAGGTAGTTCTTTTTTTTTTTTTCTGAGAAACCTCCATATTTTTTCCATAGTGGCTGCACCAACATTTCCTTTTTTTCCACATCCTCACCAACATTTGTAGACTTTTTGATGACAGCCATTCTGACAGGTGTGAGGTGATATCTTATTGTTGTTTTGATTTGCATTTCTCTAATAATTAGCAATGTTGAAAATCTTTTCTTGTGCCTGTTATCCATCTGTATGTCTTCTTTGGAGAAATGTTTATACATGTCTTCTGCCCATTTTCTAATTAAGTTATTTGGGTTTTTTTGTTATTGAGTTGTATGAGTAGTTTGTATATTTTGGATATCAAGCCCTTATAAGGCATATCATTTACAAATAATTTCTCTCATTCTGTAGGTTGTCTTTTGGTTTTGTCCATGGTTTCCTTTGCTGGGAAAAGGCTTTTAAGTGTAATTAGGTCCCATTTGTTTATTTTGGCTTTTATTTCCATTGCCTTAGGAGACAGATCCAAAACAATATTGCTCAGTTTAAGTCAAAGTGTGTTCTGATTATGTTTTTTTCTAGGAGCTCTATGGTTTCAGGTCTTACTTTCAGGAGTTTATTCCATTTTGATTTTATTATTGTATGTAGTATAAGAAAATGTTCTGATCTCATTCTTTTACATGTAACTGTCCATTTTTCCCAACATCATTTACTGAAAGACAGTCTTTTCTCCATGGTGTGTTCTTGCCTTGTTTGTCGCAGATTAATTGACGATTGGATTGTCAGTTTATTCCTGGGCTCTGTATTCTGTTCCATTGATCTGTTGTGTCTGTTTTTGTGCAAGTACTATGCAGTTTTTATGACTATAGCTTTGCAGTATAGTCTGAAGTCTGATACCTCCAGCTTTATTCTTTTTTTTTTTTTTTTTGCATTACGCAGGCCTCTCACTGTTGTGGCCTCTCCCGTTGCAGAGCACAGGCTCCGGACGTGCAGGCTCAGCAGCCATGGCTCATGGGCCCAGCCGCTCCACGGCATGTGGGATCTTCCCGGACCAGGGCATGAACCCGTGTCCCCTACATCGGCAGGTGGACTCTCAACCACTGTGCCACCAGGGAAGCCCCAGCTTTATTCTTTATTTTTTCCAGATTGCTTTGGCAATTCAGGGTGTTTTGAGGTTCCAAATAAATTTTAGGATTATTTGTTCTAGCTCTGTGAAAAATGTCATAGGTAGTTTGATAAAGATTGCATTGAATCTGTAGATTGCTTTAGTTATCATGAACATTGTAACAGTATTAATTATTCCAATCCAAAAGCACAGGATAAATGAGATGATTTTTACTCTCTGTTTCTGATAGTTCATTGTTAGTGTATGGAAAAGCAACAGATTTCTGTATATTAATCTTGTATAATGAAACTTTACTATTAGTTCTAATAGTTTTTTGGTGAATACTTTAGGATTTCCTATATAAAGTATCATGTCACCTGCAAATAGTGACAGTTTTTCTTCTTCCCTTCCAGTTTTGATGCCTTTTATTTCTTTTTCTTGTCTGATTGCTGTGGCTATGACTTCCACTACTATGTTAAATAGAAGTGGTAAGAGTGGGTGTCCTTGTCTTATTCCTGAATTTGGAAGAAAGGCTTTCAACTTTTCACCATTGAGTATGATATTAGCTGTAGGTTTGTCATAATTTACCTTTATTATGTTAAGCTATTTTCCATCTAATCCTACTTTGTTCTGAGTTTTTATAATGAATGGATGATGAATTTTGTCAAAGGCTTTTTCTGTGTCTATTGAAATGATCATGTAATTTTTATCCTTCCTTTTGTTAGTATGGTATATTACATTGATTGATTTGCAAATATTGAACCATCCTTCCACTCTTGGAATAAATCTCACTTGATCATGTTATATTATCCTTTTAATGTATTATTGGATTTGATTTACTAATATTTTGTTGAGAATTTTTACATCTATAATCACTGAAGATATTGGCCTTAACTTTTTTTTTTTTTTTGTACTTTTTCTGGTTTTGGTATAGGGTGATGGTGGCTTCATAGAATGAATTTGGAAGTGTTCTGTCTTTTTTGGAAGAGTGAGAGGAATAGGTATTAGCTCATCTTTATATGTTTGGTGTAATTCCCTTGTGAAGTTGTTCAATCCTGGAATTTTGTTTGCTGGGAATATTTTTTTATTATTAGAAATTCAATTTCACTATTACTGATCGGTCTGTTCAACTTGTCTGTTTCTCTTTGGTAAGTTGCATCTTTCTAGAAACTTGTCCATTTCTTCTAGGTTGTCCAGGATTTTTGGCATATAACTGTTCATACTATTCTCTTATGACTTTTTGAATCTCTGTGGCATTGGTTGTTATTTCTCCTTTTTCAGTTCTTATTTTGTTTATTTAGGTCCTCTTTCTTTTCTTCTTGGTGAGCCTGGCTAAAGGATTATGAATTTTGTTTATCCTTTCAAAAAATAAGCTCTTGATTTTATTGACCTTTTCCTTTTTTTTTTTTGGCTTTTATCTTACTTATTCCCTCTCAGGTCTTTATTATTTTCTTCCTTCTTCTGACTTTGGCCTTAGTTTCTTCTTTTTCTAATTTCTTTATGTAGTAGCTTATGTCACTTATTTGAGATTTTCTTGTTTCTTGAGGGAGGCCTATATTGCTATAAACTTTCCCCTTAGAATTGCTTTTGCTGCATCCCATAGATTTTGGAGTGTTGTGTTTCCATATCCATTTGTCTTGAGGTGTTTTATGATTTTTTCTTTGACTTCTTCATTGATTCATTGTTTTTGTAGTAGCATGAAGTTTAGTCTCCACGTGTTTGTTCTTTTCCTATTTTTCTCTCTTTAATTGATTTCTAATTTCATACTGTTGTGGTCAGAAAAAAGACTTAATAATAATTTATATCCTCCTAAATTTGTTGAGACTTGTTTTGTGGCCTAGCATGTGATCCACCCTGGGGAATATTCCATGTGCACTTGAAAAGAACATGTATTCTTCTGTGTTTGGATATTATGGCCTGTAGATATCTATTAAGTCCAGCTGGTGTATTGTGTCATTTAATGCTGTTGTTGCCTTACTGATTTTCTGTCTGGATAGTCTGTCCAATTATGTAAGAGGGTATAAAATCCCCTACTATTACTGTATTATTGCCAATTTCTCTCTTTTTATCTGTTAGTTTTGCTTTATATATTTTGGGGCTCCTGTATTGGGTGCATATATGTTAACAAGTTTAATATCCTCATATATTGATCCTTTTATCATTATATAATGCCCATCTTTGTTTTATTATAGCCTCTGTTTTAAAGTCTATTTCATGTGGTATGAGTTTTGCTACCCTCACTTTTTTGTCATTTCTGTTTGCACGAAATATCTTTTTCCATCCCCTCACTTTCAGTCTATGTGTGTCTTTAGCTTTGAGGTGAGTCTCTGGTACATAGTATATGGAAGAATTTTTTAAATCTAATCAGCCACCCTATGTCTTTTAATTGGAGCATTTAATCTATTGACATTTTAAGTAGTTATTGATAGATATGTACTTATTGCCATTATATTACTTGTTTCCTGTTTATTTTTGTTGTTTTTCTCTGTTCATTTCTTCTTCTTTTGGTTTCTTCCCTTGTGGTTTGATTATTTTCTTTAGTATTATGCTGTGCTGCTTTCTTTTTAGTTTTTGTGTACCTATTGTAGGCTTTTAATTTTTGGTTAGCATGGGGTTGATATATATTGACCTATAACTAAATCTACTTGTTTTAAGCTGGTAGTCACTTAAGTTCAAATACATTCTAAAAGATCTACATTTTTACGCTCCTCCCCCACATTTTGTATTTTGATGTCATCATTTACAACTTCATGCTTATCTCTTAACTATTTATTTTAGTTATAGCTTCTTTTACAATTTTTTTTCTTTTAATCTTTGTGCTGGCTTATTTAAGCAGTCAATCCTCAGTCCTTATTATATATTTGCCTTTTCTAATGGTATTTTCCTTTTCTCATATATTCTTCCTTTTTTCCATTTAGAGAAGACCCTCTACCATTTCTTTTAGTGTAGGTTTAGTATTGATGAACTCTTTCAGTTTTTGCTTGTCTGAGAAGTTCTTCATCTCTCCTTCAATCCTAAATATCATCTTACTGGCTAGAGTATCCTAAATTGCAGGTATTTTCCTTTCAGGACTTTGACTATATCATGCCACTCCCTTCTGGCCTGCAAAGTTTCTGCAGAGAAATCAGCTGATAGCCTTATGGGATTTCCTTGTATATGACTCCTAGTTTTTCTCTTTCTGCCTTTAGAATTCTCTAACTTTTGCCATTTTAGTCATGATGTATCTTGGTGTGGGTCTCTTTGGGATCATCTCATTTGGGCCCTTCTGTTCTGCTTGTACATGGATATTTGTTTCCTTCTTCAGGTTCGGGAATTTTTCAGCCATATTTTCCTTAAATACTTGGTTTTTTTTCTGCACCATGCGGCTTGTGGGATCTTAGTTCCCTTACTAGGGATTGAACCTGGGCCCTTAGCAGTGAGTCCAGAGTCCTAACCACTGGACTGCCAGGGAATTCCCCCTCAGATACTTTTTTGATCTCCTTCTCTCTTCTCTTTCTGGGACCCCCTATAATGTGAATGTTGGTGCACTTAATATTATCCCCAAAATCTCTTAAACTGTGTTCATTTTTCATTTTTTTCTTTTTGCTGTTCTGATTGGGTGATTTGCATTATTCTATCTTCTGGATCATTTATGCATTCTTCTGTATCACTTTGTCAGCTAGTCATTCCTTCTAATGTGGTTTTTATTTCAGTTATTGAATTCACTTCTGATTGGGTCTTTTTTATATTTTCTAGTTCCTTGTTAAAATTTTCACTGTGTTCACCTGTTCTTTTCCTTAATTCAGTTAACATTTTTATTACGAATGCTTTCACTTCTTTGTCTGGTAAAATATTTATTTCTGTTTCATTATATTTTCAGGGGTTTTCTCTTGCTCTTTCAATTGAGAGCTTTTCATCTGCTTTTTCATTTTGCTTAACTTTTTCTGCCTCTACGAATTTAGTTGAAATGTAATCTTGAGGGGCTTCTTATGTGGGAGCATCATTATACAGACTGTGTGTGCCCAAAGTCTTTGTTGGGAGTCCTGGATTTGACATGGATGCAAGTTACTCTTTCCTCAAGGCATGCTGCAGCTATAAACTTGGTAGGGGGTGGGACTTGAGATGGAGGAGCTAGAGCTGGAGCCAGGTGTGAGGCGGGATTTCCCCTCTGTTCTGTGGCCATCACCACCCTATTGGGGATGGGGTCTGACCCCAAGTCACTGGAGCAGAAGCTCCAAGCTGGCTCTGTTCCCTTTGAGTGTGTGTTTTCCCCCTCTCCCCACACCAGGAGTCTTGCCCCAGGTGGGTTGCTGAAGCAAGGGGAGCCCACGTGGGCTCTCAGCTCATGTCAGCTTCAGACAGAGGTCCAAGCTGTCTCCGATGCACTGCCTATTCTGGCGTCTGCAGTTGTTTCCCTCACTCTGCATAGGTGCTGCCTCAGGTGCAAGATCCCTTTGTCCCTCACAACTGATCACTGTCCCCAGCCTCGGCAGTCCTTGCCCTGTTGTGGAGGCACAGCACAGGGCAGGCAGGGCCCATGTGGACTCTTCGCATATATCAGGGTGTGAAATGTACTGGAGCAGCTGCCTTCAGAGATCTGGTCTCCTTCAGATACACTGCTTGAGTAATTGCCAACAATGGCCACCACCGCTCCACAGGTTCTACCCTCGGAATGGGCACCTCTGTCCTATGGCTTTCTTTTCGGCTGTTATGGCCATCCCAGATCCAGTGCCTTGCTGTGATGTGGAGTGAGCAGGGCCAGAGAATTTGCTCATCTTGGGCTAGGGCACCTGCTGAGGTGGTTGTGGGAAACTTGGCAGCCACCAGAGCAGTCCTTTCCCACCCTGCCTCAGGGACAAGCCAAGGCACTCACACTACTCATGAGCAGAGTCCAGGCTTTCCCCAGACCTCAAGTTAGTCCCAGTGGTCCTGCAACCAGCCAAGGGGGCTTGTCTCCCCCGAATAGAACCCCAGGACTGGGACACCCAATCTGTGGCTCTCACTGCTCACTCTCCAGAGTTTGGGTCCACCTGTGTCTTCTCTCTTTACCTCTGAGTCCCCTCCCAAGAGCACAGGTCCCAACCTGATTGATTTTCTTCCCTTACTACCTGATTATGTGTGTATCTTTCTTACATCCTTGGTTGTACAGAGTCATTCTGTCAGTTTCCAGTTAGTTTTCAGTGAGAATTATTTCACTTGTAGATGTACTTTTGATGTGTTCATGGTGGGGGGGAGTTGAGCTCCACATCCTCTTACTTCATCATCTTGACTGGTCTCTCTCCTATGAAGTATGTGTTAATTAAAGTCTATCTTTCATCTTATATTTTCAAGCCTTTCTCTGATGATATTTTCATTTGAGGGATGCACGCAGTTTATATCAATGATATGTATACTTCTTTCAGTGGAGTTGCTAATTTTCATTTCACTTCATAAGGGATGACTTTTTTGGCTACCTCCTCTTGAGACTTTCATGAAAATTTGATTATTTTCAGTCATCATTTCCCTTTATTCTAGCCTGAGGATCTCCTTGCCATTCCTGAAACTTGCTACATGTGCTTCTGCTTTAGCCTCTTGCTGTTTCCTCTGCCCTGAAAGCCAGAATTGGATTTTTAATTTACACTAAGGGCACTGTGTTTTTCTTTAACTTTTTTATTGTGGAAAAACACTTGAGATCTACCTATTTAACAAATTTTTCTCATGTACAATACATTCTTAACTTCATATACTATGTTGTACAGCAAATCTCTAGAATTTATTCATGGTTCATAACAGAAATTTTATACCCATTGAAGAACAACTCCCATCTTCCCCTACTGTCAGCCCCTGGCAACTCCCATTCTATTCTCTGATTCTGTGAGTTTGGCTATTTAGATACCTCAGAACGGTGAAATCATGCAGTATTTGTCTTTCTGTCTCTGGCTCATTTCACTCAGAATAACGTCCTCCAGGTTCTTCCATATTGTCACAAATAGTAGTATTTCCTCCTTTTCTAAGGCTGAATAATATTCCATTGTATGTATAAACCACATTTCTTTATCCGTCTATCCATCATCAACCATTTAGGTTATTTCCATATCTTAGTTATTGTAGAAAATGCTGCATAGAATATGTGAGTGCAGATATTACTTCAAGATCTTGATCTCAGTTCTTTTGAATATATATTCAGAAGTGGGATTTCTGGGGGCTTCCCTGGTGGCGCAGTGGTTGAGAGTCTGCCTGCCGATGCAGGGGACGTGGGTTCGTGCCTGGGTCCGCGAGGATCCCACATGCCGCGGAGCGGCTGGGCCCGTGAGCCATGGCCGCTGAACTTGCGCGTCCGGAGCCTGTGCTCCACAACAGGAGAGGTCACAACAGTGAGAGGCCCGCATACAGGAAAAAAAAAAAAAGAAGTGGGATTTCTGGGTCATATGGTCATTCTATCTTGAATTTTTTGAGAAACCTTCATACTGTTCTGTATAGTGACTGCACTATTATACATTCCCATGAACAAGGTACAAGACTGCCCCTTTCTCCATATCTTTGCCAACACTTGTCTTAAACACACTTTTTTATAACAGCCATTGAAACAGGTGTGAGGTGATATCTTATGGCTTTGATTTGCATTTTCATGATGGTTAGTGATGTTGGGCACCATTGTCTATACTTGTTGGCAGTTTGTATGTATTCTTTGCAGAAATGTCTACTCAAGTTTTTTGTCCTTTTTTTTTTTTGGCGGTACGCGGGCCTCTCACTGTTGTGGCCTCTCCCGTTGTGGAGCACAGGCTCCGGACGCTCAGGCCCAGCGTCCATGGCTCACGGGCACAGCCGCTCCGCGGCATGGGGGATCTTCCCAGACCGGGGCACGAACCCGTGTCCCCTGCATCAGTAGGCAGACTCTCAACCACTGTGCCATCAGGGAAGCCCTTTTGTCCATTTTTAATTGAGTTATTTGGGACTTTTTGCTACTGAGCTGTAGACGTTCTTTATGTGTTTTGGATATTAATTCCTCATCATATAGAGGTTTTCAAATATTTTCTTTCAGGCCATATGTTGCCTTTTCGTTTTGATGATTGATTCCTTTTCTGTGCATAGCTTTTTGGTTTGAAATAGTCTCACTTGTTTATTTTTACTTTTGTTGCCTGTGCTTTTGGTGTCACATCCAAGAAATCACGGCCAAGCCCAATGACAAGAAGTTTTCTTTTAGGAGTTTTAAATTTCAAGTCTTACCTTTAAGTGTTTAATCCATTTTGAGTTGACTTTTATGTTTTATGTAAGATGAGAATCCAATTTCATTCTTTTGCATGTGAATATCTAGCTCTCCTAATGCCATTTACTGCAGAACCAAACTTTCCCCATTGTGTGTTCTTGGCACTCGTAGAAAATCAGCTGATTGTATGTGAGTGGGTTTATTCCTGTACTCTCCATTGTATTCCATTTGTCTCTATGTTTGTGTTTATGCCAGTACCATCGTTTTAATTGCTGTGCTTTGTACTATATTTTGAAATCAGGATGTGGGGATACCTCTAGCTTTATTCTTTCTCAAGATTACTTTGGCTATTTGGGGTCTTTTGTGGTTCTGTATGAATTTTAAGATTTTTTTTCTGTTTCTATTAAAAAAAAATACCATTGGGATTTTGATGAAGAGAGCATTGAAACTGTAAATCACTTTGGGTAGTGTGGATATTTTAACAATATTGTCTTCCAATCTATAACAGTGGAATGGCTTTCCATTTATTTGCATCTTTTTAAATTTCTTTCATCAGTGTAGTAGTGTTCAGTGTACAGATTTTTCACCTCCTTAATTAAGTTTATTACCAAGTATTTTATTCTTTTTGATGTTATTGTAAATGAGATTTTTTTCTTAATTTCCTTTACAAATAGTTCATTGTTAGTGTATAGAAACACAACTGTATTTTGCGAGTTGATTTTGTATCCTGCAAATTTACTAAATTTGTTGATTAGTTATGACAATTGTTTGTGAAATCTTTAGAGCTTTCTATATATAAGTTCATGTAATTTACAAACAGAGATCATTTTACTTCCAGTTGAAATCAACTGAATATTTTTAAAAGTCCATATTAGATAAGTGAAGACAGACAGACTGTAGGAGTATTGGTTGAAAATAAACTGGAGACAGAGATAATTATCTGGGCCTATGGAGTAGCTAAAATGGTTGATGATAGAATAGTGTAAGATAGCCAAAGTTGTATTATGCTTGTCTACATTGAAGACCTAAAATTTAGGTTTCCATTCAACCTAAAATTGAAAGGAAGCCTGGAAATGGAATACAACTAAAGGTTTGAGCTTTTCATGTAACTTTAGACAGATGATAATTCACTGTATATTATATTAGCAAGTTGTAGAATAAAATCAAAATCTCTTGATCCAAATTCTTAGTTTTCTGTTAGTAACTACATGACTACTCATGCAGCCATGTCATGCAGTTATTAATTCAGCCTATAATGTCAAATTGACTGAAACTCTGTTAAAATATTTTATACTACTTAATATAAAATGTAACTAGAAAGAGAAAAATGAAATCTAAATTCATTTGCAGATACATGCTTAATATCTTAAATCCAAGATGCCCATTAAAAATGGGTATCTCTATATTCTAATGTCAGTGAATTTTACATTTCTTTTTTATTATGTAAGTTTCAGGTGTACAACACTATAATTCAACATCTGTATACCTTACATAGTGATCACCCCTAAAGTCTAGTTACCATCTGTCACCAGCCTATTGACTCCCTTCACCAACCACCAGCCACCTTCCTATCTGAGAACAACTGATTTGTTCTCTGTATATATGTTTGTTTTTGTTTTGTTTTTAGATTCCACATATGAGGGAAATCATATGGCATTTGTCTTTTTCCTTCTGAATTATTTCATTTAGCATAATTCCCCCAAGATCAATGCATGTTACCACAAATGACAAGGTTTCCTTCTTTTTTATGGCTGAGTAGTGTTCCATTGTGTGTATATACCACGTCTTCTTTATCCGTTCATCCATCAGTGAACACTTAGGTTGTTTCTATATCTTGGCTACTGTAAATAATACTATAATAAAAATAGGGGTGCATATATATTTTTGAATTCATGTTTTTGTATTCTTCAGATAAATACACAGAAGTGGAATAGCTGCATCATATGGTAGTTCTAACATTTTTAAGGGGCTTCCATACTGTTTTCCATAGTGTCTTCACCAATTTATATTCCCATCAGCAGTGTATGAGGGCTCTCTTTTCTCTGTATCCTCTCCAACACTTGTTTATAATAGCCATACGAACAGGAGTGAAATGATATCTTACTGTGGTTTTGATTTGCATTTCCCTAACAGTTAGTGATATTGAACATCTTTTCATGTGCTGTTTGATTACCTGTGTCTTATGTGGAAAAATATCTATTCAGATCTTCTGTCAATTTTTTAATCAGATTGTTTGCTTTTATGTTGTTGAGTTGTATGTGTTCTTTATGTATTTTGGATATTATCCCTTATCAAATATATGGTTTTCAAATATCTTCCATTCAGTAGGTTGCCTTTTCATTTTGATGATGGTTTTCTTCACAGTGCAGAAGCTTTTTAGTTTGATGTAGTCCTATTTGTTTATTTTTGCTTTCGTTTCCCTTTCCTTCATCAGTGTCTTACCGTTTTCAGTGTACATGTCTTTCATCTCCTTGGTTAAATTTATTCACAGATATTTTATTCTTTTTTACACAATTGTAAATGGCATTGGTTTCTTCATTTCTTCCCAATAGTTTGTTATTACCATATAGAAATGCCACAGAGTTCTGTATATTGATTTTATATCCTGTGACTTACTAAATGCATTTGTTAGTTATAACAGTGTTTTTTGGTGAGTTCTTTAGAGTCTTCTCTATATATCATCAGTGACATCTACAGTGTCATCTACTTTTCTGATTTGGATGCTTTTTATTTCTTTTTCTTACCTAATTGCTGTAGCAAGGACTTCCAAGTCTATGTTGAATAAAAGTGGCAAGAGTGGGCATCTTTATCTTGTTCCTGATCTTAGGAGAAAAGTTTTAGCTTTTTATTGTTTGGTATGATGTTAGCTGAAGGTTTGTCATATATGGACTTTATTATGTTGAGGTCCATTCCCTCTGTACCTACTTTGTTGAGAGTTTTTATCATAAATGTTTGTTGAATTTTGTCATCTGTTTTTTCTACATCTGTTGAGATAATCATGTGATTTTTATCCATCATTTTGTTAAGGTGGTGTAGCACATTGATTGCTGTGTGGATGCTGAACCATCTTTGCATCCATGGAATAAATCCCACTTGATTGTGGTGTATGATTCTTTTAATGTATTGTTGAATTCAGTTTCCTCCTAATATTGTGTTGAGGATTTTAGCATCTGTATTTATCAAGGATATTGACCTTTAATTATCTTTTTTTGTGGTGTCCTTGTCTGATTTTGGTATCAGGGTAATGCTGGCCTCTTAAGATGTATTTTGAAGTGTTCCCTCCTCTTCAATTTTTTGGAAAAGTTTGAGAAGGATAGGCATTCAGTCTTCTTCAAATGTTTGGCAGAACTCACCACTGAAGCTGTCTGATCTTGGACTTCTGTTTTCTGGGAGGTTTTTTATTATTGATTCAATCTCCTTACTAATAATTGGTCTATTAGGGTTTTCTATAATATAATTATTTGTATTTCTGTGGTATCAGTTGTAATATCTCCCCTTTCACTTATGATTTTACTTATTTGAGCCGTCTCTCTTTTTTAGCTAAAGGCTTGTTGAGTTTTACATTTCTTAAATATTTTTTCTTTGACATACTACACTAATTCATCTTTCATTGGCATAGAATAATTGAGTAATGAGTTAAAGAGAATAGATTTAGCTTGTCCATTTGGTGCTCTGACATGGTCATCTATTTAGTACTAAAATACAGAAGACTTAAACATGCTTCTGCATTACTTCTGAGAGACTTCTGCCCCAAGGACTTAAGGAGCTTGCAAATTCCACTCTCTCCTGCCCTCACTAGCAGGATCAAGAATCCTAGCTCTACCTCAGTTAAATTCAGTGAAAGAAGGTGATTACCCACCCCAGCATTCTCTGCCACACATCACTCATAAAACCACTGGCACACTACTGGACCACCCACTCCCTAGGCTCAGCCCCACATTCTCAGCTACATTTTCCCATATTCCCTTTTTCTAAGCCCTTTCACCAAGGAATTAATATTGTCCCATCTACACGCCCTGCTTAAACCTTTTGAAAATTTGGCTCCTATGAGAACTGGGGAGAGTGAGTGTAGGTGGATGTGGGGGCCAGGTTGTCATCAGTGGGTAACATGGCATAAAGAAAAAACAAGGTTCTTAAACCTAGACAGGTCTGGATTCAAATCATGCTATGTCTCATGTTACTATCTGCATAACTTGGACAAGTTATTCATGTATTCTGAGACTCCATTTGTTTTTTTAACTAATCAAAATGGGAATAAATATGCTGCTTCCACAAGATTGTTTTAAGGAGGATATGAAATAATAAATGGGAAGCCATAAAGTAAGAATTAGGTGTTCAGTTCCCTCCCATGCCCTTGCTGTCAGTATAAACCTGGAGGCACCAACTGTAGATAGTCATTGATTAAAAGCAATTGCTCGGAAGACTTCACATTCCTCAGGGCACTTGACTGTACACTTATTTAAAGTGTGTTTATTTATGTAAACCATACTTCACTGAAGCCAATTTCAAAAAGGATGATGCTTGAAAATAAACTAAACTCAGAATATCTCTAGACCTCTCCTGCTACCTTCTTTTTCTAATGGATGCACATCCTCTTTTTTACAAACACCCCTCTTTTCTCAACCAGAGAAAGGAGAGACGAGAGGAATTTATTAGCAAATTTCAAAGAGTAAAAAAAGCCTCTCTGCAACTGCTTAGACTCAGAATTATCTTATGACTGTTGCTATAGACCCTTATTTTCAAGGTGAGAAAAATGTTAGTGTGCCCTCAAGAATATCTTAGGTTGATTAGTGGCTCCTGGATATTCTCTTTCTACTCTGCAGTCAGTAGAGAGGTACCCTAGAATGAATAAGGCAGTGACTTCAATAAGTTTTACTAGTTGGTCATCACTCTGGAAAATATATAATATATTGATGACTCAGAAACAAATGAGTACATAATATTTCAAATGGTCCCTGTGTTAGAAAGACCCATAGTCTCCCTATTTTCCATTATTTATGTGGAACACTTCAATGGTATCAAACAACAAAATGTAAATGCATTCTATAAAACATGATTCTGATTCCCTCTGATAATGTTGGGTTTTTTTTTTCCCCTGCACTCAATCTGGCTGTTGGAACTTTGATTTCTTTTATATTTAGTGGTGTGTGTGTATTTACCTTTTCTTTGAGGTGAAATCTCTTTACAGCACTATTAACAAATTTTACTACACAACTGAGTTTCTCTGTTTTCTTATGTTTAGAAAGATGCTGAATTTCATTGGCTCAAAGTGCTTATTTTTCAGTTGGAATTGTAAACCAGAGAAATTATTTTACAACAACAAATTTTTAAATTTTTCTTGCCTAGAGGTACTCTATGATTTATTTCATTCCTCTTCTGGTTACATGATTTAAAGACACAATAGGTAAAACACACTCTAATGCAGTTTTTTCTGTGCTTGCAGCTTTTATTTAATTTTTTTATATTACTAATCCAAGGCAATCTCCTTTTGGTTTTCAGTTCTCTAAGCTGTGAATAATCAGTATCTTAAACATTCTTCTGATAAAATAAGGTCTACATTTTCTATGCTACATTTTGGATAATTTGGATTTTATTCTATATTTTGTGTCCTATATTTTAGATAAGTTAACAGTGGATGTTGGCATGAGGTTGATAATAGTTGATTTTTCATGGTAAAAAGAAGTTATTAAGATCTCAATGGAGGCCAGTTTCCACTTCCTGTGGTGGCAAGTTTTCTGACTATATGAGTCAGGAACTCTGAACTATATTTTTGATTATTTCTACCTACACTAATTCCATCCATTCATTAAGATAAAGCTTAGATATTATCTCCTTCATAAAACCTCCTCACTCTGGTCATAACTACTTTTTTCTCCATCTGCTTAACTCCCACAATCTTGGTTTTTTCATCCTGTATGGCACCCATCCTGATCTAAATTATAATATGGTTATTTGTCAACATGCAGAATCTCCCTCAGTAGGTTATAAAATTCTTTAGCAGCACAACAATCTCTAATCTACCATCTGCTTCTTCACAGCATCAAGTATACTGCTTTATATATATGTTACTAAATACATGTTCAGTGAATGGATAAATGGGTGAGTTAAGCATTTTAGGTAGTTTTTCTCTAATAAGGTGATATTTGTAAACATTTTTAAGAATAAAAAACATGACATTTCAAATTATCCTTGTAGCTTCAAATGCCTATTAATTGTCCAGGCAAGTATAACCCACATATTAATGCCAGAACTTTCATGGCCCATTGTCAGTATGTCACATTTAAAGAAATGTGTGTCTGATTATTAACACCGTGAAGAAAATTATAGAATTTTACTGTACCCTGAAGAGTGTCACAAGAGTTTTACACAGTACATCAGGTAACAGAGTTCCTAAAAATACTCTAGATATTTCTTTCCCATTCGTGACTTCGACTAACAACCTTTTATTTTCTCCATGGAGTTCTTTCACAATTAGGACTGCCAGACTACATAGTTCCAGAAGGTATGTGCATGTCAATATCTATGGGAAAAATTCCACATGCAATTGTGCCATGTACCACCTGACCAGCCATATACAGCATCCCTGCAATCACCCTACTCCACATTCATTTATACCTTCTCTGTATTACATTAGTTGTGCACAAAATCCTTACACATGACTCAGCCATCTACAACCCCTGAGAAGTGCAGTTCCTTGGGTGATCAGCTTTTCTCTTGAGAATTGATGTCCCTGGCAATTCTAATGAATAAGGGTCTGTACCTAAAAGACAAAACTCAATTATAAGCAAAATTCAAAAAAACATTCTAGATTTGCTTTCTGACCCTTAGCTGGAACAACTAATTCATTCATTTACTCAAAACCTGAAAACCTACTGGATGTAGGAAACTATACTCTCTAGTGAAAATAAAATATTAAATAATACTGTCCCTGATTTTAAGGAATTAAAGCTCAAGTATGGCAGCCAAACAAATAAATAGGCAATTATATATGCTAAGTACTATTAAGAGAGTAGGTAGGTGCTGATAAAGAAATATAGATGAATGAATTAATCAGAGCATGAAGGTCAGAGAAAGCATTTTGAAGAACTTTTATTCATTTATTTAACTAGTATTTATTAAGTCAGGTGCAGTACTAGGTTCTGGTACTACAAAGGTGAGTAAATCAAATCTGGTCCCTTCCCTATCTGATGGAAAGTTCACTAAGTGAGCTTCTGTGAGGATTAGTAAGAGTTCAAGTTAAGAAGTCCGGACTTTATTCTGAGGGAAATGTGGAACTATTAATGGTTTTAATGGTTTTTAAGGTTGTGATTGGCAAAATCAGATTGGTATGATATGAAGATCATTTGGGATAGGGCAGGCAAAAATGTGAAAGACTGAAATCAAAAAAACAGAATACTATGGTAATAATTTCTCTGTAAAGTAAGCACAGCACTGGTGAAGAGGCAGAACTGAAGAGTGACTTCAGGAAGATGGGGAAGTAGGAGTTGTGTATTGTCATCCCCTCAAAAAACACTGATTTTGACAATTACCCAAAGATGAAAGTATCTTTGTGGGAGTCTGGAGTCCCAGCAGAGAGGTTCCAGCACACCACTGGAGTGAAAAATCTGATACTAGATGCACTGAAGAGGGTAAGAACAGTTTCACTTCACTTGCATCACCCTGTGACCACAGAGGTACATCAGCTCAGTGCCAAGAAACTCCGTTTGTCCCCAGTTTCTCCCATGAGGAAAAGTGAGAGCATAGTGAGTGAGTGAGTACCCAGCTTCTCCAGCTGTGTAGGACACTGCAACAGAGGGCAATTTATTTCATTCCCCACCCAGAATACTGAGGTTATCTATATGACTGAGGGTCTGGTAGAGTCTAGGAGCATAACAGTCAGGACTGGGAAATCATTAAAGTGATATGGATCCTACTAACCACTTTTAACACTCCATCAAAAACCTGCCCATAAGCTGCTGGGGATGCCTCACCTGTGGACCCTCCCAACTGGCCCATGTACATCTCCAGTACTCCTTCAACCTCACCTACACACTCCCAACATGACTAGCTATCTGTCTGTGCCCATGTGGCCAGCAAGTAAAAGCCATTGCAAATGCAGAGCATGAGAAGAAAGTTGACCCAACTCTGCAGGATTGGGAGAAAGTACACAAATTTGAACATTTCAGGACACTGCTCTAGGGAAAGCAAATACAAAGTTGTCAGCACTCAGCCTTGTTTTGCAGGATTGAGTCATAAGATTATAAGAATTCCTCCCAAAGAAGGAGCAAGAAATGTGGAGCAGACAAACCCATAGAAGAGATCTGAGAAGTCCCGCAGTCATTAGTAGGGAAGATTTGTGAAGGTATTTCTTTCCCAAAGCCAATCAATACTGTAGAAGGTCATTGCTTCCTGAAATGCAAGGACAGCAACACAAAACTTCAAGGAATAGGAAAAAATTAAGCAAGCATGACACCACCAAAAGAACACAATAATTTTCTAGGAACTGACCCTCCAAAAATGGAGGCCTACAATTTGTGTGATAAAAAATCATAATAGCTGTTTTAGGAAAGCTCATTGAACTATAAGAAAACACAGAAAGAAATTTCAACAAAATCAAGAAAATAATGCATGGACAAAACAAGAAATTTAACAAAGAGAAAGATTATCATTAAAGAAAGAACCAAACAGAAATATTGGAGCTGATGAATACAACAAATGATGTGAAAAAATGCAATACAGAGCATCAATAGCAGAACTTATCAATTAGAAGACAGAATAAGCAAACTCAGAGACAGATCATTTGCATTTATCTAGTCAGAGAAGAAAGGAAAAAAGTGGAAGACTACATAAAGTATGGCACTCCATGAAGTAAAATAACATACACATTATGGGAAGGGATAGAGAGAGAAGGACAGAAAGCTTATTTAAAGAAATAATGGCTGAAAACTTCCCAAATCTGGGGAGAGATATGAACACCCAGGTACATAAAACTCATAGGTTCCCAAACAGATTCAATCCAAAGATCTTCACCAAGACACATAATAATAAAACTATCAAAAATCGAATAGAAAAATTTAAAAAGCAGCAAGAGAAAAGAAACTCATCACATACAAGGGAACCCCCACAGGCTGTCAGTGGATTTCTCAGCAGAAACATTGCAGGCTAAGAGAGAGAGTGAGATAATATATTCAAAGTGTTGAAAAAGAAAACTCCCAACCAAGAATACCCAGCAGAGCTGTCCTTCAGAAATGAAAGAGCGATCAAGACTTTCCCAATCAAACAAAAGTTGAAGGAGTTCATCACCACAAGACATGCATTACAAGAAATGCTAAAAGGAGTTCTTTAAGCTGAAATGAAAACATGCTAACTGGTAACATGAAAAAATATAAAAATATAAACTCATTGGTAGAGGTAAACATATAAGTCAAATTCAAAATATTGTAACACTGTAATGATGGTGTGTAAATCTCTTAACTGTCATACAATATGTAGCTTAAAAGACAAAAATATTATGAATAACTTTAACTATAGAATTTGTTAATGAATATATTATATAAAATATGTAAATTATGACATCAAAAGCATAAAATGTGTGTAGGGACCATAAAAAAGTAGTTTTTATATGCAATCAAAGTTAAGCTGTTATTAGCTTAAAATAGACTGTTATAACTATAAGATGTTTTATGTAAGCCTCATGATAACCACAAAGCAAAAACCTATACTAGATACACAAAAGATAAAGAGAAAGGAATCAAAGCATACCACCATGGAAAATCATCAAATCACAAAGAAAGATAGCAATGGAGGAAGAAGGGTACAAGGGAACTACAAAACAGCCAGAAAATAATAAGATGGCAATGGTAAATCCTTAAGTATCAAAAATTACCTTAAATGTAAATGGATTAAATCCTCCAATCAAAAGATATATGGTGACCAAATGGATGAAAAAACAAGACCCAACTGCCTACAAGAGACTCATTTCAGCTTTCAGGGCACACATAGGCTCAAAATAAAGGAATGTTAAAAAAATACATTCCATGCAAATGGAAACCATAAGAGAGCCAGAGGTAGTTATGCTTATATTGTACAAAATAGTCCTTAAGTCAAAAACTGTAAAAAGAGACAAAGTCATTTTATAATGACTAAGAAGTCAATTAATCAAGAAGATATAACAATTGTAAATATTTATGAACCCAACTTCAGAGCACCTAAATATATTAAGGACTAACGATCTGAAAGGAGAGGCAGACAGCAATGCAGTAATAGTAGGGGACACCAATACCCCACTTTCAACAAAGGGTTTAAAATCCAGAGGCAAAATCAATAAGGAAACGTCGGATTTGAGCTACACTTTGGAATAAATGGGCCTAACACACATATACAAGAATATTCTACCCAGTATCAACAGAATACACATTTTTCTCAAGCACAGATGGAAGATTCTCCAGGATAGATCTTGTGTTAGGTCACAAAACAAATCTTAACAAATTTAAGAAGGTTGAAATCATCAAATATCTCTTCTTACCAAAATGGTATGAAACTAGAAATTACTAATAGAAGGAAAAGTGGAAAATTCACAAACATGTGGAAATCAATACATTCCTAAGTGGCTAATGGGTCAAAGAAGAAATAAAAACATCTTGAATGAAGCAAAAAGGGAAATGCAACATACCAAAGCTTATGAGATGCAGCAAAAACAGTTCTAAAAAAGAAATTTATAGAAATAAGTATCTACATTAAGAAAAAAAGAAAGGTCTCAAAAAAAACCCACCCAATTTTTCACCTCAAAAAACTAGGAAAAGAAAAAACTAAATCCAATGTTAGCAGAAGGAAGAAAATAACAAAGATCTGAACAGAAATAAATGAAATAGAAACCAGAAAAACAATAGAAGAGATCAATGAACCTAATAGCTAGTTTTTTGAAAAGGTAAACAAAATTGAAAAACTATTAACTAGACTAACCAAAAGAAACGGAGAAGAAACAATGAATAAAATAAGAAATAAAAGATGAAGAATTATAAATGATGCCCCAGAAATAGAAAGGATATTAAGAGACTACTATGAAAACTTAAATGCAACAAGCTGGATAACCTGGAAGACTTCCTAGAAACATATAACCTACCAAGTCTGAATTATGAAGAAATAGAAAATCTGATCAGACTAATAATGAGTAATGAAACTGAAGCAATAATCAAAAATCTTGCAACAAAGAAAAACCCAGGAACAGATGGCTTCATGGTTGTATTCTACAAAAATTTTTTAAATTAAGACCAATTCTTCTCAAAATCTTCAAAAAAAATTGAAGAGAAGACCCCCCCACACCCTGCACCAAGCTTATTGTATGAGGCCAGCATTACCCTGATACCAAAAACAAGCAAGGACACTGGAAGAAAAGAGAAAAACATACCAAAATCTCTGATGAACACAATGCAAAAATCCTTGACGAAATACTAACAAACCAAATTCAACAGCACACTAAGAAGTTAATCAAATGAGATTTATACTTGAGATGCAAACATGCTTCATCACATGCAAATCTCAGTATATGTGATACATCACATTAACAGAATGGGCAAAAATTATATGATTTTCTCAATAGTTGCAGAAAAAGTAGTTGACAATATTCAACACTTTTATCAAAAAAAGACAAAGATAAATGCAGGCAAGGATGTGAAGAAAAGGGAACCCTTGTATACTGTTGGTTGGAATGTAAGCTGGTACAGTCATTATGGAAAACAGCATAGAGGTTACTCAAAAAATTAAAACTATATCTACTATATGATCCAGCAGTCCCACATCTGAAGGGAACACTCGAAGGAAATGAAATCAGTATCTCAAAGAGAGACCTGCACTCACATGTTCACTGAATCATTATTCACAATACCCAATACCCAATATATGAAAGCAGCCTAAGTGTCCACTAATAGATTGATGGATAAAGAAAATACACACACACACACACACACACACACACACACACACACACAATGGAATATTTTTCAATCTTAAGGAAGAAGGAAATCCTGCCATTTGTGAGAACATGGATATACCTGGAAGGCATTATGCTAGGTGAAATAAGCAAACACAGAAACATAAATACTGTATAATCTCATTTATGTATGGCATCCGAAAAAAGGAAAAAGTGAATTCATAGAAACAGAATAGAATGGGGGTATCAGAAATGGGGAGATGTTGGTCAAAGGGCACGAACTTTCAGTTATTAGATAAATAGATTCTGGGGATCTAATTTAGACCGTGGTGACTATAGTTAATTATATCGTACCGTATACTTAAAATTTGTTAACAGAGCAGATCTTAAGTGGTCTCACCACACACACACATACGAAAAGGTAACTGTGAGGTGATAGATGTATTAATTAAATTCATTGTGGTAATCATTTCACAGCATATACATATATCAAGTCAAATCAATCATCAAGATGTACACTTTAAATATACACAGTTTAATTTGTCAATTTACCTCAATAAAGCTGGGGCAGGATGGGGAGAGATGTAGAATTGAGAAGACTAGGTGATTGGGTATGAGAGGTTAGAAAGAGAGGAGCCAGGATTACTAGTGGTTTTGGCCATGTCATTTACTGAGGAGGTGAACATGTGATAACAGCAGCTTTAATAGGAAACTAATGAGTTTAGTTTCAGATAGGTTTGAAATACCAATGAGGCCTTCCTAATGGGGAAGTCAATTAGAATTTGGTTATATAGGCTGGAGATAAGTATTTTGGATTCAGTGTTATACTGCTTGCTGTTCATTAAAACTTTATTTCTATTTCTTAGATATTCAACTACATACACTTCATGGCTTTTTTTTTTCCCCCAGTCAGTTGTGGCAATGTGACTAGATCTGACCAGTAGGACACAAGTGTATTCAATGTGTGTCATTCCTGAACCAAGGCTTTTAAGGAGCTGGTATGCCTTCTCCATGTTCTCTTTCCCCGTTAGCAGAATGGGAGCAAACAGTGACAAGATCCTAGGGGATATTGGATTCACAAGATTGAAGCATTTGAGTTCTTGAATTTTCATATACAAAACAAAATCTTCCCACCCACCAGGAATACTCACTTTGGACTACTATATGAGAAAGCAACACTATTGTGTTTGAGCCCTACATTTTGTAGCTTTTTAGCTTACCTTAATAAATACAGGTAGTGACAGAAACAGTAAATTTGGTGAGATGACCCAGGGTGTACAGAGCAGTGAGAGAAGTTGCCAAGGAAACCCCCGAGAAAGATTTACATTTAAGGGACGACGGGAGGAAGATGAACCTGTGAGGGAGATAGGAGGATCAAGTAGAAAGACAAGAAAATTCAGAAAACTGTAAGCTCAAAGAATCCAAGGACAGAGCATCAGCTGTGCTCTGTAGTCCACATGCATGAGCAGAGGAAGGCAGCACTGGTCTACAGTCAAGGTTCTACTGGGAGAATAATGGGAAGAAAGAGAGAAAGCAAATATTTGAGGTGATGAAGAATAGGATGAATTAGGAAAGAAAATACAGTCATAGAGGAAATAAATAGAACAGCAGAAAAATCAGGATTGGTTAAAGAATGGGTGTCATAAAAGTAACAATGTAAGAGAAATCAACAGGGATTGATTTTAGATAAAGATGGTAGAAGTGCAGCAGTTCTAGGTGACAATTATGTCTAGGGTATAGTCATGGGAGAAGACAGCAAAAGAGGTAGATAGCTGAGATGAAGACCAGTGGAGGTGAGGAAGCCATGGCTTTGGATAACTGTTTCCCCTGGAAGCTGAGTTGAGCCATGCTGATAATTTGACTTGGGTAGAGTACAAAGAAGAATGCATTCCTTAGCCCATTAGTTTATCATAATGGATGAGACACTTTATCTCATGGGCTGACTTTCCTAAGTTCAAATCCTGGTTTTCAACTTAACTAATTGCATCCTTTTGGGCAAGTTACTTACCTCTGTCAGTTTTTCCTCTGTAAAGTGGGCATAATAATAATAGTACTTATCTCAAGGGTTAACATTCCTAGAACAAAGTTTGTTCACAGAGTAAGCTCTAAAAAACCTTAGCTACTATTATTATTTTAATTTATGTTATAATGATATTATTAAAATGTGTTTGGGTTTTGTAAGTTTCTGTTGCTTGCCAAAAGTAAACAAGGGAAATCATACACACACAGCTCAGTTCCCACCATTATAAGTGTAGTGAGGACTAGAGAATATATTATGAATTACGATGGCAAGCCTATGCCTCATAACAAGAAGTAAAGGCTTAATTTTGGCTTCATGGAAAACCTTTAATTTAGGATGCAAGTGCCATATATACGTTATATTCTTAGGCTGAGTATTGATTCAGTCTTTTGGTGCAGAAGTGTCACAACTAAGAATTTTCTCAGAGCCTCTGTTGATTCAATTTTTAACATCAGTGATGAAATTAACTACATTATTTGGCTTTGGGTTATTATCACTAAGTGAAAAACTAGCTCATGAGCCAATAACAGGAATGGCTCATGAGTCCTTTGATTTTCCATCAGGCAGGATGACTCAACTGTTTCAACCTTTGCCATGTTTAGATCTTTATAGCTCTGTACTAACTAGCTGAAGTGGCTTTGGCCCAACACAGTCTAATAGGAAAGGGCCAACTAAGAGCAAAAAATACCCCTAACAATTCCAAATGAATTCAAAGTAAATAGATTGACAACACTATCCTTTCCACCAGCTAATTCAAAGCTTGTATTCATCTGATTCAAATGGAGTCAAATTCATCTAATTCCCCTGACTTCCTAACACAACTGCATTCCAAAGGCTGAGTGCTTAGTGATCTTTCCCCGTTACCTTGCTTTTTGTTACAAGAGGGGGGGAGGGGCCTATGTCTGACAGAATAGAATTACTATTTATTTTTCAAAAAATATGATTTTTAAAAAATCATAGTGCTCTACTTATTCTCAGAGAGGCAACAGTAGGGATGGCTAAAAGGCCTATTCAAATGACTACAGAAATTTTATTTTGGAGAAATACTCATAAGCAAATACAAGGGATCATATCAAATTAACTAAGAGGTCTCTGCTTAAAGTAGTTCATTACTGATAACCATACATTTTTATACTCATGTCTTAAGTTATTTTTATGACTCGGGGTGGAGGGTGGGGGCAACTGTCAGTGGTCCTCACATAATCTTGTGTGTGTGTGGACATGTGTGTGTGTATGTGTATGTTCATTGGTTGAGTTATAGGCCATCCCTAACTTTTATGCAAAACGCATTTTAAACATCCCATTCTACTGTTGCAATGTGAGAAAGTCAACTTGATTGTGTATGTGTGTTGGGGGCAAGGGCACAGGACAGGGATGATTGGAGAGGGGCTGGGGATGTTCCATTTGAAAAAAGAAAAAAGAATCCTTAATTTTTTCTAGGTTCTTAGATAGATATGATCATCAAGGATATATTGCCAATACTACATTCATGTTCTTTGAGTTATTTTACTGTCTGAAGTCTAATGTGTCTTCAAATGTAAATGAAGCCTTGCTGCTTCTACTATTACCTAATGATTTTTCCATCCTTCTTCCACATGTAATAAGTTCATGACACCTAGAGGTTTAATTTCTAGTATCAAATGTTTTATTTTTCCACTCCTTTTTCATTTTTTAATTTTTTATTGAAGTATAGTTGATTTACAGTGTTGTGTTAGTTGCTGCTGTACAGCAAAGTGACTGAGTTATGTATGTATACACACACACACACACACACACACACACACATATATATACTTTTAAAATTCTTTCCCATTATGGTTTATTACAGGATATTGAATATAGTTCCCTGTGTTATGCAGTAGGACCTTGTTTTTTATCCATTCTATATGTAATAGTTTGCATCTGCTAATCCCAAACTCCCAATTCACCACCCCACCCCCTGGCAACTACAAGTCTGTTCTCTGTCTGTGAGTCTGTTTCTGTTTTGTAAATAAGTTCATTTGTATAATTATTTTAGACTGCACATATCAGTGATATCTTATGATATTTGTCTTTCTCTTTCTGACTTACTTCACTTAGTATGATAATCTCTAGGTCCATCCATGTTGCTGCAAATGGCATTATTTCATTCGGGTAATGAAATACAGGTTTTTCCCTATCATAATTCTACCCTATGGCTTAAATTATAAAAACCTACTTGTTTATAATTATATTTATATTGTATATATATATATATATATATATATATATATATATATATATATATACACAACATCTTTTCCATTCATCTATTTTCCACTCCCTTTTTAAATTAATAAGGTCAAAATGCAGGATAATAATCAATTTCACAGTCATTGCTGAACAAACAAAATGGTGAGATTCCAAAGTTGAACTATTTGGAGTCAGCCAATGTCATCATGGGAGAGCTCAAAATATTTGTTCCACCAGGGATGGAAAGAGCAAAGATTTGGCATATGGAAAGTCTCTTACAAATATAAGATACAAAAAACACAGGCTATTTGAAAGTTAGTTATCTGAAAGTCAAAACATTTGTGAAAATGCTACATCATAATCTATTTATTTTTTTAAAAAACTCCTATATTTCAACATATGCTTTAATTTGCTTTCTTTAGTATTTCCCACTTTATTGAAGTATGCTCCACATGTGCTTTAATCTTTTTCTTTAGTATTTCCACACCGGAATCTCTGATAGTTGGAATTAAAGACAGTGACTTTGTGCTACTTTGGCCCCATCAAGATCATGGGTTCTATTTGCTTCTTTATTCCCAATAATAGTCAAGTCAGTGATGGATCACCTTACACTGACCATTTGGCTGGAACATGATATTATGTTGTTCAGAGTTTGGGACTTTGGTCTTACTATATTGTTATTTATCAACTCTGCCGTTGATACTCTAACCCTTTCCCCTCTTTCTTCACTTATTGCATCTGTTTTTTTGGACTCTGAACAGTGGTTGTGGGTTATCTTCATGGACTCAGTAGGATTCTATTTGTGCCTGCTTTGGCTAACCAACTGAATGTAGCTGCTACTTGGACCTCAAAACATGTCTACTTTTCCCTTTGGTTCTCTTGGATGTGACCTCTGACCTCTTTGGCTAGAGATGTTCTAAGTCCCCTATTGTCTAGGTGAACTTCTATCCTGATTTGTTATGGCCAAAAACTTTCCCAATGTGACAGACATTTAAGAGCTTCTCCTTTATAAAACATAGACGATATATAGATATTTAAATAAAATAACATTTACCTTTCACAAAAATGGATCACTCTAATTTTTATATGGCAGCCTACACGCCCTAACTAGATTTAGACAAGTGTAGACTTAATCCAAAGTAAGATAGCTAGTAACATGAATATCCATGTAACCAATAGAAATCCAGCTATATAAGTAGTTGTTTTGATAAGAGCATCATCAACGATGATTGCATCTTTAAGAACTAATTGTTTCATATTTTGCAGCTATACTGTTCTTAGAAATGAATGGTACTAGGCAGGAAGAAGTGATGCAGTTAAGAAAACTAGTGCAGGGAAATACAACAGTTAAGAGCACGGACTCTGGATTCAAACTACCTATGTCAATGTCTTTACTTAGATACTGTGCTTTAGTAACTTTAGGAAAGTTGCTTTGTCTCTCTATTCTTGTTTCTTCATCTAAACCTCATAGTATCTTTGTGAGTATTAAAAGAGATAAAAGATGTAAGTTGCTTAAATTTATGATCAGCACAAAGTAAGAGCTCAATTAATATTAAAAACAACTAACATTTTCTGAGCACTTATTCTGAGTCAGGTACTATTCTATGCACTTTTCATATTTTAATTCAGTTAATTCTCATAATGATCCTATAAAATTGGTGCTGTTATTCCTACATTAGAGATGATAACCCTTAGGCACAGAGAGGCTAATTAACTTGTGTACATGATAGAAGTGGGTATTTAACCTCTGCCTATGCTTCCTGAATCCACAGTCTTAACTGTTCCACAGTACTGACCATTGACTAATGTTGTCTTTATTATTCCAATTTCTGGATCTCCATTTCTGGAAAAATAAATTTCTAAATTCTCTGCAATCTAGTTTCATTACATTTTAGGGGTCTCCATACCTTAGTTAGAATAGCATCTTCCTCATTGAATTTCACCCTTCTCTTGCCTCTCTAACTCACCAACTTCCTTCTCTTTGGGTTCTACTTGTACCACAGATACCATACAAATTCAAGTCTTGTTTGAGGAGGGTCAGTACTACTTAATCAGTGAAACGGTAAGCCCCTTGATAGCCAGGAACATAAGAGCCACCAGTGCTGTGCTGAGAACACATTATGGGCCCCATAATATTTTCAGATGGATGCTTACATAACTAATGACTTCAGTTTATTTTAAATACAGTGTAAGAGGTTTGAAGCCTCTTATGAATACGGAAAGGTTATCCCAATGAATTATTTAGTATATCTTCTGATGAGGTTCATAGAGATTCTAGCTTTTCCTAATTGCTGCTCTGGTTAAGCAATAAAGAACAAACTGATCTTTATGTAATGGCATGAATATGAATTCAGCCATGCCTAGAATACTATCCCAACCCTTGCTCTTATTCTGCCCCTTAGCTGCGAAAAGAACACAGAAAGTAGATATTCCAGGAATTCTGACAATGTAAATCATTCCAATCTCCCAGCAGGGCCTGCTGGCACAATGAGGTCATACAAACTCAGGCTGTGCATTCTGTTGCTCGCTTACGAGACTGTCTTTAATTCCCAAAAAAGTCAGTTATGCATAAAGAACAATTCAGCTGAAACTGGAGCATTTTCACTGATAACAGCACTTCAGAGTGACAAGCCAGAGAGGTCTGTAGTTTCCTAGCACCAGAACTGGGTGTTACAGAACTTTCTCTTACCTACTGATAGTTCAGCTGTACCATTTTTATTAGTGATAAAGGAACGGATCATCATGTGTGTTGAACAATCTGAATGTAATAATCTTTTAGATGATTTCTACTTGTGATGCCATCTTGACAGTGTGGATAGGACTGAAATCTCAGTTTTTTTCTTAGTGAGGAGTTCTCTTTTTAGCTTTTTATCAAACCAAGGGACAGAAGAGCAATGGCTTTTCTCTGACAGATATGAGGCATTTCTTCTAGAAGAAAATATAAGTGGAGGACTATAGTCTACCTTTTTCTTTTTTTTTAAATTGAAGTATAGTTTATTTACAATGTGTTAATTACTGCTGTACAGCAAAGTGACTGTTATACATATATATACACATTCTTTTTCATATTCTTTTCCTTTATGGTTTATCACAGGATGTTGAATATAGTTCCCTGTGCTATACAGTAGAACCTTGTTGTTTATCCATTCTATACATACCAGCTTGCATCTGCTAATCCCAAACTCCCAATCCATCCCTCTCCCACCCCCCTACCCCTCGGCAACCACCAGTCTATTCTCTGTGTCCATGATTCTGTTTCTGTCTCATAGATAGGTTCATTTGCGTCATATTTTAAATGCCACATATAAGTGATATCGTATGATATTTGGCTTTCTCTTTCTGACTGACTTCACTTAGTATGATAATCTCTAGTTGCATACATGTTGCTGCAAATGGCATTTCATTCTTTTTTATGGCTGGGTAGTATTTCATTGTATATATGTACTAAATCTTCTTTATCCATCCATTCATCTGTTGATGGACAGTTAGGTTGTTTCAATGTCTTGGCTATTGTGAATAGCGCTGCTATGATCATAGGGGTGCATGTTTTTTTTTTTGTATTATAGTTTTGTCTATGATATATGCTCAGGAGTGAGATTGCTGGATCATATGGTAATTCTATTTTTATTTTTCTGAGAAACCTCCATGCTGTTTTCCACAATGGCTGCACCAACTTACATTCCCACCAGATTTCTCCATATCTACAGGCAATTTTAATACAAGAAGCTCAATGAAATTGGAAGTGCCCCCTTCTCTATTAAGCATCCTATCTCCTAAATATCACTAGTCCTATTTGTATGTGGTAAAAGCAATATTCAGCAATATTCAAGGTCAAGATATATATGAGTAAAAGGACTCACTTTAAAACAAATATAGGGTACCTCTGCTTATTAGAAGGTAAGTTATAGGACTTACTAGTAAATAGCCAGTAATGCTGGAACTTTTATAAAGTGGGAAAAAAATTCTCCCATGACTTATCCCAAAATCAGTAGACATTATATTATTTAGTGATAAATGTGTTGCCAGATTTTGTAAAATATATATTAAGTCATAATCCCCAGAGAGAAGACACGGGAAAACAATTTCTCTATTCAGAGTTTTTAAATAACAGAAAATAGTAGGGCCTTTGCTAATTCTAGTAGATAAGTTTCTTAGAAGTATTACACATGTGACTGGATACCAGACCAGAAGAAAAGTGGTCAGAAGACTACAAACCCAGACTTAGGCTTCTATTACATGTGTGCAGATAGGAGTTGGTAGGTTCATTAAGTCATATGAAGTTTGTCTTGTATATGAGCTTCACTAGTCTGGGGAAAATATTTGTCCTTTGGGGAGAAAGAATTGTATAGACCATCTGATACTAATTGAAACCAAAGTCACAAGCCCAGCCTCTTATCAAAGCTGCTCTTTCAAGAGAACATATTAAAAGGAGTCTAAAACATTAAATATGAAGTCATTGACTTCCCAGAGTAAGATCTCTTATAGAGAGAGAATTTAAGAGCTAGAAGAATTATAAAATTTCCATATTTACGTTTAAGTCTCCAATTTAGGCTTTGAGACTGGATAGTCTTGGAGAGAATCTGAAATTCACCACTTTCCAGCCATATGGCCTTAGGAAAATTACCTAATTTCCTTAAAACTCAATTTTATCATCTATACAATGGGAATAATGATCCAGTTTACTTCTATTCCCACTCTGCCAAGTGTAAAGAGTATATGACATAATGTCAGTAAAGATCGGCATGATATCTACTATATAGTAAGTTTGCTATAAATGTTAACCCCCTTATAATCCACCTTCACCCCCTTACCTATATTAGATAGAACTCTTTCCTCTTTCCCTTGTAAGTCGCAGAAACCAGGACTGGGATTCAGTCATTATGCACAGGTCCAGTGGTACCTGGATTTTTACTATCAGCTCTCTTCTGACTCATTGGTGATTGGTGCACCCTCTAGATTATTGGTTAAATATGTTGAATGTTGCCCCCTGGCAGAAACCTAATTTAAAGTAGCCTAAGCAGAAAAAGAAATGTTTTGACTTTCATAACAGTGAAAGGGAGGAGTGGATCTATCATCTGGCAAAGTTTGTTCCAGGGCCACAAATGATATCATGACTCCCTTCCCTTTCTCCATCTGTTTGTTCTGCCTTTCCTTGTATTAGAGATGAGAATGGCCATTGAATGCCCCAAGCCCATATAATCACAACATCCAATGCAGTTTAATAACTATACTGGAATGAAAGTATGGCCACTTGCTTATATATAAATATCAAGGCAGAAATCTTATTTGCTAGGTTTGATTTATATGCTAATTCTTATAGAGGAGGCTGGTTGGTGGAGTATGTTGACTTACAACTCCATTAATATCACATGGAATACAGGAGGGACACTTACCCAAATGTTACTAAAGGGGCTTAAGTGATGCAACAAAAACAAGACAAAAACAAATAGATAAAATAGGTGTTTAACCACTCTAACATATTCTAGAACAGAAGAGTTATTTATTCCTTGTAAAATGTGATCTGGGCCATCCTTAAAACCAAAGACACACCAGTTTGCTTTTGTGCCATGTATAAAACTAATACTTCTGTACCAAGCTATAAAACTTTTGTGCCATTAGTATAAAACTAGTATCAGTTTTACACTTAGAGTGTTAATATTTCAAGAATATATTAGGTCAGGAGCAGCAGTCACAGTGAGTACAGTTTAGTATAAAGATCCCATGGAAGTTAGGAATTCAAGATTACAGTAGTACCGGACTTGAGTGAAGAGCACATTGTTAACTTTTCTAAAATTGCAGTGAATGATAAATTGATTCATACTTCTATTTTTATAAACACTACCTTTAACAACATGTTTTTAATAGAAAAGGGATAATTAATAGGTTGGATTGTGTGCTTTATTGCAGCTTGGTTTCTCCATCTATAGAGAAATACACCTGCTTATGCTACCTAGTACAATCAGAGGGGCAATGTAGACTGAGGGCTACAGGGCCAGAAGGAGACCAATGAGACATCAGAGCATAATACAGTGACCTACTGTCCTACTAAAGCTTTGTACTCAGAGACAAGTCATGGCTCCAGGAGACAGATAACCAACAAATGACTTCAGCATCATAAGATACATTTTAGCCAGCACAAGAGAAAAATAAGAGTTTAGGATTATTAAAAGTCTGTTTAGAGACTTTTTTTTCCTCTGGGACATTTTGGCAGTTTGAGATGATGAGGGGCCCACAAGGGTGTAGAAATAATAGATAAACATTGAGAAGGAAGAAAAGGAATGGCCTGGTATCATGAACCCATGAGTTCATAAAACATTGCCTTTTCTTCTCAGTTCTCTAGGTCCTATTATGCAGCATTTGAGCAGTAACCCCAATAAAATCTATAATCCATAAGGCTAGGAAATTTATTTTAGTACATAATGTTTTCAACATTGAATAATATTCCATTTTCTATTGTTGAAGAGCTCAGCTTCTTTTACTAATTAGATCATAATTTTATGAGGGCATGGGCTGTGCTATATGTGCATGTGTTTAGGTACTCCAGAGCACCCAACAGTACATGATTTCTATAACAGTTTCTTAAAAAATGTCCACTGAATTATGCAAATATTATTGAAGAATTAATGCTATTGGGCAGTTGCAGAGATAATACAGATGCTAAAAACATCATAAATATGAACATATGAATATAAATATAATAGAGACTTTAAAAGGAAGCCATGATATGTACTTTAAAATTATTTCTTTTGAGTGAGAAGCATTTGTCTACACATGTAGGCTATTTACTATGAATAAGTATCACAATACTAAATATTGATTAATACTATCAGCATGACTAAGCTTTTTTATACAGATCTACTTTATTCCTCTGAGTCACTTTTATGACAAATGAAATAAGGTAGTGACAAACAACACATGTGTTATACTTATTTAAACATTCAAAAAAGAATGGTAACCAGAACTCTTATTCTTAATTGTTTAATTATTACAATGTTAAATTTTAATGAATTACTGGCAAACCTAATATTGATTTAAAGCTCCCATTTATTATACCACTATTTCTATTAGAAAGAACATAACGTACTCAAACGTGTCTTATGTTATAATGAAGAATCCTATTTGGTCAGATTCCAACAGAATATAAAATATTGCCAAAATTCTCCTTGCTATTAAAATGTGTGCACCCTGAAGTGGGCTAAATAAATGAAAACTGAATCAAGGAAGATGTAGAACATGTGAAAATATGTAGCTTGGTAGTACATTAAGCTTTGAATCTCCCTCCTAAAATATGTGGAAAATTGTTATCAACATATAAGAATCAAGGATGTTATTTTATTATTATAATTTCATTGATTTGTGATTTGTGGGTTTAGGCTTTCCTGGTGCTCAAAGTAAAAAGAAAAAAGAAAAGAAAAGAAAACACAGGAAAAATAATTCTGACGTGCTGCAGTAGAGTTGCATAATTGTGTACTGGTGCAGTTTCATGGGTTTATAGCATCCACATCATGGAAACCATAGCAACAGCTTTCTTGGTAGCACTGAAATTTCAAGTCCCTGATGCCACGGCTCCATTTAAACCAATGTAGGAGAATTTATTTTATTTATTTTTAAAATAGATACATAAATCATTTAAATAACCCACAGAATGAAGGCTGATAATCTCCCTCTTTAGTTTTCATTCAGTTTTAATCCATAGTATCTGTGTTTTAAGGACTCATCAGATGCAGGCTGTATTGTGTGCCCATTCTACCACCTCCCCAGGTTCCTCACATCCCTATGGTCCCGTATCCAGACTCTAGGCAAAGTAGCAAGGGTTAGCAATGTTGTTCATGTGTGAGATCTTTCTATCATCACCACCACCACCACCATTAGTACTCTTTCATTACCTGTTGAGCTTGCAAATCTCTCTTGGTCCTCAAATTGGCTGTAATCAAAGGAGAGTGGTTGTAAGAGAGATGGGAAGAGAGTATTTAAACAAAGGATTCCACTTGAGAATGCCCCAAAGTGTATGTCAATTACAATTCTATGCCAAATGCATAGAATTTCATGAATTGTTAATATGGGTTAATTGTCTGAATATAAATGGAAGCTCTCACGGTCTCCCCTAGGGGAAGTTGGTTCATTCCCAGCTTTAAGGGCCTATAAAAATACCATTAAGATTTTTTTATTAACATGGTTTTTATATACTGTTCCCTTTGTCTGGAAAATCCACGTCTTAACAGTTCTTCCTGTCCTGTGCTTCTCACTCAACCCCCTTTTTATCACGTGCTATCTCCTCCATGTTGCCATCCGTGACTCCACCTTACTTATCCCTGTGCTATGCTTCCATTTGTCATGGCTTTTATAAGTATATAACTTACTCTACACATTTGTCTCCAGTTAGACTGAAAGATCCTTTAGGGTAACAGTCTTATTTGCTGCTTCTTTATAGCACCCTATTCTGAACTAATCAGAGCCCCAAATTGCAGATTTTGTTAGCAGTGTGGTTCCCAAGTACCTGTTCTCAGTTAAGGCTGGATTGAGAGATTTTTAGAAAGACAGATTTCTGGACCCTATCTTTAGATATTCTAATTTAGACGATTGAAAGTATGTAAGAATTATGCAATTTTTTAAAGATATCTCAGCTTTTAGCCTCTGAAATTATATTGGTGGAACAGATGTCCCAAAGATTCCTGTCCTGGATATCCCACATTTAAACTCAAAATCAAATATATATTTAGCCAAAGTTAAGTTGTGAGGAAAGTTGGGTAATGGGAGTTATTCTGGTAATCCCAAATCTCTTCATCTCCTAAATTTCCTCCTTATTCCCTGAAATAGTTAAGGGCAAGAGGATCTAGAGCAGATATGGATGTGATCAACAGAGACTTAACTCTGCCCCAGTGTATTTTCATGTCTGTAATTCATGCCATTTCTAACTTTAAGATTTGTGTTTTAAAAATTTGTAAATCAAATGGGATATTCAAATATTTCAAGTCTAAATATGCATTTTAAAATTTTACTTGATCAAATAAAACTTCTGTGTTTATAATTTGTCACATTTATCTCTAACTTTATCATTAAAATTAAGATTTTTATTTATACAAGTAAAATTATCTAGAAGTTATCTACTATAACAGAGTTTCTATCTGGGATCATTTTCCTTTTGCCTCATAATCACCTTAAGAATTCTCAGTTTGGGTCTGCTGATAACATATTCTCAGTTTTGTTTATTTGTTTTGCTTTCTGATCTGAAAATATGTTTGATTTCATTCTTTAAGGGTATAATCACTAGGTAGAGAATTCTAGCTCATTACTTTCTATTAATTACTTTCTATTAGCTTAAAAATACTTAAAGGTATTTTTCTATTGTTCTTCTAGCTTCCAATGGTAGTAGAAAGAAATTAGTTATCAATCTGTCATATCTTTGAAGGCAACTTTTCTTCTAGTTGCTTTTAAGACTTTTCATTGTCTAGTTTTCAAAATTTTCTCTAATATGTCTCTGTGTACTTTGTGCACACATGCATGAACCCATGTATTATGTATTTTAAAATATATCCTCCTCAAATCTGTGAATTTATGTACTTACCAGTTATCGGAAGTTCTTAGCCATTATCTCTTCAAATATTGCTCTGCCTTCTCTCTCTCCTCATTTACTTGGACTCAAATGTATCTTAGACCTTCCAACTGTATCAAGTATAGCACTTACCATTCTTCTGTATTTTTCATCTTTACTTTCAGTACTTAATTGTAGATAATTTCTTTAACCTATTTTCCAGCTCACAAATACATTTTCAGCTTATCAATCTGTTGCTAAATCCATTCATTCATTTTTAATTTGTTAGTAATTTCTATAATTTCTACTTGGTTATTTTTCAGTGCTTTAATGTTACTTGTATTAGTTTCCAATTCCTTGCTGATGTTTTTCAAGTATGACTTTAATCTCAGAAATAGACATGTTGTTTTCAGTCTGTATCTGATCACCCTATTATCTGAAGTCTCTAGTTAATTTCTCTTGTTCCTGGATAATTGTGCCTTGTCACCAGGTATGATTTATAGTATTTTCTGAATATATTTTAGAAAAATATTTTCAGAAATAACTTCAAATCTAGGATGACGATGGCTTCCTTGAGGGAGGATTTTGCCTGTTTTTTGCAGGGCATCTCAGGCAGTAACATTCTCAGGACCAAAGGCTGAGAATTTTCTAGTTCAACTAGATGACTAGCCAGAGCGTAGTCGTGCCACCATTTCAAAAAATAGCTCTTCAGAGTCCCAATCCAGAGCAGGACTGACTGGAGCTTCTGCTGTTGGTGGGCACCAAACTCCAAACCTCATTTCCTCTGCCCCACAATAACACGAAGATATTCAGCCACTCAGCAACTTTCCAAAAATTACAAAATGGTCTCAAGGCAAAAGCCCTGGGGTGGCAGAGAGTGTTATAAATAAAAGTTCTTCCCCTTTCACCTAATCCCCATAAGCTCAGACTCAGCCCCATACACCCTACTTCTCTTGCCCTTCACCAGAAACTGTCTCTGATTTGCCTTTTCTAGATGGGCATTTTCCCCTGAGGCAAAAAGAGTTCTGGCTCAACTCTGAGGTGTAGTTCTCTTCCTATTTTTAGTCTGGCAATTTTTCAGTCTCTTGTTAGGTCTCTGAACTTTTTAGAAGGCGATTGTTGTCAAGCCATTTTAGTTGTCATCACCAGGAACATTGATCCTATTTACCAGGACTGTTATGACTAGATGCTTTGATGATGTGTTGCTATTTATTAATAGTCATTTTTCATTTTATGTTGGTTCATGGTTTTTCTTTCCCTCGTTCTTTCAGTTTGCT
>NW_006797069.1:71496-152961 GCF_000442215.2 Lipotes vexillifer | reverse complement strand
TTTCCCTAGTTCTTTCAGTTTGCTCAAATTGTTACTCATTTCCTTTTTCATTTCTTAATTTGAGAGTTTCCTTAAGTTTTCCATTGAACTAACTATTGTGTTCTTTTCCCAATACTCATTATCAAACACATATTTCTTTACTATTATATACAATCAAGATTTCCAAAACTTTCCCAACCAATATGTTTCTGCTAATAAATTGCCACTTTTAAATATTTTTACCTCCGCATTTTCCTCCTCTGTGACATAGATGAGATCTTTGGGATTCTTTTACTTGTTCTTTCTTTTTCAAACACCACTCATTCTCTCCTCCATATGCTAAGTTTTGCTGATGTAGCTGAGTAATATTAAGATTTTTTATTTACAGTGAGCTTTTTATATTTAAAAAAATCATTATTTAAGTCACATATTCCTAGAAAGTTTGCTACATATGTATTGCTTTAACTTTGTATGCATTGTAATGTTTTTGCTCAACAATGTCCTTTCTTGAGATCTTTGCGCTGATCCATATGTTGCTTCTTGAGTATTTTGCCCAGATAGGTTACACAGCTGATGGATTCTTTCAATGCTTACATTATCTGTGAATATCTTTCTTTCACACTGACATATTCACTCTGTCATTTTGGGGTTGGGAGTAAGAACTTGCTTAAATCCTAATTACTAAGCACCTACCATAGGCATAGCAAAGTTGTCAGTGCCAGACTATAGTGATACCATCTCATTTCTTGAAGATTAACTTTACAGATTTAAGTGTGTTGCAGCGGGGGGTGGGACGTAGTTGTGTAACACTCAGAAAATGTAAGTTAAAGGGGGAAATAATCTAGTACTAACAGAAGTCTGAAGCTCTGTGATTATTTTTCCTTTGTAAATAACATTTTTATCTGGAAGTTTATCAGATTTTTTTTTTTTTGTCCTTAGAATTTAGGAATTTTATAGGGCTATATTCTTGGTCTTTTGCTCTGTGGATATGGTGCTCCCTTAGGAGTGTTGTAATTTTACTTTGTCTACTCATTGTGTCTGGCAGTGGTAGCATCCTAGGGAATAGAAAAAAGTTTCAGAAGTCCCTGCCAATCTGGGTCAGAGGGAAGTCTCTCTGCTTTATCACATCTTTGCTTTCTCTAAGCCTTGAAAATGGAGTGAACTCAGCTCACATTAGTTCAGCTCTTTCTCAGCTCCTAAAGACCAAGGGGAACAGGCATATTCATTAGGAGCCCCTCCCTGAAGGGTAAGGGTGTGGTGTCCATGTATCTCTGGGATCCATTATCATCACTTCTTTTCTCGGGCCATTGTACACCCCAGAGAGGAGAGAGATCCACAATGATTCTCCTCCTGCACTCATGCAGTCTCATCTTATCTCATTTTATGCTGGCTCCTAGGGCTTGTTTACTCAGAAGTAGATGAGTGGGATTGGGAGTTAGGAGTAGAAAAGGTGAAAATGATTTAAGTATCACCCTCTGCTAAAACCCTGAAGATGTATTATTTTGCAAACATTGTTGGATTCAGATAACTAACATTAGGGTCTTTGCATCTATGTGCTTAAGTAAAATGGGTATATATAGATATTTCTACTTTATTTGGTTTGAGGATCAAAGTTTATAAGCCTGTATTAGTTTTCAATTGCTGTATAAAAACTTACCACAAACTTGGAGGTTTAAAACAAATATATTTATTATATTTGTGGGTCAAGAGCCTGGCATTTTTTTAGCTAAGCCTTCTGCAGCATCACACACACTAAAATGAAGGTGTTGGCCAGCTGCACCCTCATCTGCAGCTTGACTTGGGAAAGATCTGCTTCCTATCTTCCTCAAATTGTGGCTAGATTCAAGCTGTTAGTTGCAAGTTAAGGTCCCTCTTTGTTTGCTTGCTGGTTGTTGGCCTGGGAGGTTGCCCCTGCAGGGCTCCTAGAGACCATGCCTTAACCACCTGGTCCCCTCACAACATTGCAGCTTGCTTCTTCAAAACCAACAGGGGAATCTCTCTTTTGAGTGTTTAACTAATTAGGTCAGGCCTGCCAGGAAGAATCTCTCTTTGGATTAATTCAAAGTCAACTAATTAGGGGCCTTAATTAAATATGCAAAATTCCTTCAACTTTGCCATATAGTGTAACCCAGTCAAGGGTGTGACTGTCCTGTCATATTCACAATCCCACCCACACTTGGGGGAGGGAATTATGAAAAGTGATAGGAATTTGGGGGAACTTCTCAGAATTCTGCCTACCACATAACCTTATATATACACCTTGATTTCCTTTTTTTTTTTTTTGCATTTTTTTTTAAATTCAGAAACAACCTGAAATTTTATAATTTTTATTCTTTTTAAAAAAATATTTTGTTCAGAGTTCTTTGCTTGTTTTTTAGGTTTCAGACATTTGGGATATTTTTATTATCACTTTAATATTGATTTCTAATTTTACTGCATTATGATTTAACAATCTCTATGATGTTGACTTTAAGATACTTATTAAAGATTTCTTTGTGGCCTAATATTTGCTCATTTTAAAAGAATATTCCATACATGTTCAAAAAGAACAAACATTTTCTGTTGTGTGGATATTATGTTATATGCACATATGTTGTGAAGATAGACTTTTGCTAAATTAAGCCACTGAGTGGCCAGGGTTAATTTACTATCACAGCAGAGCCTGACCAATACTGTATAACGTGGGGAGGTTTATTTATTTAGAAAACGGTAAAATTCACCAAGTTATTTATTCAGCATTCTTTTAATGCATCTTAGAGTGTGTTCATAGATTTACTTCTCCCTTCCTAGAGAACTGCCACTAGTAATGTCCTCAAAGAAGACTTGTGAAGTAAAATTTTGAGGCCTTATTTGACTGAGAATATTGTCTCTTACATTTAAATTACTGTTTGGATCTATAGCTGTAATCTCAAGACTATTTTACTGTAGTACTCTGAGAAGGTCACTACGTAGTCTGCTTGTCACCAGTGTTACTGCTGGGTTGTAAAGAGTATTTTTCCCTTTTTTTAAAATTTTAAAACAATGTGATTAGGTTTGTTTCTAAATTTCATTATTCAATTCTATGATATGGCATACTTGTATGAAAATGCCTAGGAGGTAAGTTGGAAAGTTGAGTCTTTAATTCAGACATGATATCCAAGTAGTGCATGTGAAGTCCTGTGAGTCTGAGATTTCATAAGAGAACTGGTAGCTGGAGAAAAGAGTACCAAGGACAGATTATGGGGAACCCATAGGAAAGAAGAAAAGCAAATGGGGAAAGACCACAAATGGCAATAGGACAAGACATAGGAGAATACAGAGCTATGGAAGTTAAGTAAGAAGAATTTCAGTTAGACAGAAGATGTCAACAGTCATAAATTCTGCAAAGATGATTGAGAAATTGAATTTGCTAATTGAAATCATCCTTGACTCATAAGAGAGTGGTTATAAAGGAGTAATAGGGGTTAGATTCTAGACTGTAGGTTGTTAAGAGGAAAAATACATGTGATAAATTAAAGGTGGTTCACCACATTCCACTGATCTTTGTTGAGACATTTATAAATATGAACATATTCATTTGTCTAGTGAGATTTTGTCAAGCACCTATGTAAGAAAAGCACAACTCTTTTCTTGGAATTTAACTGTGTAGATTTGAGGCTGACAGTGGTGGGGAGAGGTTTACAGCATTTAGATGATATAAGTAATTTTAAAATGGCAAACAATTCAGTAAAAAATAGATAAAAGTAACCTGAGGTCAATCAGGGACATTTCCTTGTAAGGCATGAGATGTGAATAAATCATGGGGTAAGGAAAATGAGACTTAGGGAAGTTGGAGAAATACTTCCAGGGAGAGGGCAAACCATATTCAAAAGAAAATATGAGGACCGATAAGCACAGGAGTTGGTATTACTCCTGTTTTGTGGCTAGTGGGTTTGAAAGCAGAAAACCAGTACGTGATCAAGAGAGTTTTTATCTTGCTGTTATTATCCTTAATCTATTTTATTTGTTAAGGTTTATTTTCCTAACATTTTTCTAATATTTCTTTTTTTTTTTTTGGTCTAATTTGTTAAAAACCAGTTTTGCAATCTTTAGGTTAGCCACCCCATAGAAAATACCTCAAGTTGGGCTTCTGCTGTCCAGTATGCTAACCAGTAGTCCTAAATGGCAGAAATTTAGCAGCACAGCAGGCTGCAGTCCTCTCGCATGGAGACAGGAAAGAGCAAAAATCCAAGTCAAGGGAAAAATCATACTAGAAGAGCAGAAAAAGCTAATTATCATGTATGTATGAACTAACAGTAACAGTAAAAATCACTAATACTTCTGCAGTCCTCTCGCATGGAGACAGGAAAGAGCAAAAATCCAAGTCAAGGGAAAAATCATACTAGAAGAGCAGAAAAAGCTAATTATCATGTATGTATGAACTAACAGTAACAGTAAAAATCACTAATACTTAGAGAAGCTGACTACCCATCTGGGCCAGCAGACACTCTGGTGGTCAGAGGAAGGGGTAGGGAAGGGTAGAACTGCAGGACTTGTAGATGACAATGTCTTAGACAGAGACAGGAATATCCTGACTGTGAAATATGAGCATCAGGGTCAATGTCGGGAAAACACGTTGACAGGAATGAGGACAGGGCTCTTAAGCCTACTGAGTGAGGAACATGTCCTGTTTGGGAACTTGAGAAACTGAGACCTGGATAAAAATAATCTTACACAGTTAGAAACAGAATCTGCACCTTTTAAGCCCTAACATGATAGATCTAGAGCTGAACACAACTTCCCTTCCTGACTTACCAGTGGGAATGGAGGGCCTCCTATGCCATAAGGACCTGATTCTCTATACCCTGTATTAGAGATTGAATTATGTTTCCCCCAAAATATGTTAAAGTTCTAGCCTGTAGTATTTCAGAATGCAACCTTATTTAGAAGTAGGATCACTGCAAATGTAATAAAAATGAAGTCATACTGGAGTATGGTTGTTGTTATATGTATGTTGTTCTTACAAGAAAATAGCAATGTGAAAACATAGGCAATCAGGGAGAACACCATATGTGACAAAGCTAGAGATTGGAATTATGCAGTTGCAAGCCAAGGAACCCCTAAACTTTCTAGAAAACCATCAGAAGCTAGGAAAAGACAAGGAAGGAGTCCTCTACAGTTTGCAGAGGAAGTATGGCTCTGCCAACACCTTGATTTCAGACTTCTTAGCCTTCAGAAATATGAAACAATAAATGTCTGCATTAAGCTAATCAGTTTGTAATACTTTAATATGTAAGCTTATTATTACATGTTTGGAAATTAAATACCATGGTTCCTGGAAGTTAATGAAGGAGAGGACACAGTTTCTGGTCAGTGGACTGAGGAAGGCTGAAGAACAAAAAGAATGAGATAGACCACAGTTAATAATCAAGATTTTTGCCTGCAGCTTGTTTACCATTCCCTGCACGAAAACTATGTCAAATATTGAACTGTTCTCTGAATGTTTTTCACAATTATAAACACTTGAAATAAGTTAGAGCTTAAATTCACATTATGTTCTACTAGCCTAGATGAAACAAAGAGTCACATATTTCTTACTAGTTTAGGCACATCTCTGACCACAACCTCTTCCTTGTGAGTCTCTCTTAGGTTTATGTCCATTTTGATTTAATTTTTGTACATGGTTCAAGGTGTTAAGTTCAGTTTTTTGCATAAGGATGTCCAAATATTACAGCATCATTTACTCAAAAGTCTATCATTTCTTAATGAACTACCTTTGTACCTTTTTGGCAATCCAGTGACATATATGGGTGAGACTATTTCTAGACTCTCCATTCTATTCCACTGATATATGTGTCCATTCTCTAGCAAATACCACACTTTCCTGATTACTGTAGCTTTATAGTAAGTCTTAAAATCAAGTATTATGAGATCTCTAGCTTTGTTTTTTTCAAAATATATTTCAACTATTCTAGATCTTTTTCTTTTCCATTGTCAATTTATACAAAAAATCTTGCTTGGATTTGGACTGTGTACAATTATTTATATATTAATTTGGAGAGAATTGACATCATGATCACATTTTGTCTTCTAATCTAATAAATAGGTCATAGGACTTCATTTGATATAAGCCTTCCTGATTTATCTCACCAGTGTTTTATAATATTCAGCATGAAAATCTTGCACATATTTTCCTAGATTTATTCCTAATTATTTCATGTTTTATGGTACTACTGTAAATGATACTGTTTTTAAATTCAGTTTCCACTTCTTCATTGCTAGTATGTATAAATATAATTAAAATTTTATATTAATTTGTATCCTACAAACTTGGGAAAATATTTATTAGATTTAGTAGCTTTTTCATAGATTATTTTAGATTTTTGGTAGAAAATTATACCATTTATGAATTAAAACAATTTTCATTCTTCCTTTCCAATCCTTTTCTTTTGCTTGCCTTATTGCACTGGCCAGAACCCCTAGTATGATGTTGAAGAGGAAGAATAAGAGCAGCCGTAATACTTGTTTCCTGATATTAATGGAATAGTATTCAGTCTTTTACCATTAACTACGATATTAGTTGTAGGATTTTTCTATAGATTCCCTTTACTGAAGTGAGCAAGTTTCCTTATAGTCCTAAGTATAATGAGAGTTTTTATCATAAATGAGTGCTGGATTTTGCCAAAAATTTTTTCTGTATCTATTGAAATGATCATGTGGTTTTGTCCTTTATTTCGTTAATATCTGGTACCCCATTGTTTTTTAAACCAACCTTGTATTCCTGAGATAAGTCCCATGTGATCACACTGTATAATAAGTTTTGATGGTGCTGGACTTTATTTAAATATGAAGATACAGATGGTTTAAAAATAAAAGGATAGAAAATATGTACCAAAATACCCACTAATACAAATGAGCCAGAGTGCCTATATTAATATCTGATAATATAGACTTCAGAGCACATGTTTCAGGGATAAATAGGAACATTACATAATAATGAACAGATCAATTTATTAAAGCATAAGTATGCTAAATATGTATGCATATGACAACAAATCTTCAAAATACATGAGGCCAAGGGCTTCCCTGGTGGCGCAGTGGTTGAGAGTCCGCCTGCCGATGCAGGGAACACGGGTTCGTGCCCCGGTCCGGGAAGATCCCACATGCTGCTGAGCGGCTGGGCCCGTGAGCCATGGCCGCTGAGCCTGCACGTCTGGAGCCTGTGCTCCGCAACGGGAGAGGCCACAACAGTGCGAGGCCCATGTACCACAAAACAAAACAAAACAAAACAAAATACATGAGGCCAAAACTGATGGAACTGAAACAGAAATATAAAGTTCTACAGTTATAGTTGGACTTCAACACTTCTCTCAGCAACTGATAGGACTAGTAGTCTGAACATGGTTTAAAAAAAAGAAAGGATACTAGGCTACAAACTCTTCTGAAAATAGAGGACAATGTAGTACTTCCCAACTTATTATAAGTCAGTATTACCCTAACATCAAAGCCAGAAAAACACATCATAAGACAAAAAATTAGAAACCAATATTCCGCATGAATATAGTTGCCAAAACTTTAAGAAATATTAGCAAACTGAATTCAGCAAAACTCTGCCTTCTATCTATACCATTGGTCTTGCTTGGGAGTTACTTGCCCCTACCATTGCAACAGGAGATCTCTAAATGGTATCACCTATCAGATTTTAGACCCATAATGATTTCTTACCTCTTCCAGGAGTAAAGAACTAACTTTTTATTTCTTATCCAGTTGCAATGTATCTTTTCCTGTGTGTTCTGTACGTGATTGGCCTTGCTGCCACTCCTCCAGTTGCATAAGGATTTTCTTCATGTATAGAATATGCAATACAAGGCTTTGTGTCTGCTCACCTCTCCCTGTAGCCACTAATCTCTACAGGCTTGCACTACCTAGAATATTTTTTACTACCTCCTAACTTGACACTAGTCATTATTCTGAGCACCCATTATTCTGAGAAGGAGCTTGCATGTGATAGCAGACTACCTTTTGTGAAGTGCCTCTTCCTCTTGTACGTAGTCACAGGTGAGGCAGTTTTAGGGTCCAGTTTCTTCTTGGAAGGGTTTGTCCCCTTTAGGATTTCAGGATAGTTGATTACCTTGTGATGTCAGCTTTGATGAACTTAAAGTTACGATTTTTTCATTTTTCCAGATTTTCCTCATTATTAGGTTGTTAGCACATTCTTTGCAATTTTGTACATCCTGAGTGGACAGCAAAGTTTGGTTCACAATTTTGACCTCTGTTCAAAATTGTTCTCACAGTCATAAGATCAACAAAATCAAACTGATGTTTCCTAAATGTAGACATTGAATGTCCTCCTCTACTGCTCTGGTTCTAAATACTTGTCCCCATCCTGCATTCTGGCCAATTCTCCATCATGCCTTTCCACTATTCTTTCATGTCTGTTCCCTTCCCATTGTCCTTTTGATCTTTCTGCCTCTTCTTATATCCAGCATCATTCTAGTGATTTGAACAACTATGCCTTCTAGGTTTCTCTTGGTTTAACCCCAAGTTTCTCAGTCATCAAAACTTCACCCTCTGAAATTACTATTTTATCCAGCCTGGGAAGAAGCGCTTTCCCCACACCTTCATCCTTAGTCACACAATACCGTACCTCTTTGGCATCACACAACCTAGTAAACATGACAATATTATTATAAATACCATTTGATATAATTTTAGTTCATTGTAATTCATCTTTTCACAATAGGTTGATGATGTCCAAATCTATCATGATTTTATTGTTTGGAGTTTCTGTTATATTGATTTTTTTTTTTTTTTTGGTTGCATTGGGTCTTCATTGCTGCTGGCATGCTTTCTCTAGTTGTGGTGAGCAGGGGCTACTCTTTGTTACAGTGCACCGGCTTCTCATCGTGAGGGCTTCTCTTGTTGCGGAGCACGGGCTCTAGGTGTGCAGGCTTCAGTAGTTGCAGTATGCGGCCTCAGTAGTTGTGGCTCATGGGCCCTAGAGTGCACAGGCTTCGGTAGTTGTGGCACACAGGCTCTAGAGCACCGGCTCAGTAGTTGTGGTGCACGGGCTTAGTTGCTCCGTGGCATGTGGGATCTTCCTGGACCAGGGATTGAACCCATGTCCCCTGTGTTGGCAGGTGGATTCTTAACCACTGCACCACCAGCGAAGTCCCTGTTATATTGATTTATGTTTAGACAACACCAAACTACTTCTGTTAAGCTAGCAGATCAACAAATTGGTAGAGTTTGAACATTTTGATTCTCACTGACAAAAAATAAGCCATTTCCTTTACATTTACTTTTTAAAGCAACCACCAGCTTTAGTAATTAATGTATATTACATAGGAGTGATAATGGTCTCATCATGGGCGTTTTATAATTTAGCAACTTGATTTGCCATAACTCAGTCTTCCCTCTCATCTGTGACCCACCAGGGAAACCATATCCTTATTTTATATACCAGTTTTTTTCAAGTCTCAGCACTCAAATATCTTCTCTGTTTTCCCAATAGGGTTGCTTCACCTTGATCCATTTACTTCTTTCCTAGTTCTCCTTCTTGCTCTTCTTTAATATTTCCTCTAAGTCTCAAACCCATTATGTTTTCTCTCTTGAGGTTACTGCTTTAGATTCTTTTTTACTTACTCTTCAACATTCCATGAATATATAGAGAAATCCCTGGCCAAATGTTTCCAAAATTTATTTTAAAAATAAATGAATAAACAAACACAATAATACCATGCTTACACCATTGTAATATCCGAGTAAGGTCTTTATAAGGAAATGGTAAAACCCTTATGTTGCCTGTAAGCACAAGAAAATCCTGAAATCCTAAAAGAAGCAATTAAAATGGAAAGTGTGACTTTTATAATACTTTTTCAGCCCAGTTCCTCATTCACAGACATGAGATGTAACGTCAAATACATTTAAATATCTTTTGATTACATTTTGAAGTTAAGAGAGACTCACAAACAATATCATTACAGAAGATGTGATTTGTTTTTCTTACACAATGTTTTACAACTTTTGAACTAGTAGTCAACATTTAAAATTTTACATAAAAATCTGATTTTAGTTTTTCTTTCTTTTTCTGTTGAGGTATAGTTGATTTATAACATATTAGTTTCAAGTGTGCAACATACTGATTCAATATTTTTATACATTATATTCCATTTAAAGTTCTTACAAAATAATTGCTATATTTCACTGTACTGTACAATATATCTTGTTGCTTATCTATTTTTAAAATAGTAGTTGTTACCACAATTACCTACCCCATCTTGCCTTTCTCCACTTCCCTCTCCCCACTGGTAACCACTAGTTTGTTTTCTATATCTGTGAGTCTTTTTGTTTTGTTGTATACATTCATTTGTTTTATTGGTTAAATTTGACATGTAAGTGATAACAGAATTATTTGTCCTTCTCTGACTTATTTCACTAAGTATAATACATTCTATATCCATCCACATTGTTGCACATGGCAGAATTTCATTCTTTATTAAGGCTGAGTAATATTATATATATATATATATATATATATACACACACACACACACACACACACACACACACACACACACACATATATACACACACACCCCATCTTTATCCATTCATTTGTTGATGGACAATTAGATTGCTTCCATATCTGGCTACTGAAAATAATTCTCCTATAAATATTGGGATGCATATATTTTTTCAAATTAGTGTTTTTGTTTTCTTCAGATATATACACAGCAGTGGAATTACTGGATCATATATGGTACTTCTATTTTTAGTTTTTGAGGAACCTCCATAGTGTTTTCCATAATGGCTGCTCTAATTTATAATCCCACCAACAGTGTACTAGGGTTTCCTTTTCACCACATCCTCAGTAACCATTTTTATTTGTAGACTTTTTGATGATAGCCATTCTGACAGGTGTGGGGTGATATTGTGGTTTTGATTAGTATGTCCCTGATGATTAGTGATAGACCATTTTTTCATGCTCCAGTTGGCCATTTGTATATCATTTTGGGAAAAATGTCTATTCAGGTCTTCTGCCCTTTTAATCAGGTCATATTTTTTTGATATTCAGTTATATGAGCTGTTTATATATTTTGGATATTAACCTCCTTACTGTTTATATCCTTTGCAAATATTTTCTCCCATTCAGTAGGTTGTCTGCCTTTTTGTTTTGTCAATGGTTTCCTTTGCTGTGGCAGAGATTTTAATTAGGTCCCTTTGGTTTCTTTTGCCTTAGGAAGTAGATCCAAAAAATATGCTACAATTTATGTCAAAGAGTTCACTTCTAGGAGTTTTATAGTTTCAGGTCTGATATTTAGGTCTTTAATCAATTTTAAGTTTATTTTTGTATATGGTGTTAGAGAATTATAATTTCATTATTTTACAGGTAGCTATCCAATTTTCCCAGCACTAGTTATTGAAGAGACTTTTTTTTTCTCTGTATATTCTTGCCTCCTTTGTCCTAGATTAATTGACCACAGTGTGTGCATTTATTTCTGGGCTCTCTATTCTGTTCCCTTGATCTATGTGTCTATTTTTGTGTCAGTACCATACTGTTTTGATTACTGTAGCTCTGTAGTATAGTCTGAAGTCAGGAAACATGATAACTCCATCTTTGTTCTTTTTTCTCAAGATTGCTTTGGTTATTAGCGGTCTTTTGTGGTTCCATATAAATTTTATGGTTATTTGTTCAAGTTCTATGAAGAATGTCATGGGTATTTTGATAGGGATTACATTAAATCAGTAAATTGCTTTGGGTATATGAACATTTTAACAATATTAATTCTTCCAATCCAAGAGCATGGGATATTTTTCCATGTCTTTGTATCATCTTCAGTTTCCTTCATCAGCATCTTACACTTTTCAGAGTATAGGTCTTTCACCTCCTTAGCTAAGTTTGTTACTAGGTATTTTATTCTTTTTGAGGCAATTTTAAATGGGATTCTTTTCTTGCTTTCTCTTTGTGATAATTCATTATTAGTGTATAGGAAAGCAACAGATTTATGTATAATAATCTTGTATACTGAAACTTTACTAAATTCATTTATTAGTTCTAATAGTTTTTGTATGGGGACTTTAGGGTTTTCTATATATAGTGTCATGTCATCTGCAAATAATGATGGTATTAATTCTTCCTTTTCAATCTGGATGACTTTTATTTCATGTTCTTGTCTGATTGATGTGTTTAGGACTCCCAACACTATGTTAAATAGAAGTGGTGAGAGTAGGCAACCTTGTCTTCTTCCTGATTTTAGAGGAAAGGTTTTTCAGCTTTTCACCATTGAGTATGAAGTTAGCTGTGGGTTTGTCATAAGTGGCCTTTTTTGAGATATGTTCACTCTGTACCAACTAGGATTAGTGTTTTTATCATGAATGAATTTTGAATTTTTTCAAATGCTTTTTCTGCATCTATTGAAATGACCATGTGATTTTTATCCTTCCTTTTGTTAATGTGGTATATCACATTGATTGATTGGCAAACATTGAATCATCCTTGCATTCCTGGAACAAATCCCACTTGATCAAATTGTATGATCCTTTTTGTGTACTGTTGAACTCAGTTTGCTAATATCTTGTTCATGATTTTTGCTTCTGTATTTATCAGAGATTTTGGCCTATAATTTTCCTTTTTTATAGTGTCTTTGTCTGGTTTTGGCATCAGGATAATGGTGACCTTGTAAAATGAATTTGGGAGTGTTCTGTCTTCTTGAATTTTTTGGAGTAGTTTGAGAAGGACAGGTACTAGCTCTTATTTATATGTATGGTAGAATTTTCCTGTGAAAATGTCCAGTCCTGGACTTTGGCTTACTGGAATCTTTTGATTACTAATTCAATTTCACTACTGGTGATTGGTCTGTTCAGATTGTCTATTTCATCCTCATTCAGTCCTGGAAGATTGTATGTTTCTAGAAATCTATTCATTTCTTTAGGTTTTCCAATTTTTTGATATTTAACTTCATCATATTCTCTTATGATTTTTTGTACTTCTGTGTATTGGTTGTTACTTCTCCTCTTTCATTTCTGTTTATTTGGGTCCTCTATCTTTTTCTCGTGGTGAGTCTAACTATAGGCTTACCAAAGTCTTATCTTTCAAAAAAACAGCTCTTGGTTTCATTGATCTTTTCTTCTTTTTTAATCTCTATTTCCTCTCTGATCTTTATTATTCCCTTCCTTCTGCTTACTTTGTGCTTTGTTGGTTCTCATTTTTTAAATTTCTTTAGATGTTCGGTTAACTATTTTAGTTAGTTTGTTTGTTTCTTGAGGTAGGCCTGTATTGCTATAAACTTTCCTCATAGAACTGCTTCTGGTACATCCCTTAGATTTTGGAAGTTATGTTTCTGTTTTCATTTGTCTCAACTTATTTTCTGATTTACTCTCTGACTTCTTCATTGATAACATTGGGTTGTTTTTTTTTTTTGGTAGGATGTTGTTTAGTCTCCATATGTTTATGAGTTTCCCATTTTGCTTCCTGTAATAGATTTCGAGTTTCATATATTTGTGGTTGCAAAAGATCCTTGATCATTATTTATATCCTCTTAAATGCGTTGAGATTTGTTTTGTGGCCTAGCATGTGATATCCTGGGATATGTTCCACATGTACTTGAAAGGAATGTGTATTCTGCTGTTTGGGATGTAATGTCCTATAGCTATCTATTAAGTCTACCTGGTCTATCGTGTCATTTAAGACTACTGTTGCCTTATGGGTTTTGCCTGGACGATCTGTCCACTGATTCAGCTATGGATTTGGCCCCATCTCTGCATGTAGGTCACCTGAGGGCATCTGTTCCCTGCCCAGACAGGGCGGGGTTAAAGTAGCAGCTGATTAGGGGGCTCTGGCTCACTCAGGCCAGGGGGAGGGAGGGGTACACAATGCAGTGTGAGCCTGTGGTGGCAGAGGCCGGCATGATGTTGCAACAACCTGAGGTGCACCATGTGTTCTCCTGGGGATATTGTCCCTGGATCACGGGAGCCTGGCAGTGGAGGACTGCGCAGGCTCCCAGGAGGGTTGGGGTGGATAGTGACCTGTGCTTGCACCTAGGATTCTTGGTGGCTGCAGCAGCAGCCTTGGTGTTTCATGCCATTCTCTGGTGTCCGCACTGATAGCCGTGGCTCACGCCTGTCTCTGGAGCTCCTTTAGGTGGTGCTCTGAATCCCCTCTCCTTGTGCACCCTGCAACAATGGTCTCTTGCCTCTTAGGCAGGTCCAGACTCTTTCCTGGACTCCCTCCCAGCTAGCTGTGACACACTAGCCCCCTTCAGGCTGTGTTCATGCAGCCAACCCCAGTCCTCTCCCTGGGATCTGACCTCTGAAGCCCAAGCCTCAGCTCCCAGCCCCATCCACCCTGGTGGGTGAGCAGACAAGCCTCTCGGGCTGGTGAGTGCTGATTGGCACTTATCCTCTGTGCGGGAATCTCTCCGCTCTGCCCTCCGCACCCCTGTTGCTGTGCTCTCCTCCATGGCTCCAAAGCTTCCCCCTTACCCACCCCCCGTCTCCACCAGTGAAGGGGCTTCCTAGTGTGTGGAAACTTCCTCCTCCACAGCTCCCTCCCGGAGGTGTAGGCCCTGTCCCTATTCTTTTGTCTCTGTATTTTCTTTGGCCCTACTTAGGTACGTGGGGAGTTTCTTGAATTTTGGGAAGTCTGAAGTCTTCTGCCAGCATTCAGTAGGTGTTCTGTAGGAGTTGTTCCACATGTAGATGTATTTTTGATGTATTTATGGTGAGGAAGGTGATCTCCAAGTCTTACTCCTCTGCCATCTTGAAGGTCCCCTGACAATACCACAGTGTCTTAATTACTGTAGCTTCATAGTAACTCTTGAGGTTGGATAGTGTCAGTCCTCCAAATTTGTTCTTCTCTTTCAATATTATAATGGCTATTCTTTTACCTTGCCATATCAACTTCAGAATCAGTGTGTTGGAATCCACAAGATAACTTGCTGGGATTTTGACTGGGATTGAATTGAATCTATAGATCAATTTGAGAAGAAGTGACATTTTCACAATAGTAAGACTTCTAATTCATGAACATGGACTCTCTCCATTTATTTAGTTCTTCTTTGATTTATCTCTTTGTTAGACTTGTACCTAATTATTTCATTTTTGAGGCAGCTAATGTAAATGGCATTGATTTCAATTTCAAATTCTACTTGTTCATTCCTGAAATATAGGAAAGAAACTGATATTTAAACATTGACCTTATATCCCACCACCTTGCTGTAATTACTTATTAGTTCCAAGAGGATTTTTGGCAATTCTTCCATATATTCTTTGTAGAAAATCATGCCATCTGTGAACAAAGACAATTTTATTTCTTCCTTCTCAAACAGTATACCTTATTTCCTTTCCTTGTCTTACTGCATTAGCTAACATTTCCATTACTGGATATTCAAAAGTAGTACTGAGAGGTGACATCATTGCCTTGTTCCTAATCTTAGAGGAAATCTTCCAGTTTCTCACCTTTAAGTGTGTCAGCTGTAAGTTTTATAAATCTTCTGTATCAAGTGGAAGAAGTCTCCCTCTATTCCTAGTTTACTGAGTATTCTTATCACTAAAAGGTGTTAGATTTTGTCAAAAGTTTTTTCTGCATCTACTGATATAATCATGTGATTTACTTCTTTAGCTTGACGTGATGGATTACACACTAGTTGAGTGAGTTTTCAAATGTTGAACCAGCTTTGCACATGTGGAATAAATCCCACTTGATCATGGTATACAATTCGTTTTATACATCGCTGGATTTGATTTTGTTGAAGATTTTCATATCTGTGTTCATAAAAGATATTGATCTGTAGTTTTCTTGTAATGTCTTTGTCTGGTTTTGGTATTAGGGTGATGCTGGCCTCATAGAATGAGTTCAGAAATATTCTCTTATTTTTTGAAAGAGATTGTAGATAATTCCTTAACTATTTGGTAGAATTCACCAGTAAACAAACACATTTGGACCTGGTAAAGGTGATTAATTATTGTTTCCATTTATTGAATACATATAGGCTCATTCAGATTTGTCTATCTGTTCTTCTTTGATCCTTGACAGATTGTGACTTTCAAAAGATTGGTCCATTTCATCTGTTATCAAATCTGTGGACATAGACCATAGACAGATGAATGGATAAAGAAGATGTGGCACATATATACAATGGAATATTACTCAGCCATAAATGAAATGAAATGATTTGTAGTGAGGTGGATGGACCTAGAGTCTGTCATACAGAGCAAAGTAAGCCAGAAAGAGAAAAACAAATATGTTAACACACATATATGGAATTAAAAATACGTTCTGAAGAACCTAGGGGCAGGACAGGAATAAAGATGCAGACATAGAGAATGGACTTGAGGACACGGGGTGGGGGAAGGGTAAGCTGGAACAAAGTGAGAGAGTGGCATTGACATATATACTCTACCAAATGTAAAATAGATAGCTACTGGGGAAGCAGCAACATAACACAGGGAGATCAGCTTGGTGCTTTGTGACCACCTAGAGGGGTGGGATAGGGAGGGTGGGAGGGAGATGCAAGAGGGTGGGGATATGGTGATATATGTATACATATAGCTGATTCACTTTGTTATACAAAAGAAACTAACACAATATTGTAAAGCAATTATACTTCAGTAAAGATGTTTAAAAAGAAAAAATTTGCAGACATAGAATTGTTCATAGGATTCCTTTATTATTTTACTATCCATGAAATCTGAAGAGATATCCCCTCTCTTATTTCTGGTATTAGTAATTTATATCCTCTCCCTTCTTTTATTATCCTAGCTAGAGACTTGTTATTTCTATCAGTCTTTTCAAATAACTAGTTTTTAGCTTCATTGATTTTCTCTTTTGTTTTCAATGACATTGATTTTCAGTCTAATTTTTATCTATTTCTTTTCTTCTGCTTCCTTTGAATTTGCTGTTCATGCTCTAGATTCCTAAAGTATAAACTTAGATTATTGAGTCTAGGTCTTTTTTTGTTTTCTAATATATGCATTCAATGGTACAAATTTCCCTCAAAGAACTGCTTTCACTGGATCCCCATATTTTGGTGAGTTGCGTTTTCATTTTCATTTAGTTCAACATATTTTTTAGAGATTTTTTCTTTGATCCATACATTATTTACAAGTGTGATGTTTAATTTTCATAAATTTTTCAGGTTTTTCTAGTTACCATTCCATTGCTAATTTTTAGTTATTTACATGGTAGTCTGAGAGCAGACATTGTATGATTACTTTTAAATTTGTTAAGGTGTGTTTTATGGCCCACAGTGTGTTCTATCTTGGTGTATGTTCCATGTGAGTTTGAAAAGAAGGTTTCTTCTGCTGTTATTGGATGAAGTGGTCAATAGTTATCCATTATATCCAGTTGGTAGATGGTGTTGTTGTGTTCAACTATGTCCTTACTGATTTCCTGCCAGCTACAGCTATTTCTTATAGAAGGGTGTTGGATATTTCTGACAGTTTTTGCCTCACATATTTTAGTACACTCTTGTTAGATGCATATACTTTAAGTATTGTTATGTCTTCTTGGAGAATTTATTGCTGTATCATTATATAATGTTCCTCTTTATATCTGATAACATTCCTTGCTTTGAAGTTTTCTCTTTAGTATATTAAGAGAAACCCAGTTTAAATATAAAGACACACATACATTAAAAGTAGACAACATATATTTGGGTCTTGATTCTGATCTACTCTCACAATCCCTGCGTTTTATTTGGTGCATTTAAACCATGAACATTCAAAATGATTATTGATATAGTTCGATCAATATACTGTATTTTTTTCTTACATATTTATTGGAGTATAATTGCTTTACAGTGGTGTGCTAGTTTCTGCTTTATAACAAAGTGAATCAGTTATACATATACATATGTCCCCATATCTCTTCCCTCTTGCGTCTCCCGCCCTCCCACCCTCCCTATCCCACCCCTCTAGGTGGTCACAAAGCACTGAGCTGATCTCCCTGTGCTATGTGGCTGCTTCCCACTAGCTATTTTATGTTTGGTAGTGTGTATATGCACATGGCACTCTCTCGCTTTGTCACAGCTTACCCTTCCCTCTCCCCATATCCTCAAGTCCATTCTCTAGTAGGTCTGTGTCTTTATTCCTGTCTTACCCCTAGGTTCTTCATGACATTTTTTTCCCCTAAATTCCATATATATGTGTTAGCATACGGTATTTCTCTTTCTGACTTACTTCACTCTGTGTGACAGACTCTAGATCCATCCACCTCGTTACAAATAGTTCAATTTCTTTGCTTTTTATGGATGGCTGAGTAATATTCCATTGTATATATGTGCCACATCTTCTTTATCCATTCATCCGACGATGGGCACTTAGGTTGTTTCCATCTCCGGGCTATTGTAAATAGAGCTGCAATGAATATTTTGGTACATGACTCTTTTTGAATTATGGTTTTCTCAGGGTATATGCCCAGTAGTGGGATTGCTGGGTCATATGGTAGTCCTACTTGTAGTTTTTTAAGGAACCTCCATACTGTTCTCCATAGTGGCTGTACCAAATCCCATTCCCACCAGCAGTGCAAGAGTGTTCCCTTTTCTCCACACCCTCTCCAGCATTTATTGTTTCTAGATTTTTTGATGATGGCCATTCTGACTAGTGTAACATGATATCTCATTGTCGTTTTGATTTGCATTTCTCTAATGATTAATGATGTTGAGCATTCTTTCATGTGTTTGTTGGCATTCTGTATATCTTCTTTGGAGAAATGTCTATTTAGGTCTTCTGCCCATTTTTGGATTGGGTTCTTTGTTTTTTTTTTTTTGATATTGAGCTGCATGAGCTGCTTGTAAATTTTGGAGATTAATCCTTTGCCAGTTGATTCATTTGCAAATATTTTCTCCCATTCTGAGGGTTGTCTTTGGGTCTTGTTTATGGTTTCCTTTGCTGTGCAAAAGCTTTGAAGTTTCATTAGGTCCCATTTGTTTATTCTTGTTTTTATTTCCATTTCTCTGGGAGATGGGTCAACAAGGATCTTGCTGTGATTTATGTCATAGAGTGTTCTGCCTGTGTTTTCGTCTAAGAGTTTGCTCGTTTCTGGCCTTACATTTAGGTCTTTAATCCATTTTGAGCTTATTTTTGTGTATGGTGTTAGGGAGTGATCTAATCTCATACTATTACATGTACCTGTCCAGTTTTCCCAGCACCACTTATTGAAGAGGCTGTCCTTTCTCCACTGTACATTCCTGCCTCCTTTATCAAAGATAAGGTGACCATATGTGCATGGGTTTATCTCTGGGCTTTCTATCCTGTTCCATTGATCTATCTTTCTGTTTTTGTGCCAGTACCATACTGTCTTGATTACTGTAGCTTTGTAGTATAGTCTGAAGTCAGGGAGCCTGATTCCTCCAGCTCCATTTTTTGTTCTCAAGATTGCTTTGGCTATTCGGGGTCTTTTGTGTTTCCATACAAATTGTGAAATTTTTTGTTCTAGTTCTGTGAAAAATGCCAGTGGTAGTTTGATAGGGATTGCATTGAATCTATAGATTGCTTTGGGAAGTAGAGTCATTTTCACAATGTTGATTCTTCCAATCCAAGAACATGGTATATCTCTCCATCTGTTTGTATCATCTTTAATTTCTTTCATCAGTGTCTTATAATTTTCTGCATACAGGTCTTTTGTCTCCTTAGGTAGGTTTATTCCTAGATATTTTATTCTTTTTGTTGCAATGGTAAATGGGAGTGTTTTCTTGATTTCACTTTCAGATTTTTCATCGTTAGTATATAGGAATGCCAGAGATTTCTGTGCATTAATTTTGTATCCTGCTACTTTACCAAATTCATTGATTAGCTCTAGTAGTTTTCTGGTAGCATCTTTAGGATTCTCTATGTATAGTATCATGTCATCTGCAAACAGTGACAGCTTTACTTCTTCTTTTCCGATTTGGATTCCTTTTATTTCCTTTTCTTCTCTGATTGCTGTGGCTAAAACTTCCAAAACTATGTTGAATAAGAGTGGTGAGAGTGGGCAACCTTGTCTTGTTCCTTGAACTTAGTGGAAATGGTTTCAGTTTTTCCCCATTGAGAATGATGTTGGCTTTGGTTTGTCATATATGGCCTTTTTTATGTTGAGATAAGTTCCCTGAATGCCTACTTTCTGGAGGGTTTTTATCATAAATGGGTGTTGACTTTTGTCGAAAGCTTTCTCTGCATCTATTGAGATGACCATATGATTTTTCTCCTTCAATTGGTTAATATGGTGTATCACGTTGATTGATTTGCATCTATTTAAGAATGCTTGCATTCCTGGAATAAACCCCACTTGATCATGGTGTATGATCCTTTTAATGTGCTGTTGGATTCTGTTTGCTAGTATTGTGTTGAGGATTTTTGCATCTATGTTCATCAGTGATATGGGCCTGTAGCTTTTTTCTTTCTTTGTGACATCCTTGTCTGGTTTTGATATCAGGGTGATGGTGGCCTCGTAGAATGAGTTTGGGAGTGTTCCTCCCTCTGCTCTATTTTGGAAGAGTTTGGAAGGATAGGTGTTAGCTCTTCTCTAAATGTTTGATAGAATTTGCCTGTGAAGCCATCTGGCCCTGGGCTTTTGTTTATTGGAAGATTTTTAATCACAGTTTCAATTTCAGTGCTTGTGATTTGTCTGTTCATATTTTCCATTTCTTCCTGATTCAGTCTTGGCAGGTTGTGCCTTTCTGAGAATTTGTCCATTTCTTCCAGGTTGTCCATTTTATTGGCATAGAGTTGCTTGTAGTTATCTCTCATGATTCTTCATATTTCTGCAGTGTCAGTTGTTACTTCTCCTTTTGCATCTCTAATTCAATTGATTTGAGTCTTCTCCCTTTTTTTCTTGATGAGTGCGGCTAATGGTTTATCAATTTTGTTTATCTTCTCAAACAACCAGCTTTTAGTTTTATTGATCTTTGCTATCATTTCCTCCATTTCTTTTTCATTTATTTCTGATCTGATTTTTATGATTTCTCTCTTTCTGTTAACCTTGGGGTTTTTTTTTGTTCTCCTTTCTCTAATTGCTTTAGGTGCAAGGTTAGGTTGTTTATTCGAGATGTTTCCTGTTTCTTAAGGTAGGATTGTATTGCTATAAACTTCCCTCTTAGAACTGCTTTTGCTGCATCCCTTAGGTTTTGGGTCGTCGTGTTTTCATTGTCATTTGTTTCTAGGTATTTTTTGATTTCCTCTTTGATTTCTTCAGTGATCACTTCGTTATTAAGTAGTGTATTGGTTAGCCTCCATGTGTTTGTATTTTTTACAGATCTTTTCCTGTACTTGATATCTAGTCTCATAGCTTTCTTGTCGGAAAAGATACTTGATACTATTTCAATTTTCTTAAATTTACCAGGGCTTGGTTTGTGACCCATGATATGATCTATCCTGGAGAATGTTCCATGAGCACTTGAGAAAAATGTGTATTCTGTTGTTTTTGGATGGAGTGTCCTATAAATATCAATTAAGTCCATCTTGTTTAATGTATCATTTAAAGCTTGTGTTTCCTTATTTATTTTCATCTTGGATGACCTTTCCATTGTTGAAAGTGGGGTGTTAAAGTCCCCTACTATGATTGTGTTACTGTCGATCTCCTTTTTTATGGCTGTTAGCATTTGCCTTATTTATTGAGGTGCTCCTATGTTGGGTGCATAAATATTTACAATTGTTATATCTTCTTCTTGGATCAATCCCTTGATCATTATGTAGTGTCCTTCTTTGTCTCTTGTAATAATCCTTATTTTAAAGTCTATTTTGTCTGATATGAGAATTGCTACTCCAGCTTTCTTTTGGTTTCCATTTGCATGGAATATCTTTTTCCATCCCCTTACTTTCAGTCTGTATGTGTCTCTAGGTCTGAAGTGGGTCTCTTGTAGACAGCATATATATGGGTCTTGTTTTTGTATCCATTCAGCCAATCTGTGTCTTTTGGTGGGAGCATTTAGTCCATTTACATTTAAGGTAATTATCGATATGTATGTTCCTATTCCCATTTTCTAAATTGTTTTGGGTTCGTTATTATAGGACTTTTCCTTCTCTTGTGTTTTTGTCTAGAGAAGTTCCTTTAGCATTTGTTGTAAAGCTGGTTTGGTGGTGCTGAACTCTCTCAGCTTTTGCTTGTCTGTAAAGGTTTTAATTTCTCCATCAAATCTGAATGAGATCCTTGCTGGGTAGAGTAATCTTGGTTGCAGGTTTTTCTCCTTCATCACTTTCAGTATGTCCTGCCACTCCCTTCTGGCTTGTAGAGTTTCTGCTGAGAGATCAGCTGTTAACCTTATGGGGATTCCCTTGGGGATTCCCTTGTGTGTTATTTGTTGTTTTTCCCTTGCTGCTTTTAATATGTTTTCTTTGCATATAATTTTCGACAGTTTGATTAATATGTGTCTTGGTATATTTCTACTTGGAGGGACTCTCTGTGCTTCCTGGACTTGATTAACTATTTCCTTTCCCATATTAGGGAAGTTTTCAACTATTATCTCTTCAAGTATTTTCTCAGTCCCTTTCTTTTTCTCCTTCTTCTGGAACCCCTATGATTCAAATGTTGGTGTGTTTAATGTTGTCCCAGAGGTCTCTGAGACCATCCTCAGTTCTTTTCATTCTTTTTTCTTTATTCTGCTCTGCAGTAGTTATTTCCACTATTTTATCTTCCAGGTCACTTATCCGTTCTTCTGCCTCAGTTATTCTGCTATCGATCCCATCTAGAGTATTTTTAATTTCATTTATTGTGTTGTTCATTGTTGCTTGTTTCATCTTTAGTTCTTCTAGGTCCTTGTTAAATGGTTCTTGCATTTTCTCCCTTCTATTTCCAAGATTTTGGATCATCTTTACTATCATTATTCTGAACTCTTTCTCAGGTAGACTGCCTATTTCCTCTTCATTTGTTAGGTCTGGTGGGTTTTTATCTTGCTCCTTCATCTGCTGTGTGTTTTTCTGTCTCCTCATTTTGCTTATCTTACTGTTTGGGGCCTCCTTTTGGCAGGCTGCAGGTTCATAGTTCCTGTTGTTTTTGGTGGTTCATAGTTCCTGTTGTTTTTGGTGTCTGTCCCCAGTGGCTAATGTTTCAGTGGGTTGTGTAGGTTTCCTGGTGGAGGGGACTAGTGCCTGTGTTCTGGTGGGCAGGTCCACGTCTGGTGGTGTTGTTTTGGGGTGTCTGTGGACTTATGATTTTAGGCTGCCTCTCTGCTAATGGGTGGGGTTGTGTTCCTGTTTTCCTAGTTGTTTGGCATAGGGTGTCCATCACTGTAGCTTGCTGGTTGTTGAGTGAAGCTGGGTGCTGGTGTTGAGATGGAGATTTCTGGGAGATTTTCGCTGTTTGATATTACATGGAGCTGGGAGGTCTCTTGTGGACCAATGTCCTGAAGTTGGCTCTCCCACCTCAGAGGCACAGCACTGACTCCTGGCTGCAGCACCAAGAGCCTGTCACCCCCAGGGCTCCGAATAAAAGGCAGAAAAAGTAGAAAGAAAGGAGGGAAGGAAGGAAGGAAGAGAGAGGATAAAGATAAAAGTTATTTAAAATTTTTTTCTTAAGAAAAAACGGATGGATAGAACCCTAGGACAAATGGTGACAGCAAAACTATGCAGCAGACAAAATCTCACACAGAAGTATACACATACACACTCACAAAAAGAGGAAAAGGGGGAAAAAATCATAAATCTTGCTCTCAAAGTCCACCTTCTCAGTTTGGGATGATTTGTTGTCTATTCAGGTATGTGGGGCAAGCCTGCAGAGGCTGGCGGGACGTTGCAGCAGCCTGAGGCATGCGTGTGTTCTCCAGGGGAAGTTGTCCTTGGATTCCGGGACCCTGGCAGTGGCAGGCTGCACAGGCTCCCCGGAAGGGAGGTGTGGAGAGTGACCTGTGTTCACACACAGGCTTCTTGGTGGTAGCAGCCTTAGCATCTCATGCCCATCTCTGGGGTCCGCGCTGATAGCCGAGGCTCGCGCCTGTCTCTGGAGCTCCTTAAAGAAAGTCTCTTGCCTCTTCAGCAGCTCCAGACTTTTCCCCAGACTCCCTCCTGGCTGGCCGTGGTGCACTGAGCCCCTTCAGGCTGTGTTCACACCACCAACCCCAGTCCTCTCCCAGCGCTCCGGCTGAAGCCCGAGCCTCAGCTCCCAGCCCCCACCCATCCCTGGCTGGTGAGCAGACAAGCCTCTCAGGCTGGCCGCCGCCAACCCCAGTCCTCTCCCTGCGCTCCGACCGAAGCCCGAGCCTCAGCTCCCAGCCCTGCCCGCCCAGGGGGGTGAGCAGACAAGCCTCTCGTGCTGGTGAGTGCTGGTCTGCAGCAATCCTCTGTGTGGGAATCTCTCCGCCTTCCCCTCCGCCCCCCCGTTGCTATGCTCTCCTCTGCGGCACTGAAGCTCCCCCACCTCCGCCACCTACAGTCTCCGCCCACAAAGGGGCCTCTACTCTGTGGAAACCTTTCCTCCTTCAGCTCCCTCCCACTGGTGCAGATCCCGTCCCTATTCTTTTGTCTCTGGGTTTTCTTTTTTCTTTTGCCCTACCCAAGTACGTGGGGAGTTTCTTGCCTTTTGGGAGGTCTGAGGTCTTCTGCCAGCGTTCAGTAGGTGTTCTGTAGGAGTTGTTCCACGCGTAGATGTATTTCTGGTGTATCTGTGGGGAGGAAGGTGATCTCTGCGTCTTCCGGGGAGATCAATGTACTGTGTTTTTTGCCCTTGGTCTTTGTTCCTATTTTTGTCTTCCACTCTTTTTCTTTCTTTTTTTGTTTTAACTGAGCATTTTACAGGATTTCATCTTCTCTCCTTTTTCTCTTCCTATGGTGGAACAGGATGGCTAGAATGGGCTGCATTTGGGTATGTATTTCCTTTTACCCCAGTCATTTAGGCTCTGGTTAGTTCCCCTGAGGGCAGGCCTTATTAGGAATAACATGGTATACCGGCATATTTCAAAATGGCTTCTTATCCCCTTTCTCCTACTAGAAGCAAAAGGAAATTATTCTGATAGTTACTGTAGGAAAATGGTCAAGCTCCTAGAGGTGTATCTCACAATACTGTGCCCCCCATGACTGAGTCCCCAGCAATTAATCCATTAAAAATCCCGTTTTCCTACTCCAGCACTGGTTCCCATGTCAGTTTCAGCTCATGAGTCTCTACTCTGCTAAGCTGTGGTGACATGTATTTACCTGTCTCTTCTATCTTGGGGGCAGCAATTTGCCCTATGTCCACCACCTTCTCTTGCAGCTCCAATAAGAGTTGTTGATTTTCTAGTTGTTATTAGGGTGGAGTGACAACTTCCAAGTTTCATACATGTGGAGCTGGAAAAGACAAGTCCTGCAGTTAATATTCTTCACTCCAAAAAGACAAGTCCTGCAGTTAATATTCTTCACTCCATTTTCTCCCCCCTTGAAAACTCATTATTTCAAGGTAGTATTCCATGAACAATTAGATTTTAATAACTTGCACAGATTGGATGCATAATTCACTAATAGCGCTAATAACCAAAGAACGTTCATTACTACTGAAGCAAAGAAAACAAGTCTGTTTGAATAACAGTATTTAAGGATTTATATTTTATAAATCCTTTATAGAAAACAGTATTTCTATTTTCCATTTTAAAATAAGGGGGTAAGAATAATCTGTGTGTAAGAATTACAAGTTGTTGTAATATTTATGAATATCTTTCAAGAGGAGATAATAATTTATCTTAATTAGAGAGGTCGTGAAAGGATCTGAAGTTATGTTACTGGGTCCACGCTCATACTGCTAACCAAAAGACAGGCCAAGAAGTCAACAAAGTGTTGGGGCAAAGAGTAGTGACTTCATTTGGAAAGCCAGCAAACCAAAAAGAATGCAGACTAATGTCCTAAAGAACCATTTTAACTCAGAGTAGAACTCAGGCTTCTTTTATGCTAAAGGAAAAGGGGGGAGTGCTCATGATCAAAGGGTAAAGGTAGATTGTAGACTTATTAGAGGCACCTGGCCTTGAAGGGAAGCATAACATTTCTTGGTTCTGCTTACTTACGTAGGCTGGATCAAAGGGCTCCCACAAAACTTCAAGTTGTTAGCAGTTACTTTTCCTTTACCATTCTTATCCCTGCTTCTTTGCAAGGTTTCTAGGCTGAAAGCAAACTCATCTACAACAAGTAATAGCTATATCTAACCCAGGACCTTGGGATGGGAACTTTCTTCAGGGAATTTAATAAAACTACTGGGTTGGCCAAAAAGTTCGTTTGGGTTTTTCCGTGTTAAAGAAAAACCGGAACAAACTTTTTGGCCAATCCAATATTTGGGCACAAGCAACATTTCTCTAATGTTTAACTCTTGACATGCAGGGATAAAGCGGTGTTGGTGTTAGTTCTGTTCTTCCTCCATTACAGTTAGATTGCCTGGGTCAAATAATGTTGCTGAACTAGCTAGACACTTTGAACAAGTGACTTTACATCTCTATGGCTCAGTTTTCTCATGTACAAAAGTAGGATAATAGGATTGTTGTTGTTGTAAGCATTAAAAGAGTTGATAACATTTGTAAAGCACTTAGAATAGCACCCGGCATACATAAAAATATTGTTTTAATGCAGTGTGAATCTTACTCTCATAGAGGCAATAGGTAGATAAAAAGCAAAGGAGCAGTGACTACTTCTTTCAGTGAAGATCATGAATATTTCTGCAGAGTAATTGACTCAGACCAACTGGAACAGGAGAACAGCAATGCTATTCAAACCAACTGTATTATAATACTGCATGTAAGAAATAATGACAGCCTGAATCAGAGTAATAGCAATGGGATCAAGTTAGGGACAGCTAGAAGACATGGTGAAGAATGAATCTACAGAATGTGGCAACTAACTGAATAGGTAAACTGAGGGAGCCTATGAAACCAAACAAGTTATGTACTTCTAAAAATACAATGGTGGGACAGGCAAAGGATAGAAATTCCCACTGTAAAAGGGAAAAATAGAAAGAGGGTGACAGGTCTCAAGCAGGTCTCAAGCAAGTCCAAAACTAACAGGAATAACTACACTAGACCAAAAGGCTTGAAAATAATCCTGTGTGTCTTGATGTGATTCCCTGTGGCCTCCAGTCACTGAAGCTCTGCTGGGCAGGGTTGTACCATGAGGGCTCTGCCTGGAGGGCCTGCCTTCACTACTTTGGTCAGCTCTCCACAGAGGTCTTCAGGACTGTTGAAAGCAAAGCCTCCCCGCAAAGCCTCCCCTTTTGAAACAAAGGAGGCAGTCCCAGATCATCTTTTGAATGACATTATGGGACATTCTTCCCTTTTCTTAAATAATAGCAAACTTTTGAAGCTGAATCACCCTATGATACTGTCCTGTAAAAATCCAAGAAATCCCACAGCCTTTCTTCTTTCCTTCCCATCTCCTTCCCCTTCAGTTCAAATTGGCAGTTCTGCTGGAATGGCTGATTAAGTCTGTGGTTCACACTCATACTACCTCACAGAATAGAAAAATAATTTAGGAGATCAGAAATCCAAGAATGAAATGTAGATGTGAGAAAAATAATCTAACTGTATTACACATATGTCAAACAACTATACTGAAAGGTCAGAACCTTTTCCCTCCACCCCTAAGAAATTCTGGAAAAGAGGTGGGATCTGTTGGACTAAAGTAACAAAAAATTGTATCTAAATACCATATTCTAGAGGACAAGAGACAAGATGGCAGAGTACAAGGACTTGAGATCCTCCTCTCATGTAAACAACAAAATCACAGCTAACTAACTGCTGAACAACCACGGACAAAAAAGACTTGAAGATGAGGACAGCAACACAAGATGGTAGGAGGGGCACTTTCACAATATAATCAAATCCCATACCTGCTGGGCGGGTGACCCACAAACTGGAAAAGAATTATATCACAGAGGTTATCCCACAGGAGTGAGAGTTTTGAGCCCCACATCAGGCTCCACAGGCTGAGGGTCTAGCATCAGGAAGATGAGGAGCCCCTGACCTTTGAAAGCCAGTGGGGCTTCAGTGCAGGAGCTCCACAGGACTGAGGGAAACAGAGACTCCAACAAACATAGGAAAGTACACACAAGGTTTCACAAGCACTGGGACCTAGGGCAAAGCAGTGACTCCATAAGAGCTTGGACAAGACGTACCTTCAGGTCTTGGAGGGGCTCCTAGGGAGGTGGAGGTCAGCTGTGGCTCACTGTGGGGGCAAGGACACTGGTGGTAGATGCGCTAGGGAAGACTCATTGGCATAAGCTCTCTTGGAGGTCGCCATTTTGGCACCAAGACCCACCCAACAGACTGCAGGCTCTAGTGCTAGGATGCCTCAGCCAAACAACTAACCAGGGTGAAAGCCCCAACCATCAGAAGAAAGGCTGCCTAAAATAGTCCTGAGCCAACAGCCACCTATAAACACACCCCTTGACACAGCACTGCCCACCAGAAGGACAAGACCCAGCACCACCCACCAGTGGGGAGGCACCAGTCCCACTCACCAGGAAGCCTGCACAAGGCCCTGGACCAACCTCACCTACCAGGGAACAGACACCAGAACCAAGAAGAGTTAAAATCCTGCCGCCTGAGGAACAGAGGACCTGAGAAAATATTTGAACAGATGATAACTAAAAACTTCCTTAACATGGGAAAGTAATCACTCAAGTCCAGGAAGCACAGAGTCCCATACAGGATAAACTCAAGGAGGAACACACTGAGATACACATTAATCAAACTGACGAAAATTAAAGGCAAAACATATTAAAAGTAACAAGGGAAAAGCAACATATAAGGGAATCCCCATAAGGTTACCGGCTGATTTTTCACCAGAAGTTCTGCAGGCCAGAAGGGGGTGGCATGATATATTTAAAGTGATGAAAAGGAAAGACCTGCAACCAAGAATACCCTACACAGCAAGGCTCTCATTCAGATTTGATGGAGAAATCAAAAGCCTTACAGACAAGCAAAAGCTAAGAGAATTCAACACCAAACCAGCTTTACAACAAATGCTAAAGGAACTTCTCTAGATGAAAAAGGCCACACTAGAAACAAGAAGATTATGAATGGGAAAGCTCAGCAGTAAAGGCAGAAATACAGTAAAGTTAGGAAATCATCCATACGCAAATATTATATCCAAACAAGCAATCATGAGAAGAGGAGAGTACAAATGCAGGACATTGGAAATGCAGTTGAAATTAAGAGACCAGCTATTTAAACAATATTGTATATATGTATAGACGGCTATATCAAAACTTCATGGTAACCATAAATGAAAAATCTACAATAGATACACACACAAAAAAGAAAAAGCAACCCAAACATGACACTAAAGATGCTCATCAAATCACAAGAGAACAAAACAGGAAGGGAAGAAAAAAGAACTACAAAAACAAATCCAAAACAATTAACAAGATGGCAATAAGAACATATTGATAATTACCTTAAATGTAAATGGATTAAATGCTCCCACCAAAAGACATAGACTGGCTGAATGGATACAAAAACAAGACCTATATATATGCTGTGTACGAGAGACCCACTTCAGACCTATGGACACGTACAGACTGAAAGTGAGGGGATGGAAAAAGGTATGCCATGCAAAGGGAAATCAAAAGAAAGCTGGAGTAGCAATACTCACATCAGACAAAATTGACTTTAAAATAAAGTGTTACAAGAGACAAAGAAGGACACTACATAATGATCAAGGGATCGATCCAAGAAGAAGCTATAACAATTGTAAATATATATGCACCCAACATAGGAGCACCTCAATACATAAGGCAAATACTAACAGCCATAAAAGGAGAAATTGACAGTAACACAACAGTAGTAGGGGGGCTTTAATGCCCCACTTTCATCAATGGACAGATCATCCAAACAGAAAATAAATAAGGAAACACAGGCCTTAAATGAAACACTAGACCAGATGGACTTAATTGATATTTATAGAGCATTCCATCCAAAAGCAGCAATACACATTCTTCTCGTGTGCACATGGAACATTCTCCAGGATAGATCACATGTTGGGCCACAAAGTGAGCCTCAGTAAATTTAAGAAAATTGAAATCATATCCAGAATCTTTTCCAACCACAACACTATAAGATTAGAAATCAACTACGAGAAAACACAAACACGTGGAGGATAAACAATATGCTACTAAACAACCAATGGATCACTGAAGAAATCAAACAGGAAATCAGAAAATACGTAGGGACAAATGAAAATGAAAATACAATGATACAAAACCTATAGGACACAGCAAAAGCAGTTCTAAGAGGGAAGTTTATAGCAAAACAATCTTACCTCATAAAACAAGAAAAATCTCAAATAAACAACCTAACATTACACCTAAAGCAACTAGAGAAAGAAGAACAAAGAAAACCCCAAGTTAGTAGAAGGAAAGAAATCATAAAGACCAGAGCAGAAACAAACATAATAGAGATGAAGAGAATAGAAAAGACCAATGAAACTAAAAGCTGGTTCTTTGAGAAGATAAACAAAATTGATAAACCTTTAGCCAGACTCAATAAGAAAAAAAGGGAGATGACTCAAATCAATAAAATTAGAAATGAAAAAGGAGAAGTTACAATGGACACCACGGGAATACAAAGGACCATAAGAGACTACTACAAGCAACTATAGGCCAATAAAATGGAGAACCTAGAAGAAATGGAGAAATTCTTAGAAAGGTACCATCTTCCAAGACTGAACCAGGAAGAAATAGAAAATGTGAGCAAACCAATCACAAGTACTGAACTTGAAACTGATTTTAAAACTTCCAACAAACAGAAGTCCAGGACCAGATGACTTCACAGGTGAATTCTACCAAACATTTAGAGAAGAGTTAAAATCTATCCTTCTGAAACTATTCCAAAAAATAGCCGAGGAAGGAACACTCCCAAGCTCATTCTGTGAAGCCACCATCACCCTCATACCAAAACCAGACAAAGATACCACAAAAAAGGAAAATTACAAGCCAATATCATTGATGAACATAGATGCAAAAATCCTCAACAAAATACTAGTGAGCTGAATCCAACAATACATTAAAAGGATCATACACCATGTTCAAGATGGATTTGTCTCAGGGATGCAAGAATTTTTTCAATATCCACAAATCCATCAGTGTGATACACCACATCAACAAACTGAAGAATAAAAATCATATGATTATCTCAATAGATGCAGAAAAACCATTTGTCAAAATTCAAAAGCCATTAAAAACTCTCCAGAAAGTAGGCATAGAGGGAATGTATGACAAACCCACAGGTAACATTATACTCAATGGTTAAAAGCTGAAAGTATTTCCTCTAAGATAAGGAACAAGACAAGAATGGCCATTCTTGCAACTTTTATTAAACATAGTTTTGGAAGCCCTAGCCATGGCAATCAGAGAAGGAAAAGAAATAAAAGGAATCCAAATTGGGAAAGAAGAAGTAAAGTTGTCACTGTTTCCAGATAACATGATACTATACATAGAAAATCCTAAGGATGCTACCAGAAAACTACTAGAGTTCATCAAAGAATTTGGTAAAGTTGCAGGGTAAAATATTAATACACAATAATCTTGCATTTCTATACACTAACAATGAAAGATCAGAAAGAGAAATTAAGGAAACAATCCCATTTATCATCACATCAGAAAGAATAATATACATAGGAATAAACCTACCTAAGATGGCAAAAGACCTGTACTCTGAAAACTATAAGATGTTGATGAAAAAAAATTGACACAAACAGATGGAAAAGTATACCATGTTCTTGGACTGGAAGAATCAATATTGTCAAAATGACTATACTACCCAAGGCAATCTACAGATTCAATGAAATCCCCATGAAATTACCATGGCATTTGTTTCATAGAACTATAACAAAAATTTTTTTTAATTTGTATGGAAACACAAAAGCAATCCTAATAAAGGAAAATGGGGATGGAAGAATCAGACTGCCTGACCTCAGACTATACTACAAAGCTACAGTAATCAAAGCAGTATTGCAGTGGCACAAAAAAACCAAAAAGAACCCAGAAATATAGATCAATGGAACAGGATAGGAAGCCCAGAAATAAACCCATGCACTTATCGTCAAATCATCAATTGCTGTATGACAATGGAGGCAAGTATATACAATGGAGAAAAGACAGTCTCTTCAATAAGTTGTGCTGGGAAAACTGGACAGCTAAATTTAAAAGAATGGAATTAGAACATTCTCTAACACCATACACAAAAATAAACTAAAAATGGATTAAAGTCCTAAACATAAGGCTGGATACTATAAAACAATTAGAGGAAAACAGAACACTTTTTGACATAAATCACAGCAATATCTTTTTGGATCCACCTCCTAGAGTAATAAAAATAAAAACAAAAAAGAAATTCGACCTAATTAAACTTGAAAGCTTTTGTACAGCAAAGGAAACCAGAGAACGGGAGAAAATATTTGCAAATGATGTGACCAGCAAGGATTAAGCTCCAAAATATATAAACTGCTCATGCAGCTCAATATCAAAAAAAATAAACAACCCAATTTTTAAAAAATGGGCAAGAGATCTAAATAGACATTTCTCCAAAGAAGACACACAGATGGCCACAAGCACATGAAAAGATGCTCAACATCACTAGAGAAATGTAAATCAAAACTACAATGAGGTATCACTTCACACCAGTCAGAATGGCCATCATCAAAATGTCTACAAACAAATTCTGGACAGGGTGTGGAGAAAAGGTAGCCCTCCTACACTCTTGGTGGGAATATAAATTGGTGCAACCACTATGGAGAACCGTATAGAGGTTGCTAAAAAACTAAAAATATATTTACCATATTATACAGCAATCAAACTCCTGGGCATATATCTGAAGAAAACTCTAATTCAAAAACATATGCACCCCCAATGTTCATTGCAGCACTATTTACAATAGCCCAGACATGGAAGCAACCTAAATGTCCATCAACAGAGGAATGAATAAAGAAGATGTGGTACATACATACAATGGGATATTACTCAGCCATAAAAAAAAAAACAAATGAAATGATGTCATTTGCAGCAACATTGATGGACCTAGAGATTATCATGCTAAGTAAGACAAAGACAAATATCATATGATATCACTTATATGTGGAATCTAAAAAAATGATACAAATGAACTTATTTATAAAACAGAAACAGACTCAGACTTTGAAAACAAACTTATGGTTACCAAGGGGAAAGCTGGGGGGAAGGATAAATTAGGAATTTGGGCTTAACATATACACACTACTATATATAAAATAGATAACCAACAAGGACCTACTGTATAGCACAGGGAACTATACTTGATATTCTGTAATAACCTATATGGGAAAAGAATCTGAAAAAGAATGGATATATGTATATGTATAACTGAATCACTTTGATGTGCACCTGAAAATAACACAGCATTTCAAATCAACTGTACTCTAATATACAATAAAAAATTTTAAACTAAATAAATGTTATTGCTTCTTGGCCTTTTGGCTAAGATCAAGTACAAAAAATAAACAAATGCCATATTCTATTTAATAAAGTTATTTCCCATGAGGGTATAGGTTAATAATTCTGAAGCCACTATTCATGTAAACTGGACCTGAACAATTAAAAATGGATAAGGGAACCAGATTTCTCAATCTTAGAGTGTGCTTAGAAGATAAGAAAGGGAAGAAGTTTAGAATTATCCATGTGGTAATTGATTCTAGTTGAAGCTATCACTATGAACTCATGTTCCACTTCATATATAGAGGATCAAATACAAAAATATTTATAGATATTTCTGTGAATATTCACAGGTTAGTATGCACACATATTTCCTTGTTCTGTCAACTGAGAGGGTCGAGAAGTAATGACTCCCAGTAAAAATGAGTACACCTAGTGCCTACATCTTGATTTCTAATATCAATTCCAATAAAGGAAACCAAAACTCCTTGGAGAAATGACTCGTTCTAGAACCAGGGCAGGTAAATACACAAGTTGAACTTGGAGCATATTGTAGTGGCAAAAAAAATAAGTGCTAAAAAAATAAAAATAAAAATGAAAATAGGGTACACCAAAGGAACATAGGAACCAACTGTGAGACTCCCAATGGCTAAACTTGGAACAATTTGAACATAAATTAAGTAGTATTGGATTACAAACCAAGGTATAAAATAAGTACCCGTGATTCCACATCATTGTAAATAAATGGGGGGAAAAGAGACTTCATGTGCAGAAGAATTCCAAGTACTTTATGCAGATACGCTACCCTAAAATAAAGTACACAGACTTAAGGAGTGGAGAGTTATATACTTCTTCCATCTGCTCACAGTAACTTCCTTCCAAAGAGAATGGTAACATACCACTCCCAGTATAAGACAAATCAAGTGGACAAAATGGAATTGAGGACACAAAGATTTATATCACATAATAAACAGGATGAATATTAGTAATACATATCAAATTTTATGCTCTAACAATAGCACATTTTAAAAAATTGATCATGTGTCTAGTCACAAAGAAAACATCAGTAAGTTCCATAAAGTATTCATATTACAAATAACACTCTCTGATCATATTACAGTAAAGTTAAAAATTATCAACAAAAGAAAAAAGAAATCTTTCTTTGGGAAATTAAATTTTCTATTAACCAACTCTTAGATGAAAGGAGAACTAGAAACCAAAAATACAGAATTTCTTTTAAAATAATGAAAACACTACCTAGCAAATTCTGTTAAATACATTTTAAACAGTAGAGGAAAATTCAGTCTGAGACACTTATCAATAAAAAGGAAAGAATTGAAGTAATTAAATTCTTATCTCAAAAAGATTAGGATTGACATATGTACACTATTGATACTATGTATAAAACAGATAACTAATGAGTACCTACTGTACAGCACAGGGAACTCTACTCAGTGCTCTGTGGTGACCTAAATGGGAAGCAAATCCAAAACAGAGGGGAATATATGTATACATATAGATTCATTTTTCTGTACAGTAGAAACTAATGCAACATTGTAAAGCAACTATACTCCAATAAAAATTTTTTAAATAAAAATAAATAGCCAGAAAGAGGACAATAAAGTAAACCAAAGGAACCCACAGAGAAGGAAATACTACAGATAAAAGAAAGATAAAATCGAGGTAAGAAAATAGTATATTTAATAAATCAAATTTTTAATAAATAACAAAATACACAAACCACTAGTCAACTTAATCCAGAAAAGATAGGGTAAAATACAAATATATAAAATAAGAAAGTTCAAGGAGAAATAACTGTTGAAATAGAAAAAAAAATATTTTCAAAGCATAAAGGAGTGTTTTAGAGAGGCTTATACAAATAAATTTGAAAATCTAAATGAAATATTTTTGGAACATACAGCTTATGGAAAATTATCCCATTAGTGATAGAAAGCTTAAACAGACAAAATTCCTCAGAAAGAAAAGAAACAAAATGCTGCTCAAAAAAGCAGCAGGAGCTAATGGTTTCATGGGGGAGTTCTACCAAATATTTAATGACCACATAGTACAATAAAGGAAAACTTTCTAATCCTTTTTTATGGAGCAAGAGTAATAGTGATAATTAAGCCTTATAAAGACTGTACAAACAAAAGCTCTAAGTTAAACTATTAGCAAACAGAGTCCAACATAAGAATATGAAAAAAATACCTATGACCAAGTAGGATTTATTCTAGAAATGTAAAATTAGCTGAATTTCAGGAAATAAATTACTGTAAGTTGTCTTATTAGTACATCTGAAAAGAAATTTTTTCCATAAACACAGAAATTCTTCAACAAATATTAATACTCTTTCTTGGTAAAAATCATCCAATAAAATAGGATTCGATGTGTACTTTCTTAAAATAACTATTGAGAATATTTGTGGATGCCCACTAAATCCAGTACTATCTAACATCTACTAGAGGCCAGTGCAATCAGATGAGAGAAATTATTAAGAGACATAAGAATGGTAAAGAAAAAGAGAACTATTGCTCTTTGCAGAAGATATGATCATACACTCAGATAGTCAATGATAAAGCTAACTCAAACAATAAAAAAATTCAGGAAGTTACCAAAACATATAATTAACATGCAGCCTCAGTAGTTTTCATAAACACAAAAATAGTCAGAGGATACAATGACAGAAAAAGCCTGACTTATAACAGCAACAAGAAAATAAGATACCTAGGAATAAATATAACAAGAAATGTACAAAGTTTATATATAGAAAACTTAACACTCTTGAGATGTAATATTAGACTTTAACAAATGGAAAGACATTCTTAGTTTTTAAATTATATGTTTTGACAACCTAAACATATCAGTTCTCCCTCAGTTATCAATTTAATGTAACCCCAAGAAAAATATTAGCAAGCTTTTTAATGGATCTAGATAAGTTAATACAAATGTTATGTGGAACATCCAGGAAAATACCTTAAAAGAAAAGCTACCAGGAGACTAGTCCTACCAGACATTAAAACACAACACTTCTATAATTAAAACAAGGTGGTACTCGTGCATGAGTAGACAGATTGACCAATGGGAAAGAACTAAAAGTCCAGATATAGACCAAAGTGCTTATTGTATTTTAGTATATGATGAAGGTAACATCTCAAATCACTAGAGCCAAGGATGGGCATTTTATAAATGGTGCTGAAATAATGGGTATTTGGGAAAAGATAAAATTAAATCTATGCCTCATTTCACACAAAAATAAACTCCAAATTGTTCAGGAATATAAATGTTTAAAAAAAAAAAAATGAAATCACAGAAGTACCAGAAAAAAACATGGATGAATTCCTATAATACCTGGGGGTAAGAAACGGTTTTCTAGCAGTAACTCAAATTCCAGAGAAAATCAGAAATTGATAAATTTGACCCATCAAAATTTAAAACTTTAGCATAATAAAAAAAAAACCCACCATAAACAAAGTCATAAGATAACACACTAAAAGAAAATATTGGTAACCTATAGCACAGGTAATAGTTATGTTAGTATTAGTTACTAGCTAATAGTAACTAGTATTAGTTATTAGCTAATAATAATAATATACGGAATGCTTAAAATTCTGGGGGACAAAAGACCAAAATCCTGAGAATACAATGAGTGAAAAACAGAAGGGGGCTATCCAAAAGTTTTTAAATGTCTTTAAACATATGAAAATACATTCAACCTTACCTGTAGAAATGTAAATGCTAATTAAGACTATTATGAGATGTCATTTCACCTTAAGCAGATTGGTAGAAGTTCAAAAATCTCGTAACACAGTATCTGCAAGACTATGCAGAAACAGACACTGTAATATATTGCTGATAAAAATGCAAAATAGTGCAACCTTTATGGATGAGAATATAGCAGTATTTAATGAAAAACAGTAAATGAAAAAAGTGTTTGCAGTTGGGGAATCTGGATGAAGCATTTAAGGTAACAGTTTGTACTATTCATATAGCTTTTTTGTAAGTCTGAAATCACATCAAAATTAAAAATTAAAGGAGAGAAACATTGTTCTGTATGCTTTTGAAAGCAGACTTTAGGAAGTAGATAAGAGAAGGAGAATTTGCCATACTTCAAGAAAGAAAACATAGTAGTCCCAACCAGGGAAGTCACAGCAGAGACAATGGGAATTAGATGATTTGGTTCTGGATATACCTTGAAGATAAAGCTAATAACATTTCCTGTTAGACTAGACATAAGGTGGGAGAGATTGAGAGGACCAGCAATGACTCCAGTGGTTTGGGCATGAGCGACTGAACAGATGGAGTTGACATCAACTGAGATGGGAAAGACACTCAGTGGTACAAGATATGTAAATGGGGATGTAAGCAGTGCACTTAATACTCGCTAGAGCTTGTACCCATCCAGTAGCTCACATATCTTCAGGTTTTGTGGCATAGAAGAGCAGGGGATAAAAGAAAAGTGGGAAACTTTCCCTTCCCAGCCAACATAGTGAGCCAACATAACACCCTCTTGATTATCCTTGGCTCTGTACTGATTAGCATGTTTCTGTGGGCAAATACTCTTAAAACTTCTAGTGACTCCTCCCCCATTTCATATGAACTGAGAGTACAGAACTAAGGCCACTGTCCATTATTTCATTCTAGCAAGCCAGAGTTGACTAGAATGAAGTGCTTATATTTTGGAAGTTGCCTTAGTTCTTTTAATAGTAAAGACCTATTATGACTTTGAAAGTGCTGATTAGGCAAGCTGACATTTTTCGGTGTGTCTGAAGCTCAGAACTACTTATATCAGCATAGGGTTGAGTTTATCACTAATTTAAGCCTTTTAATCACCCTAAATTTTTCACATTGTCTTTTTAGTGAAAACATCTTTACCATTCAATGCATTTTGCAGTATGGTTTACCTGAATAGTATCTAAATCTTCTGTGGGTGTATAATAGGCATTCACTAAATACACAAAACTTCTTCAATAGTTAAAACATAGTCCATTGTTAACTCCATTACTTAAATAGGGAAATAAAACAAATCTTTCCAATAAATGCCTAGTATGCCTGATACTCTTGTGATCCAAGAGTATGACTTCTTTTAGTGACTTAGAAATGACCTGGACCTTGACCGATGAATACTAAGCATTATCACATACCAACAAAGTGTTTCCATGTCTTTTTTCTTCTGTCCTTCTAATTTGTAAGAGTTTTGGTCTCCAAATTAGCCTTTATGGGAGAAAATGCTCCCAAGGAATCAATGTAATAACTATTTTAGTCTTGAGTTGAACAATGAAAATTGTTGAGAGGAGATCAGATGGTGGAATAGGAGGATGCTGAGCTCACCTCCCCCAACAAACACATCAAAAGTACATCTACATGTGGAGCAATTCTCACTGAAAACAACCTGGAGCCTGACAGAGGCTCTTATACAACCAAGGATGTAAAGAAAGATCCACACGGAGTTGGGTAGGAAGGGAAGAGAAGTGATCGGGTCAGGACCCATGCCCCTTGGAGGGGACAGAGAAGAGGAGGGGTATTAAAAGGGCTCAGAGGTATTAAAAGGGATCTTCCCTGGGGAGTAAGTAGTTTCAACCACTTATTGGGCACTCTAGGCCTGCCTTCTAACACCAGGAATATAAGTCCCCTTAGCTGGTTTGAAAAACAGTGGGAATAACAGGAGAGCTGAAAGAAACCTAGATTCCACTCATGAAGAGCAGACACATACTTTCTTACTCCCAGTAACAAAGCAAAGGAAGCACATTGAAATCGCCTGTGACTCTGGTCATTTCCAGCAACCACTCCTGCACATACCCCAGCCCACACAGAGTGCCCACTTCAGCCCTTCTTGCTCTAGCACTGCTCCCCTCTGGAGTGAAGTTGCCATTGCTGTGATGGGGAAAGAATGCACTCAGAGGGAAGAGAACTAGCTCAGACCCAATGCTCAGAACTTCTGCTCCAGCACCTTAGGACCTGATCCTGACCTTGACCCTGCCTCTGCTAGGGTGGTAACAACCACTGAGCATAGAAGCCCCAGCTCACACCTGGCTCTGCCTCTAGCCTCTCCATCTCCTTACCCACCTCTCCCACCAAGGTAAAAAGCTGCCAGCACAGCCTGGAGGAAATGGTGATCTGTGCTCACCTCAGATCGAGCTTTCTGACCAACGCCACGGGACACACGTATATTGCATAGGGGTGCTCCCACACAAGGACACACATTCACGATAATGATGTGTAACTGTTCCACCCAATTTCATAAAGAGAAAATTAAGCAAAATGAGAAGATACAAATTTGTTCAAAATGAAAAAAGCAGAAAAGACAACTGTAAAAACAACTAACAGACAGACTGAAAGTGAGTGATGGTAAAAGATATTTCATGCAAATGGAAAAAACAAGCAAGCAGGGGTAGCAATACTCATAGCAGATGAAGTAGATACTAAAACAAAGTCTATAACAAGAGACAAAGAAAGGTGTTATATAATGATAAAGGGATCAGTATAGGAAGAGGATATTACACTCCTTATCATGTATGCACAACATACAGGAGCACCTAAATATATAAAGCAAATACTAATAGACATAAAGGGAGAAGTTCACAATAATACAATAATAGTAGGGGATGTTAACACCACACTTACATTAATGGATGGATCATTCAAATAGAAAAATCAATAAGGAAACAGTGGTCTTAAATGACACATTTGATCAGTTGGACTTAATAGATATCTGCAGGACATTCAATCCCCAAACAGCACAATAGATTTTTTTTCAAGTGCACATGGAACATTCCCCAGGACAGATAACATGATAGGTCATAAAACAAGTTTCAACACATTTAAGAGGACAGAAATTATAGCAAGCATTTGTTTTCTGACCACAATGGTATAAAACTCAAAATCAATTACAGGAAAGAAAATAGGAAATACACAAACATGTAGAGACTAAATAACATCCCACTAAAAACCAATGGGTGGATGAAGAATTCAAACAGAAAATTGGAAAATACCTCAAGGAAAATGAAAATAAAAACACAACTTTCCAAAATCTATGGGATGCACCAAAAGCAGTTCTAAGAAGGAAATTTATAAGGATACATGTCAACCTCAAGAAACAAGAAAAATCTCGAATAAATAACCTAACCTACAATCTAAAAGAGTTAGAAAAAGATCTAATAAAGCACAAAGTCAGCAGAAAGAAAGGAATAGTAAAGATTAGGGAGCAAATAAATAAAATAGAAACCAAAAAAACAATGGAAAGATTGATGAAAGCAAGAGCTATGTTTTTGAAAAGATAAAAATAATTGAGAACCTATAGCCAGGCTCATTGAGAAAAAAAGAGAGATGACTCAAAGTAAGAAATGAAAGAGGAGAAATAATAACATATCAAAAAGATAAAAAATAAGAGAATACTAAAAACAGTTATAAGCAAGCAAACTGGACAACCTAGAAGAAATGGATATATTTCTAGAAAAATACAATCTTCCAAGAGTGAATCAGGAAGAAATAAACAATCTGAACAATTAATCACTATTAGTGAAATTGAGTTAGTAATTAAAAAATTCCAGCAAATTCCAGGATCAGACATTTTCACAGGGGAATTCTATTAAACATATAAAGAAGAGCTAGTACCTTTTCTTCTCAAACTATTCCAAAACATTGAAGAGGCAGGAACACTCCCAAATTCATTCTACAAGGCCACCATTACTCTGATATCAAAATCAGAAAAATACACTACAAAACCAGAATATTACAGGCCAATATCTTTGATGAATATAGATGCAAAATCCTCAAAAAAAATTAGCAAACCGAATTCAACCATACATGAAAAGGGTCATTCACCATGATCAAGTGAGATTTATTCCAGCCAAGAATGCAAGGATGGTTCAATATCTGCAAATCACTCAATGTGATACACGACTTTAACAAAAGAATAAAAATCAAATGATCATCTCAAAAGACACATAAAAAACATTTGACAAAATTCAAAATCCATTCATGATAAAAACTTTCATCAAAGTGGGTATGGGGGAACATATCTCAACATAATAAAAGCCATTTATGACAAACCCACAGCTAACATTATACCCAATGGCAAAAAGCTGAAAATCTTTCCTCTAAAATCAGGAATAAGACAATGATGCCCACGTTTTCCACTTCTATTTAACACAGAATTGGAAGTCCTAGCCACAGAAGTCAGACAAGAAAGAAAATGCATCCAAATTGGAAGGGAAGAAAAACTGTCACTCTTTGCTGATGTCATGATACTATATATAAAGACCCTAAAGTTGCCACCAAAAAAACTGTTAGAACTACTAAGTGAATTCAGCAAAGTTGCAGTATACAAGATTAATATAAAGAAATTGGTTGCTTTTCTATGCACTAATAATGAGCTATAGGAAGAGAAAAAAACAATTCCATTTAAAATCATATCAAAAAGAATACCTCAGAATAAACTTAACCAAAGAGTTGAAAGATCTATACTCTGAAAACGATAAAACACTGATTAAGGAAATTGAAAATGATACAAAGAAGTGGAAAGATATCCTGTGTTCATGGAGTGGAAGAATATTGTTAATGAGTCCATACTACCCAAATCAATTTACAGATTTAATGCAATCCCTATCAAAATACCCATGACATTTTTCACAGAACTAGAATATTCATAAAATTTGTATGGAGACACAAAAATTCCCAAATAGCCAAAGTAATCTTGAGAAAAAATAACAAAGCTGGAGGTATCATGCTCCCTGACCTCAGACTATACTACAAAGCTACAGTAATCAAAACAGTATGGTACCGGCACAAGAACAGACACATAGATCAATGGAACACAATAGAGACCCCAGAAATAAACCCACACATTTATGGTCAATTAATGTATGACAAAGGAGGCAAAAATAATTGCTGGGGAAAGACAGTCTCTTCACTAAGCGTTGCTGGGGGCTTCCCTGGTGGTGCAGTGGTTGAGAGTCCACCTGCTGATTCAGGGGACACAGGTTTGTGCCCCGGTCCAGGAAGATCCCACATGCCATGGAGTGGCTGGGCCTGTGAGCCATGGCTGCTGAGCCTGCGTGTACAGAGCCTGCACTCCACAACGGGAGAGGCCACAACAATGAGAGGCCCACGTACCGCAAAAAAAAAAAAAAAAAAAAGTGTTGCTGGGAAAACTAGACAGCTACATGTAAAAGAATGAAACTATAATGCTCCCTAACACCATACACGAAAATAAACTCAAAATGGATTAAAGACCTAAATGTCAGACTGAAAACGATAAAAATCCTAGAGATAAACATAAGCAGAACAGTATTTGACATAAATTGTAGCAATTTTTTTTGGATAAGTTTCCTAAGGCAAAGGAAATAAAAGCAAAACTAAACAAATAAGAAGGAATTAAACTTAAAAGCTTCTGTACAGCAAAGGAAACTACTGACAAAACAAAAATACAACCTACTGAATGGGAGAAAATATTTACAAATGATAAGACTGATAAGTACTATCCAAAATATAAAATAGCTCATACAACTCAATACCAAAAAACAAACAACCCGATTAAAAACTGGAAGACCTAAATAGACACTTTTCCAAAAAGACACAAAGATGGCCCATGGAAAGATGTTCAACATCACTAATCATCAGAGAAATGCAAATCAAAATCACGAGATAGCACCTCACACCTGTCAGAATGGCTATCATCAAAAAAACCACAGATAACACAAGTTGGTGAGGATGTAAAGGGAACCCTTGTACACTGTTGGTGGGAATATAAATTGATGAAGCCACTATGGAAAACAACATGGAGGTTCCTTAAAAAACTAATAGAACTACCCTATGGTTCAGCAATTCTACTTCTGGGTATATATCCAAAGAAAATGAAAACACTAATTTGAAAAGATGCATGCACCCTAATGTCCATTATTTATAATAGCCAAGATACAGAAGCAACCCAATGTCCATCAACACACAAATGGATAAAGAAGATGAGGTATGTGTGTATATATATATGTGTGCGTGTGTGTGTGTATGTGTGTATGTACACACAGAGAATGGAATATTACTCAGTCATAAAAAGAATGAAATTCTGCCATTTGCAGCAGTGTGAATGGACCTAAAGATTATTATGCTTAGTGAATTAAGTCAGACAGAGAAAGACAAATACTATATGAAATCACCTATGTGTGGAATCTAAAACATAAAACAAACTAATGTATATAGCAAAACAGAAACAGATATAGAAAACAAACTAGTGGTTTCCAGTGGGGAGAGAAAAGGGGGAGAGGCAAGATAGGAGTAGGGGATGAAGAGGTACAAACTATTTAGTATAAGATAAATATTCAAAAACAAGAATATATTGTACAGGACAAGGAATACAGCCAATATTTATAAATTTATGGAGTTCAATCTATAAAAATATTGAATCATTATACTCTAAAACTAATATAATATTGTAGATTACTTTAATAAAGAAAATTTTAAAAAGAAAATTCTTAATATGGTATATTTCTAAAATATACACATTACAAAGATGCATTTATAAGCCCACCTCTTGCTACCCTGGCATGCCTTTGTTTAAAATGTGTTTAAGTATTTGCTCTTTTCTTAAATCTTAAACCTGTGCAACCCAGATGGTCAGAGTTCCTTGCCCATTTGGCAATTTAGTTATGATTAGCTCAGAGTGCTACCAATTCTCTACTTTGTGATGACTAAAACCTTCATGATTTCTGCTCACTGCAGAAATTAAACTACAGGTTAATTTTTCCTATTGCTCTCTGATTCCAAATTTTGCATACAATTCTGCTGCATATATTTAGACTTTTCATAAAATTCCACAAGGACTCCATTTACCATGAGCAGAGACCTAGCATTAACAAGCAAGAGGCCACTAGACACACTGACCTGTGGGTTTGAGTTCAGTGCAGGGAGGGGGTGAAGATAGGAGAGGGAGGTGGGACATAGGGAAGATAATTGAGCCTATTTAGCAGAGTGGCAGGTAAATTCTATACAATGAATGTGCAAGAAAAAGCAACTGAGGAAGGAACAAGGAAGGGATGAGGAAAGGAGGAAGGAGGCAGGCAAGGAGGGAAAGCAGGAAGGAGACAGAGAGAGAAGAAAGGAGGAAGGAAAAAGAAAATAAAGGATCAAGGAAAAGGATATTATGAATATTTGCACTCAGAGTGGGAAGGCTGTGATATCATGTAACTGGAGAGTGAGCCACTGTCAGGAAGGCAACAATATTGGTTAAGACAGTGAGCTGTCCAGACCATCAGTGGAACAGGATTTGTAATCAAAGGTAGCTTCATATTTATGTAATAAATTTGTAATTAATTCAAATGCTTCACTTAAACATTTAATAAATTCAACTGTTTGAATTCTCTATTTTCCATCCTGCTTGTTTCAAGATCCAACAAATACCCCTAACTAGACACGATACATATCAAAAATAATTCTACCAGTCACTAAACAGGAGCTTAAACAGGAAGAAGTAAACCTGAACCCATCTATTAGGCAAAGTGGCAAGGCCAGGCATTTTATAGCATCTGAATTCTCCATGACTGCTATATTAACATAATACATATTAAGTACAATTTTTTGAATAAAGTCGTCACCACATTATTCTCTCTGGACCACACATAAGAATAACTGCAGCAGAAGTCTAAAATCACATCTCCTCATAGCACCCTGGTTTCTCTGTTGCCATGACAACTCCAGAGAGAATGAAATGAGGTTCCAAGATATGATCAAATTCATTGATTTTTTTAAAAAATCAGGCTATGTATTTCATGAATAGCAAATCTCGAATACTGAGTTAAAATTAAATTAGAATATATTGCTTGAATTATCTTATTAAACATATTCAAGGAAGAACTTTATAATCTTGAGTTCAAAAGGACTGTATTCCTGGAGTTACTGAAATATCTCCTTTATGATTTCAGAATAAACATTAAATTATCTGAATGGAAGTGATGCAGGGACTCTGCCATCTGCAAAGACAATGAGTTGTCACTTTCTATCACCAGTTGCATTCTAGAAAACAGGTGTTCAGTTACCAGATATCACAGCTCAGTGTTTTAATATATTATTGGAATGACAAACAATATTCGAATATTTGGTGAAAAATACACAGGACAAATTAGAACAAATTGCAAGTAACTAACCTTGGGAAATATCAATTAATATATAACAATGAAATAGATACATTGAAGCATAAATATGTATAACCTTACTGCCTAATAGCTAAGATCACTTCTTTTAGACTTAGGAGAACAAAGCTGGAGGTATCATGCTTCCTGACTTCAGACTATACTACAAAGCTACAATAATCAAAACAGTATGGTACTGGCACAAAAACAGACATGTAGATCAATGGAACAGAATGGAGACCCCAGAAATAAACCCACACACTTATGGTCAATTAATGTATGACAAAGGAGGCAAAAATAATTGGTGGGGAAAGACAGTCTCTTCAAGTGTTGCTGAAAAATTTATTTTTGATTTAGAAATATATTTTATGTTCTCCATCATCCTGTAGAAGTTTCAGTAGAAATAGTAAAAATGTCACTTACTACCTGAAGTTGCCAAAATCTGATATTCTAATGGCAATACTTCTTTTTATTAAGAAAGAGAAACAATGTTATACTGCCATTGTTTTTTTTTGTTTTTGTTTTTTTTTTTGGTTAGGGGTAGTTTAATTTCCTCTAGTCCTAGACTCACTTGTTTGTGAGTCTACTTCATAGGTTAGGCATTGTGGGACTAATGACAAATTAAAGGCTTTTAGCCTCCCCATTTTGTAGCTGAGAGTTTTATGTGAAGTGTGAAAGGAGGTCAGTTTGCAAGAAGCACTTATGAAGATTTAAGTGGGATGGTATGTAAGAGAAAAATACCACCTGGTTCTTTATAAAATAATAATGAGACTTCATTTATGGTCTATATATTTATAGTTCAGGGTAAATTTAAAATGAGTAAAGATTCTATTTATTTTGAGAAACATAACAATGGTAAAGAAGTCTCAATATCTGGAAACAATGTGGTTTTGATGGTTTACCTCATTGTTCATTGTAAATTATGAACAAGGCAAATTGTATATAGCCAAATGTTATGAACTTGTGTCTCCCCAAAAATTCTTACACTGAAGCCTTAAACTGCCTCTGCCAATAACTTAGAATGCAAGTGCATTTGGAAATAGGGCCTTGAAAGAGGTCATTAATGTTAAATGAAATCATAAAGATGGGGCCTTAGTCTAATAAAACTGGTGTCCTTAGAGAAAGAAGAGAAAATCACAGAGAAAAGGTCATGTGAGTACATGGAAAACACAGACAAAGAAATGACCATATGACGACACAGTGAACAGGCAGCCATCTGCAAGCAAAGGGGAGAGTCCTCAATGGACACCAAACTGCTAACACCTAGGTCTTAGACTTCCAGGCTCCAAAATTAAGAGAAAATAAATTTCCATTTAAGCCACCCAGTCTCTGGCATTTCATTATTGCAATGCTAACAAACTAATACACCAAATCTGAGAAGTTAAAATCATTTCAGATCACATTATTTGGGGGGATTTTCCATTCAAGCACATCAACTTAGAGCATACAGGCTTTCCTCTTCACTATTCCTTACCAGTCACTGCCAAGTTGGAGGGAGGAAATAAAAGACAAACGGGTTTCTCTATATTAAAAGGTAAGGACCGCAGGCTTCCCTGGTGGCGCAGTGGTTGAGAGTCCGCCTGCTGATGCAGGGGACACGGGTTCGTGTCCCTGTCCAGGAAGATCCCACATGCCGCGGAGCGGCTGGGCCTGTGAGCCATGGCCACTGAGCCTGTGCATCCAGAGCCTGTGCTCCACAACGGGAGAGGCCACAGCAGTGAGAGGCCCGCATACCACATTAAAAAAAAAAAAAAAAAAAAAAAGGTAAGGCCCAAGATCAAGACGCTTCCTTTGGATTCTTTCTTCTTCCTGGTATCTCTTGGCTCAAGTCTTGATAATTTCCATGGCAGATGGGCAGCTTAAACAAGTTGGACCTTGAGAGTAACTTTATAAAACCATTATTTAGCTTTGTGATGTTATTCTAAAGTTGATAAAGTCCCTACAATTTGCAGAAAAAGTAAGGTGGAGCCAAGAGAAGTTGTTCTGTGCTACGACCTTGAGTGTCTAAACAATCTAAGCCCACAGATAAACACATACACTAATCTATGACAAAGGAGGCAAGAATACACAATGGAGAAAAGACAGTCTCTTCAACAATGGTGCTGGGAAAACTGCACAGCTACAAGTAAAATGAAATTAGAACACTCCCTAACACCATACACAAAAATAAACTCCAAATGGATTAAAGACCTAAATATAAGACCAGACACTATAAACTCTTAGAGAAAAACATAGGACAAACACTCTTTGACATAAATCACAGCAAGATCTTTTTTGATCCATCTCCTACAGCAATGAAAATAAAAACAAAAATAAACAAATGGGACCTAATGAAACTTAAAGGCCTTTGCACAGCAAAGGAAACCATAAACAAGACAAAAAGACAACCCTTAGAATGGGAGAAAATATTTGCCAATGAAGCAATAGACAAGGGATTAATCTCCAAAATATACAAACAGCTCATGAAGCTCAATATCAAAAAAACAAACAACACAATCAAAAAATGGGCAGAATGGGCTTCCCTGGTGGCGCAGTGGTTGAGAGTCCACCTGCTGATGCAGGGGACACAGGTTCGTGCTCCTGTCTGGGAAGATCCCACATGCTGCGGAGCGGCTGGGCCCATGAACCATGGCCGCTGAGCCTGCACATCTGGAGCCTGTGCTCCACAGCGGGAGAGGCCACAGCAGTGAGAGGCCCGCATACCACAAAAAATTTTAAAAAATAAAAATAAAAAAATGGGCAGAAGACTTAGTCATTTCTCCATAGAAGACATACAGATGGCCAAGAAGCACATGAAAAGATGCTCAACATCATTATTAGAGAAATGCAAATCAAAACTACAATGAGGTATCACCTCATACCAGTCAGAATGGCCATCATTTTAAAAAATCTACAAAAAATAAATGCTGGAGAGGGTGTGGAGAAAAGGGAACCCTCTTGCACTGTTGGTGGGAATGTAAATTGATACAGCCACTATGGAGAACAGTATGGAGGTTCCTTAAAAAACTAAAAATAGAATTACCATATGACCCAGCAATCCCACTAGTGGGCATATACCCTGAGAAAACCATAATTCAAAAATACACATGCACCCCAATATTCATGCAGCACTATTTACAATAGCCAGCTCATGGAAGTAAACTAAATGCCCATCGACAGATGAATGGATAAAGAAGATGTGGTACATATATACAATGGAATATTACTCATGAATATAGTAATATAGCTGGGTCATTTGTAGAGATGTGGATGGACCTAGAGACTGTCATACAGGGTGAAGTCAGAAAGAGAAAAACAAATATCACATATTAACACATATATGTGGAATCTAGAAAAATGGTACAAATGAACCTGTTGGCAAGGCAGAAATAGAGACACAGATGTAGAGAACAAACGTATGGGCCCCAGGGGGGAAAGGGGGAGTAGAATGAATTGGGAGATTAGGATTGACATATAGACACTACTATGTATAAAATAGATAACTAATGAGAACCTGCTGTATAGCACAGGAAACTCTACTCAATGCTCTGTGATGACCTAAATGGGAAGGAAATCCGAAAAAAGAGGGTATATATGTATACATATAGCTGATTCACTTCACTGTACAGCAGAAACTAACACAACATTGTAAAACAACTATACCCAGTTTAAAAAAATAAAGATAGTAGAGTGCACATTAAAAAAAAATAAATCTACCAACCAAATGAGTTTGTGTCATTCATTGTTTTACAGTTATTCTAAGGGAAGTGAGTGGATAGGAGGACTATCATACTTATATAGCAACTTTTAACTGAAAAGGCCATGAGATTTTTTTTTTAAAAAAAGGACAAAGCGAAGAATAAAGGAGATGAAGCCCATTCCTGCCCTGGGAATGCAGGCATACGATTTCTGTGCTGAAAGTCTAGATGGAGGTAACTTAGGCTTAAAAGTTACCTGCATCATCTCTAATCTCTACCAGTTACCACAGAGGAATTACTCTTCCCCTGGGGTATTTTAGTCCTAGGTTACTTATATTTGTTATCAGTGAATCACCTTTGTGCTGCAACACACACGATTGTCTCTGCATGATTATTATCAGCCCAATTCCCACAAATATTAATTCAGAACTTTTTTTTCCTAAATTCTCATTCTTATGTCTTATATCAAAGTCAAGTCAAAAAATTCTTCAGGAAATGATGCACTCTGGATTCAAACTGCCCTCCAAACTTGAAGTAGGTGCAAATAGTCACGACGGTCTTGAGAAGTGACCAGTTCCCGATGCATTCTCTCTCCCAAAGGCAGTGTTATTCATGGCCACGGTGGAGGTATTTCTACCTCCACCAGCTCAGTGATGCACTGGTCAACTGCCAGGCTCACAGAGGCTGTCATCACAGCTGCTGCTATCCTCAGCTGTTACTTCTGAGGGACAGGAGGAGATGCAGGAAGTAGGGGTGAAAGGAAAGAAATAATTCATGATGCACGACAGATGCACTGGAATTAAATAGCCTTTTATTAGTTACACATGAATTTCATCCTTTCAGAAATCACGTGCACTACATGTTTCAGCTTTTAGGCGAAAAGAAAGCAAATGCTCACCGGCATCCAATTACTATGGCAACCTTTCTATCCCTCAGTTAGAAACTTGATTTAGGACTTTTGGTGCATTACTCCCAATGCTTAACATGTGTAGGGGGCCTCCTGAGCAAGAATTTTCAATCTTGCTAGCCTAATTCACCTATCTCTCATATTACATTAGTTGAGCAAACAACCAGTGTGCCTCTTATATATACCTTGGCTATGTTCTAGGATTCAAGGATGAGTATGGCAAGACCATGGCATGCTGACAGCCATCCCATACACTTATCCCTAGAAACACACTGAAAAAGTGTTTCTCTGTCCTTTTTCAAGATTTCTCATAAGCCACTGTCATAAGCCATCTTTTCCCTCTCCTCTCCTTCTTTAGGGTGTGTAGATTAAAAATTTCTAAGGATAGAGTCTATATTTGTTATATTTTAAATAATTATTATGAAGTACTGAATCACCAGGACCTCATTAATACTTAAAAATAAGCCTAGTCATGACACAGTTATGTGGAACATAGCATAAATAGTAAACTCATGCAAGAAAGAAGTGAATAAACTAACGAATTGACAGACTCATGAATCATCTTTAGGTAGATCAATTCCTGGACACATGGCTCCTCCTATCTATATTGGTTCCTAGCTTCAATGTCAGAGAATGTTAAGTCAGGGCTTATCCTTAAATTATGCAAGCTGGTGGATAACTGCATCTTCTTGGAGCCAGTGAACCTCTTGCACAGACTTTAGACTAACTTAGAAGGGTTGGAAGAAACCAGGAGCTTTGGCTCTCTCTCTCTCCAGCCCTATTGTGCTACCCTGCCAAAGGGCAGAGTAAAGCATGCACTATACTAAAACAATGAAAACCATGTGTTGCCTGTGATACCACAGTCTGAGAAATGCACTATATTGGCATCTTTTGAAACACAGAAGAAAAGTTGAAAAGGTAGCTATTATTTTAAGCTTGCTCTTAACAAGAAAAAAATCCTTTTGTTATAAAACCCTGTAGTCACTCCTTTGTTCATAATCATTACTCAGACTGTCTGGTACTGATAGAATAAAGACAACCCTCTCCGCTTAGGGTTTTAAGGCCCTCATCAATCTGGCTGTCACCTGCGCTTCACCTCCTCTCACCTCACCTCCATCAGCTAATGGTTTCTCCTCCCTTGGCTAATGTACTAGCCTTGCTCAATTCTGCTGACACCATTCACTCTACCCAAAAAGTTTCCCCACTCCTTTGCACCTGTTCCTACAATAGCTATTCTTTGAGGATCACAAAAATTCTCGCCTCCCACTGATAGTTCACAGTGCACAGCTCTGAGCTGTTATAGTCTCTCTACTCTCTGGATGGCTCTTTTGACAAACACATCATCCTGCCTTGAGACACTTCTTGTCTCAAAGGTGCCTAGAGTTACTTTTATTCTGAGTGACTTAACCTCTAAAATGTGTAGGTCCTGGTCTCCCAAACTAGTCTAAAGCTCTTTGAAATCAGACTTCATTAGCCTCCACACAAATCAAACACAGCACTGCATTCTAGTGAAAAAAATATATAAATATATATATGATTCTGAGGTAGAAGGATTACATTTTCATACCCTGAACATTTCTTGGAAGCATCTTAAAAAGCACATTATTAAGGGTTGAGTATAAAAGAAATGAAAGCATTTAGAAAAGAGGGATACTGTGAACATTTGGAGGAGAGAATACTGTTGATTTGGGTGCTTCACATGATATATAGGACTGTCCATTTGTAGGTGGATAAGTGATAAATTGTATAAGGTGATGTGTTTCATATTTTATGGAAAGACATTTAATGAGGGAGGTACACAGAAATATTGTGAGTGCAGGAACAAATAAGTATTAAAACAATTTATTTTTTAATCTTGAAATAATTAAAAACTACCACCTGAATCCTGAAATAAGGAATTAGATATTTTCATCCTTTGAAGAATCATCGAAATGGAGGAGTCCATAAGTCTTATATCACATCGCTTTTGCTGCACGTACCTACACAACCCTGGATTTCTTCATGGGTATATGTATGACTTTTTATGGCTTTCCATTAAGATCATAAATCCCCTTAAGATCAATATCTGAAATCTCTTATTTCTTTAAAATATTATCAGAGTGATACACAGTAAATGTTTAGTAACTATTGACCTTGGTCAAGCGATTAAACCACGAAATCTGAGTTTCCCTATTTTAAAAACAAATGATCATATGTAGCTTGCATTGTCATTCAGACAGCAAGCATGGTCTTAATGATAGCATATCTGGCACAGAACTGATACTCAAAAAGTATCCGTGGAAAGTAAGAAGAGAGGCAAAGTGGAGGAAAGGAAAGATAGAGAGGATGACATGCTCTTTAAGTTTATGGTACAGGATATAAACTGTACGTTACTGCTATTAAGGGTAGTATGTTACCTGATATAGATACTACAGGGTCCATAACATTTCCAGAGTTAAGAGATAAAATCCTCCTACTCTCGGCTTTCTGTTTTTATTCAGCTAATCTTCATCCAAATACATAGTATCAGCTCCGCCCACCCTTCTACTTAGATATCAGCAAAGCTGTTTTCGTTTTACCTCTCGTCGCAGAAACATTATTCAAAGTAACCATATTTTACTACTAGCAAAAAGAACATTTAACAAATAACATTTTGCATTAGGAAAAAAATCAACAACAAAAATGCCAAATTGCTAAATAGCTGATGTAAAGTATTAGACGCCAAAAACATGCTGAAAATTTGTAACTGTGCCCAGAGCTACATTTAAGCAAAAGAATCATTACTTCTACTTTGAAGCAAAAAGCTTCTAAATCAGCAAAGCAAAGACAGTCAGCTGAACCTTCTCTGAAGTATTTGGCAAACAGCACATTTAGTAATATTTTGTACAAATAATACCACTTTTCTAAGGTGCTCAAAATATTTTGCAAACAACCAGTCAGTTTCAGAACATCATGATTAAATAAATAGTAGTGTTTGTACCTTTCCATAGGAATAAAACACCATGCCTATAGTAATCAAATTGTGTAGCAAACCAGCCAGAGCCTTCCTTATCCCTAACCTCCCCCTCTACCCTCCTATATGTTTGCCTGTTTCCAGATCCTGGGCTGAAATAGAAACTGATTTCCCAACCTGGGACTCCTCATGAAAGGTAAAAGAGCAAACCTAGGCATCTCTGGCTGTCACTCAGGAATAGATTGATTCAAAAGGTGAGCCTAAGGACATTTTCAGCTGGAGCAAGCTACTGCTGGCTTTTTAGATAGCAATTACTCACTGATAATTGTTGTGTTTGCAAATAACTACCGCTTCCAGGGACACCCACAATTCTTTAGACTTTCCAGGTCTCAGGGGAAATGACTGGCAATCTCTTTTCCATGATGTGGTAAAAAAAGAACTCTTAAAAATTCATTCAAGGGCTTCCCTGGTGGCGCAGTGGTTGAGAGTCCGCCTGCCGATGCAGGGGACATGGGTTCGTGCCCCGGTCCGGGAGGATCCCACATGCCGCGGAGCGGCTGGGCCCGTGAGCCGTGGCCGCTGAGCCTGCGCGTCCGGAGCCTGTGCTCCACAACGGGAGAGGCCACAGCAGTGAGAGGCCCGCGTACCGCAAAAAAAAAAAAAAAAAAAAAAAAAATCATTCAAAATTGAATCTTGACAGCAAAGGAGCATATGAAAAGATGTGCTACATCATATGCCATCAGGAAAATGCAAATTTTTAAAAAGAGGTACCACTACAAACCCACTAGAATGGCCAAAATCCAGCATGCTGACACTACCAGATGCTGGTGAGGATGCCGAATGATATGAACTTTCATACAATATTGGTGAGAATGCAAAATGGTATGACCATTTTGGAAGAAAGTTTGGCAGTTTCATACAAAATTAAACATAGTCTGACAATATGATCCAGCAGTCCCGCTCCTTGGTATTTACCTAAATGAGCTGAAAACTGTGTCCACACAAAAACCTGCACACAGATGTTTATAGCAGCTTTAATCAAAATTGTCAAAAACGTGAAAGAAACCAAGCCATCCTTTAGTAGGTGAATGGATAAATAATCTGTGGTACATCCAGACAACAGCACAATAGCACTATTATTCCACACTAAAAAGTAATGCACTATCAAGCTATTAAAAGATATGAAGGAGATTTAAATGTATATTACTAATTGAAAGAAGCCAATCTTAAAAAGCTACATACTGTATGATTCCAAATACATGGCATTCTGAAAAAGGCAAAACTATGAAGACTATAAAAAGATGAGTGACCGCCAGGACTTGGTGGGGAGAGAAGAATGAATAGGTAGAGAACACAGGACTTGTAGGGCAGCGAAACTACTCTAGATGACATTATAATGATAGATATTGTCCTTATAAATTTGTCTCAACCCATAGAGTGTATAATGCCAGGAGTGAACCCTAATGTAAACAAGGTAGTCTTGGGTGATAATGATGTGTCAATGTATGTTCATTATAACAAATGTACCACTCTGGCGAGTGATGTGGATAATGGGGAAGACTATGTGTGTGGAGTGGGCGAGAAAGAACTGGGAAATCTCTGTTTCTTCCTCTCAATTGGGCCATGAACCTAATATTGCCCTAAAAATAAATTCCATTAAAAAATTACTCCTCAACCATGCCCACCATCTTCATAGTAGCCACTGATGACAGTGGCTATGGAAGACAGCGGCCCCTTGCCCTGCAAAACACCCTCAGGGATGCTTGTTCCTGGTTACTCCAGGAGTCTCACCTATGATCCCATAGGAGCCCACTGTAGCTCACTCTTTCAAGTCTTTCTTAGGGCTGCTCTTTCCCAGTGCTCCCTGAAAGAGGACCCATGATGCTTACCATCTGATACCCCTCAACCAGATCCCTTCAGTATCCCACCCACCCGAAGCTCATGGAATCAAAGCTATGTGTGTGATCTGGCTAATTAGGGATACAAGGGTCAGTGTTGACTTTGCTAGCGCTGGCTTCCAGCACTCTTGCTATTCCCCAGTTCCTGTTATCCTTCACACTTTTTTAGTATTTGTATTTAGTATTTCTCGTATTTTTTTTTGTATTTTAGAACTTTAGTATTTGATGAATGGACTCAAGATTATAAGATCCTGCATCTAAAGTTCTGCTACCTGTAAATTTAAGATGAATTTATAAGTATAGATCACTCCATTATAAATGGAAGGGGTCAGTTAATTTACGAGGCATGGAGATTAGTCCAATTTCCAAATTAGCTAACTTTCAGACTTTTCTTCTTACAATAAGCAAGATAGTACTCTAGGTTAGGTCTATTTTAGGATGTGGGTAAGAGGTAGCTAAACTGTAGTTCTCAAAACCTAACCCTTATCTCTCAGCCTCACTCTGCATAGGAAATTTTCCAGTTGCATTTCTAATATTAGAAATATTTAAATTTGGTGTAATATCTGGTGCTTATCTTCCTCTTGCGCAGAGACATTGTTTCAGAATTAGCTATCTGTGAGTCTCTTTCTTTCTGGGGCTCCCTCCTCTCCCTCGTGACTCAGAACTCCCAAAGGCAAACACTGTGTGTAAAAAATTAAAAGAATGCATAGCATGTTCAGGAGCATATTCACTAAACATATGTCAACTCTGTATTTTCTTTTTCTCTATGTGTGTGCTTTTCAATTACTGCCAAAACATTTTGAACACATAAAAAGAATCAATGTAGATAACAGTGAATGGAGGTATTGTCAATGTGGGTTTGGCAGGGATCTTAGCAGAGCTTCCCCTTGAAATACTTCTCTGAAATCCAAATGAAGAGAAAGGCAGGGCATGGGCTAAATTGTCTCCCCGCTCCACCCCAAAAATTAATATATTGAAGTCCAAACCCCCAGTACCTCATGATATGATGGTATTTGGAGATAGGGCCTTTAAAGAGGTAATTAAGTTAAAATGAGGTGATTAGAGTTGCCCTAATCCCACATGACTGGTATCCTTATAAGGGAAAATTTGGACACAGATAATGGACAGAGGGAATACTATGTGAAGAGACAGGGAGAAGACAGCCATACACATGCCAAGGAGAGAGGCCTTAGAAGGAACTAACATTTCTGACACCTTGATCTTGGACTTACTTCTAGTCTTCAGAACTTTGAGTAAATAGATTTCTGTGGCTTAAGCCATCTACTCTGTGATACTTTTTTATGGCAGCCCAAGCAAACATATATAGAAGTGCATGGCTGCTTTAGAAGGCATTGGCGCTTCATGCAACAAAGCATATTTCATATAAATAAGATGTGAAAGAAACTAGCATGATTGCCTACTATATGCGTGAGTACAGTGCTAGGTCTTTCACAAGAATCACCCTTTAAGCTCTTTTCAACCCCTATAATGTGGCATTATTAACCCTGTTTTTAAATAAGTGAGTTTCAGAGATTAAGAAGATTTTTAAGGATACTTAATTGATTTATTTCAGAAACAGAGTTTTCAGACATGTTTATCTGATTTCAAAGTCAATGCTCTTTTACAGTGCTATGAACCCTATAGGCTAGAAGATCTCTGAAGCTGAGGGCCTGGGAGAAAGATAATTCTTGTGTATATAGGCAGAAGAGCATCTCCATGCATGCTCTGGAGGTAGAAAGCATGTAGCTTCATATTTTTAATCACAGTTTAAAAAATATAGTATTTGTCAATACAAAATGCTGAGAAGAATCGAAAATTACCTTGCATCAACTGAGCTGTTATTTTGAGTGGAGGGCAAGCACTAAAGGCCAGAACTAGAATAAACTAAAAGCAAGCACAAACATCACCACTGTGAAGTTCATGTTAGCAGGAATTTTCTCAACAAAAAAAAGAGTCCACTTTCTGACCTGACATGGAGATTAGGTTATACCTAGAACACATGAGATCTAAGTCTGTTCCTACCATAATCTGTGAGTTAAAAGCAATGGAGGCCCTGCTATATTTCTATCCAAATTAAACTTTTTCTGTTATTTGTTATGTATTGGTTACACGTGCACACACACACGTGTTAGTGTTTACTGAAATATTTAATATTTGTCCAGGAGTGATTTTGCCTCCCCCAGGGGACATGTGGCAATATCTGGAAACACTTTTAGTTGTCACACATGAGAACTGGTGCTAATAGGATCTAGTCGGGAGGGACCAGCGATGCTGCTAAACATCCTCCAATGTACTGAACAGCCCCCAGCTCCACCCCACAACAGAGAATTGCCCAGTCCAAAATGTCAATAACACTGACGGTTCCTGCATAAAAATTCACGCAAATTTATTGTCTGTGCCAGCTTACTTTGTAATACATTAGTCTTAGTGATATATTGGTTTTGACTCTATGTAATGTATGTGATAAGGAATTCATTAAATGTGTTTAAATAACTTGGCTTGCTTCTTTTTAAAATTAACCATATTATTTCTGCAATGCATTACCAGTATTTTTTTTATAGAACCACGTATATGGTATGAAACTTCATTTTCCAGTTAACATATTATGTTTTGTTGCCTGTTATTACCTAATACATAGTGAACACATTTCTTTTTAATTATATGAATTTATACATTTTTTCAGAATTAGTAGACTAGTAATATCCAGAAGATCATAATATCATGTCCAGAACAGATGATTTTTCACCTGGACTGCAGTATAAAGTATAATATGTAAACAAATAATATATTTCCCATAAAATATATTTATATGACCATATCATGGAATTGAATTCTTTTTTCAAAATTATTTATCTTTGGAAAATTAAGATGTATCTTTTACAACTTTGTATCATATATATAGTATGAAAAGTGACAGTAGGGAATTTAAAATTAAAGTTAAAAGTTACGTTAAAAGTTCACTTAAATTCTCCATCCATTCCATTTGTACATATTAGATTTGCACAGATTAGGTTCAATTCAGCAAACATTTACTGAGCACTGGAAAAATAATGATGACTAAGACAGAACTGCTAGCTGTGAAGAGCTCACTTCTGGCCAAGGAGAAACAGGACAGCAAAACATTTTTCCTTGTGGTTGGAATTGCAGCACAGTATAAAATAAAGTTTCCTTGTTTATATTTCTTTCATTCCCCCTTCCTGCAGTGTCCATCAAACAGCTTTCCCGTTTCCACAGTCTTAATGATGGCCAATTTTAATAATTTTAACATTATGTTGAGTCAAGATCCATGATTTGCTAAAACAAATTTTGAATCGTTTGGGACGTTTTGATTCTTTCCAATTGCTTATAGATATATAGATAACACTACAATGGATATAGATAACACTACAATGGATATTTCAAGTATGTAGATATTATTTCTCTTTTAGAATATTTCCTTAAAATAAATTTCAGAGGAGAATTGCTAAGTCTAAATAGTGTGAAAATATTTTTGACTCTATAAGTACATTATTTTGTTACTTATAAAACTACGGTGCCAACTTCCATTGCAACTAGAGTATAATGGTGAAAACAAGTCATTGCATACTTTCCAGCACTGAGTTTTATTTATGAAAAAAATTTTTGTTATTGAATGAGATTTTAAATGTACCTTAAATTCTATTTACATTTTAGGTCTCTGATTACTGGTATGGGAGAAATCTTCCTATATTCTAATTTGCTTTTATTTCCCTGAAAATGAATGTGTATGTCTTATGCTGAATTATCTGAGTCCTAAGATTTTTTTCACAAAGTTAAAAATAGAATTATTATTTATTAATCAAGTAGTCATATCCCTTGGCTTAAATATTCTTAAAGGACTGTTGTACTTATGGTACATTTACCAGGTTTTGAACTACCAAAAGAAATAAATCCTGAGAATATTCAATACTTTCCAAAAAGAGCCTAGATTAGAAGGGAAAAAATTTTAATAGCTATGACAACAAAAGCAGTTAATACCAGTTATCCACGTACCAAAGAGGCATGGTTTGGTTTCAAAATGATTGTAGTAGCCAAGTTTAAAGTACATAGGAAAAAAAAAACAAAACACATAGCCATCTGTTAATGAAATTTCTTTATTCTTGCCTTTTCTTCCTTTCTACCTTCTCTGGGTGAGCAGTTTAAGGGGATTAATGAAAACATCTGAACATGCTGTTTTCCACTAAACTCACTTAGTCTTTTCTTCTCAAGTCCTTGACCCAGATAAAGAAAGATATGATTTCCAAATTCAATGAAAGCTGAATTTCACTGGAGGGGAAAAGTGCTACCTCAGCTCAAAGTCTGATTTCTCTGCTGTCCTACAGTTGTAATTGTAAAATAGAGCTTCACTTAAAAATACCTCCCTTTGTTTACCCAGGCCTCATGGAATCATCGTGTGGGAAGAAACCTTGAGAAGTCTTTCAACATTGCAGACCACATATTTTGAACCAAAACTTCAAACAAATAACCTAACAAAAGACGTTTTTCCTTATTTGTCAACGTATTTATAATGATCGTAGAAGTGTTTAAAAGGTCATATGAATTTACACAGAAAATCAATTGCCTAAGTCTTGCTCACCTTCCCTTGGTCCAGGTATCAACAGGACTGATGTGCTGTCCCCTCCTAGTTCTGTTTTCAGCCCTTCTCACTCTGAGTCAGTCTGTTCAAGTGCCTCACAAGCATTTCTCCACACACAGCCCACAGGTATTTCAAACTCAACACCTCCAAAATTGAAATCATCTTTGCTCCCAAACCAGTTCCTCCAAGTCTCATGCTCTCGCCATGAACAATACGGCATCATTCACTACCCAAGCCAGAAACCTTAGAATCTTCACAGCACACCCTCTACTCTCTCCCTGACTCAGTCACTGAACCTTGTCAAGTCCATCTGAAAAGAATAAAACTCTCATGAGCATTTCCTTCTCTTCATCCTCACCACTGCTACCTTAGTGCACATCCTTTCAACTTCCTGGGAAAATTATTGAAATCATCTCTTTGTTTGTCTCCCTGCCGCCAATATTCATCACCATCCACCTGCCCTCCACACTGTCCTCCTCATCTCTGTCAGAGGTCTTTAGAAAATACACATTTCAAAAGACGAAAGTAGGGAAGATGGCAGAAGAGTAAGACGCGGAGATCACCTTCCTCCCCACAGATACATCAGAAATACATCTACATGTGGAACAGCTCCTACAGAACACCTACTGAACGCTGGCAGAAGACCTCAGACCTCCCAAAAGGCAAACGCCCCACGTACCCGGAAAGGGAAAAAGAAAAAAGAGACAAAAGAATAGGGGCGGGACCAGCAACAGTGGGAGGGAGCTGTGCAGGAGGAAAGCTTTCCACACACTAGGAAGCCCCTTCGCGGGCGGAGACTGCGGGAGGCGGAGCGGGAGCTTCGGAGCCCCGGAGGAGAGCGCAGCCACAGGCGTGCGGAGGGCAAAGCGGAGAGATTCCCGCACAGAGGATCGGCGCCGACCGGCACTCACCAGCCCGAGAGGCTTGTCTGCTCACACGCCGGGGCGGGCGGGGCTGGGAGCTGAGGCTCCGACTTCGGTCTGATGCAGGGAGAGGACTGGGGTTGGCGACGTGAACACAGCCTGAAGGGGGTTAGTGCGCCACCGCTAGCCGGGAGGGAGTCCGGGGAAAAGTCTGGACCTGCTGAAGAGGCAAGAGACTTTTTCTTCCATCTTTGTTTCCTGGTGTGAGAGGACAGGGGATTAAGAGCGCTGTTTAAAGGAGCTGCAGAGACGAGCGCGAGCTGCGGCTAACAACGCGGACCACAGAGAGGCGCATGAGACGCTCAGGCTGCTGCTACCGCCACCAAGAAGTCTGTGTGCGAGCACAGGTCACTATCCACACCTCCCTTCCGGGAAGCCTATGCAGCCCGCCACTGCCAGGGTCCCGGGATCCAGGGACACTCCCCTGGGAAAACACACGGCGGGCCTCAGGATGGTGCAATGTCACGCTGGCCTCTGCCGCCGCAGGCCCACCCCACATAATGCCCCTCCCTCCCGCCGGCCTGAGTGAGCCAGAGCCCCCGAATCAGCAGCTCCTTTAACCCTGTCCTGTCTGAGCGAAGAACAGACGCCCTCGGCGACCTACACACAGAGGCGGGGCAAAATCCAAAGCTGAGCCCCAGGAGCTGTGTGAACAAAGAAGAGAAAGGGAAATCTCTCCCAGCAGCCTCAAGAGCAGCAGATTAAATCTCCACAATCAACTTGATGTACCCTGCATCTGTGGAATACATGAACAGACAACGAATCATCCCAAATTGAGGACGTGGATTTTGAGAGCAAGATATATTATTTTTTCCCGTTTTCATCTTTTTGTGAGTGTGTATGTATATGCATCTGTGTGAGATTTTGTCTGTATAGCTTTGCTTTCACCATTTGTCCTAGGGTTCTATCTGTCCATTTTTTTTGTTTTTTTGTTTTTTTTGTTTCTTTTTTTACATTAAAAAAACGTTTTTTCTTAATAATTGTTTTTTATTTTAATAACTATTTTATTTTATCTTATTTTATTTTATCCTCTTTCTTTCTTTCTACTTTTTCTCCCTTTTATTCTGAGCTCTGTGGATGAGAGGCTCCTGGTGCTGCAGCCAGGAGTCAGTACTGTGCCTCTGAGGTGGGAGAGTCAACTTCAGGACACTGTTCACAAGAGACCTCCCAGCTCCATGTAATATCAGACAGCGAAAATCTCCCAGAGATCTCCATCTCAACACCAGCACCCAGCTTCACTCAAGGACCAGCAAGCTACAGTGCTGGACACCCTGTGCCAAACAACTAGCAAGACAGGAACACGACCCCACCCATTAGCAGAGAGGCTGCCTAAAATCATAATAAGTCCACAGACACCCCAAAACACACCACCAGACGTGGTCCCACCCACCAGAAACACAAGATCCAGCCTCTTCCACCAGAACACAGGCACTAGTCCCCTCCAACAGGAAGCCTACACAACCCACTGAAACAACTTTAGCCACTGGCGACACACACCAAAAACAACGGGAACTACAAACCCGCAGCCTGCAAAAAGGAGACCCCAAACAAAGTAAGATAAGAAAAATGAGAAGGCAGAAAAACACACAGCAGATGAAGGAGCAAGGTAAAAACCCACCAGACCTAATAAATGAAGAGGAAATAGGCAGACTACCTGAAAAAGAATTCAGAGTAATGATAGTAAAGATGATCCAAAATCTTGGAAACAGAATAGAGAAAATGCAGGAAACCTTTAACAAGGACCTAGAAGAACTAAAGATGAAACAAGCAATGATGAACAACACAATAAATGAAATTAAAAATACTCTAGAAGGGATCAATAGCAGAATAACCGAGGGAGAAGAATGGATAAGTGACCTGGAATATAACATAACAGAAATAACTACTTCAGAGCAGAATAAAGAAAAAAGAATGAAAATAACTGAGGACAGTCTCAGAGACCTCTGGGACAACATTAAATGCACCACCATTCGAATCACAGGGGTTCCAGAAGAAGGAGAGAAAAAGAAAGGGACTGAGAAAATATTTGAAGAGATTAGAGTTGAAACCTCCCCTCATATGGGAAAGGAAATGTTAATCAAGTGCAGGAAGTACAGACAGTCCCATACAGGGTAAATCCAAGGAGAAACGCGCCAAGATATATTAAACAAACTGTCAAAAATTAAATACAAAGAAAACATATTAAAAGCAGCAAGAGAAAAACAACAAATAACACACAAGGGAATCCCCATAAGGTTAACAGCTGATCGTTCAGCAGAAACTCTGCAAGCCAGAAGGGACGGGCAGGACATACTTAAAGTGATGAAGGAGAAAAACCTACAACCAATATTACTCTACCCAGCAGGGATCTCATTCAGATTTGATGGAGAAATTAAAATCTTTACAGACAAGCAAAAGCTGAGAGAGCTCAGCACCACCAAACCAGCTTTACAACAAAGGCTAAAGGACCTTCTCTAGGCAAGAAGCACAAGAGAAGGAAAAGACCTACAATAACAAACCCAAAACAATTAAGAAAATGGGAATAGGAACATACATATCAATAATTACCTTAAATGTAAATGGACTAAATGCTCCCACCAAAAGACACAGAATGGCTGAATGGATACAAAAACAAGACCCATATATATGCTGTCTACAAGAGACCCACTTCAGACCTAGAGACACATACAGACTGAAAGTGAGGGGATGGAAAAACATATTCCATGCAAATGGAAACCAAAAGAAAGATGGAGTAGCAGTTCTCATATCAGAAAAAATAGACTTTAAAATAAAGACAATTAGAAGAGACAAAGAAGGACACTACATAATGATCGAGGGATTGACCAAGAAGAAGATATAACAATTGTAAATATCTATGCACCCAACATAGGAGCACCTCAATACATAAGGCAAATACTAACAGCCATAAAAGGGGAAATCGACAGTAACACAATCGTTCTAGGGGACTTTAACACCCCATTTTCACCAATGGACAGATCATCCAAAATGAAAATTAATAAGGAAACACAAGCTTTAAATGATACATTAAACAAGATGGACTTAATTGATATTTATAGGACATTCCATCCAAAAACAAAAGAATACACATTTTTCTCAAGTGCTCATGGAACATTCTCCAGGATATATCGTATCTTGGGTCACAAATCAAGCCTTGGTAAATTTAAGAAAATTGAAATCGTATCAAGAATCTTTTCCAACCACAACGCTATGAGACTATGTCTCAATTACAGTAAAAGATCTGTAAAAAATACAAACACATGGAGGCTAAACAATACACTACTTAATAACGAAGTGATCACTGAAGAAATCAAAGAGGAAATCAAAAACTACCTAGAAACAAATGACACTGGAGACACGACGACTCAAAACCTATGGGATGCAGCAAAAGCAGTTCTAAGAGCGAACTTTATAGCAATACAATCCTACCTTAAGAAACAGGAAACATCTCGAATAAACAACCTAACCTTGCGCCTAAAGCAATTAGAGAAAGAAGAACAAAAAAACCCCAAGGTTAGCAGAAGGAAAGAAATCATAAAGATCAGATCAGAAATAAATGAAAAAGAAATGAAGAAAACGATAGCAAAGATCAATAAAACTAAAAGCTGGTTGTTTGAGAAGATAAACAAAATTGATAAACCATTAGCCAGACTCATCAAGAAAAAAAGGGAGAAGACTCAAATCAAAAAAATTAGAAATGAAAAAGGAGAAGTAACAACTGACACTGCAGAAATGCAAAGGATCGTGAGATCTTTTGTATCAAGAAAATGGACAATCTGGAAGAAATGGACAAATTCTTAGAAATGCACAAACTGCCAAGACTGAATCAGGAAGAAATAGAAAATATGAACAGACCAATCACAAACACTGAAATTGAAACTGTGATTAAAAATCTTCCAACAAACAAAAGCCCAGGACCAGATGGCTTCACAGGCGAATTCTATCAAACATTTAGAGAAGAGCTAACACCTATCCTTCTCAAACTCTTCCAAAATATAGCAGAGGGAGGAACACTCCCAAACTCATTCTACAAGGCCACCATCACCCTGATACCAAAACCAGACAAGGATGTCACAAAGAAAGAAAACTACAGGTCAATATCACTGATGAACATAAATGCAAAAATCCTCAACAAAATACTAGCAAACAGAATCCAACAGCACATTCAGAAGATGATACACCATGATCAGGTATGGTTTATTCCAGGAATGCAAGGATTCTTCAATATATGCAAATCAATCAATGTGATACACCATATTAAAAAACTGAAGGAGAAAAACCATATGGTCATCTCAATATATGCAGAGAAAGCTTTCAACAAAACTCAACACCCATTTATGATAGAAACCCTGCAGAAAGTGGGCACAGAGGGAACTTTCATCAACATAATAAAGGCCCTATATAACAAACCCAGAGCCAACATCGTCCTCAATGGTGAAAAACTGAAAGCATTTCCAGTAAGATCAGGAACAAGACAAGGTTGCCCACTCTCACAACTCTTATTCAACATAGTTTTGGAAGTTTTAGCCACAGCAATCAGAGAAGAAAAGGAAATAAAAGGAATCCAAATCAGAGAAGAAGAGGTAAAGTTGTCACTGTTTGCAGATGACATGATGCTATACATAGAGAATCCTAAAGATGCTACCAGAAAACTACTAGAGCTAATCAAGGAATTTGGTAAAGTAGCAGGATACAAAATTAATGCACAGAAAACTAGCATTCCTATACACTAATGATGAAAAATCTGAAAATGAAATCAAGAAAACACTCCCATTTACCATTGCAACAAAAAGAATAAAATACCTAGGAATAAACCTACCTAAGGAGACAAAAGACCTGTATGCAGAAAATTATAAGACACTGATGAAAGAAATTAAAGATGATACAAATAGATGGAGAGGTATACCATGTTCTTGGATGGTGAGAATCAACATTGTGAAAATGACTCTACTACCCAAAGCAATCTACAGATTCACTGCAATCTCTATCAAACTACCAATGGCATTTTTCACAGAACTAGAACAAAAACTTTCACAATTTGTATGGAAACACAAAAGACCCTGAATAGCCAAAGCAGTCTTGAGAACGAAAAACGGAGCTGGAGGAATCAGGCTCCCTGACTTCAGACTATACGACAAAGCTACAGTAATCAAGACAGTATGGTACTGGCACAAAAACAGAAATATAGATCAATGGAACAGGCTAGAAAGCCCAGAGATCAACCCACACATATGGTCACCTTCTCTTTGATAAAGGAGGCAGGAATGTACAGTGGAGAAAGGACAGCCTCTTCAATAAGTGGTGCTGAGAAAACGGGACAGGTACATGTAAAAGTATGAGATTAGATCACTCCCTAACACCATACACAAAAATAAGCTCAAAATGGATTAAAGACCTAAATGCAAGGCCAGACACTATCAAACTCTTAGAAGAAAACATAGGCAGAACACTGTATGACATAAATCACAGCAAGATCCTTTTTGACCCACCTCCTAGAGAAATGGAAATAAAAATAAACAAATGGGACCTAATGAAACTTCAAAGCTTTTGCACAGCAAAGGAAACCATAAACAAGATGAAAAGACAACCCTCAGAATGTGAGAAAATATTTGCAAATGAAGCAACTGACAAGGGATTAATCTCCAAAATTTACAAGCAGCTCATGCAGCTCAATATCAAAAAAACAAACAACCCAATCCAAAAATGAGCCAAAGACCTAAATAGACCTTTCTCCAAAGAAGATATACAGACTGCCAACAAACACACGAAAGGCTGCTCAACATCATTAGTTAATAGAGAAATGCAAATCAAAACTACAATGAGATATCATCTCACACTGGTCAGAATGGCCATCATCAAAAAATCTAGAAACAATAAATGCTGGAGAGGGTGAGGAGAAAAGGGAACGCTCTTGCACTGCTGGTGGGAATGTGAATTGATACGCCACTATGGAGAACAGTATGGAGGTTCCTTAAAAAACTACAAATAGAACTACCATACGACCCAGCAATCCCACTACTGGGCATATACCCTGAGAAAACAAAAATTCAAAAAGAGTCATGTACCAAAATGTTCATTGCAGCTCTATATACAATAGCCAGAAGATGGAAACAACCTAAGTGTCCATCATCGGATGAATGAATAAAGAAGATGTGGCACATATATACAATGGAATATTACTCAGCCATAAAAAGAAACGAAATTGAGTTATTTGTAGTGAGGTAGATGGACATTGAGTCTGTCATACAGAGTGAAGGAAGTCAGAAAGAGAAAGACAAATACCATATGCTAACACATATATATGGAATCTAAGAAAAAAAAATGTTATGAAGAGCCTAGGGGTAAGACAGGAATAAAGACACAGACCTACTAGAGAATGGATTTGAGTATATGTGGAGGGGGAAGGGTAAGCTATGACAAAGTGAGAGAGTGGCATGGACATATATACACTACCAAACGTAAAATAGCTAGCTAGTGGGAAGCAACCGCATAGCACAGGGAGATCAACTAGGTGCTTTGTGACCACCTAGAGGGGTGGGATAGGGAGGGTGGGAGGGAGGGAGACAGAAGAGGGAAGAGATATGGGGACATGTATATGTATAACTGATTCACTTTTTTATAAAGCAGAAACTAACACACCATTGTAAAGCAATTATACTCCAATAAAGATGTAAAAAAAAAAAAGAAAATACACATTTCATCATGTAACATAGGACCACCACTCCTTCTTTGTGATCTTATATTAAAAATCAGAGTTTTCTACTGTAACTGAGATAGTCATGAATAAAACTCATATTCCCAACAGGTCAAAATGAGAAATTCTGAATTGTTTTAAAGGAAAGTTGCCAGGCTAATTTTTTTTCCCAGCACAGGATTTCTAGGCTTGAAAAAATGCCAAACAGTTTTGTGATATTGCTTGTATTGACCCCTGCCCCCAACTCCATCCTCTAATCTTACCTCAGAGGGTCTTATGTTCAAAATACAGATTGTGAGCCCAATGTTGGAACAGACAGAAGCAAGGAGATGTGCAGACATCAAACAGCTGCAATGTGTAATTGTTCAGCCAAAGAAACTGACAGACCCTTAAAGACAGTCCTCCTAAACTGATATCAATAATATTCCATGATCCTTTCTCCTTTGAGGTGCTCTGAGCTTTTTACAAGAATCAACTCTGAATATACAAACAGAAATCACAGAAAGAGTAAACAAAAGAAGTATCTTTTTTTGTCCCTTTCTCAGAAAGACAATTCCTTAGGTATCAAAACCAGGGGATGAGAAGGATTACTTTATTTATATATGCATAAATTCTCTCAATGGTATTTTCGAACTATAATGAGCCAGGAAGTGTGCTAATGGGAACCCTCTGGTGCCAGAGAAAGCACCTCATTTTTCTAGCAGTCTCTGAGGGCAGAGACTACACCCATCAGGAGGACTGACGCCAAGACAGTATTCAATATATGTTGAATATTAGAGGAAAATAGTTGCAAAGTGATAAGATAATGGTGAAAAAAGAGGCATTTAACAAGTGCTACAGAGGTGGGGGACTGATCACATTTGGCCCAGTGAGTGAGCTGGTGTCAGGAAAGATTTTTTGACAGAATGCTTTAGACAGGGCTCTCTGAATTGCAAGACAGCTTGTGCTATTCTCATTTCTGGAAATGTCCTTTCCAACTTCACTACATACCTACTGAACTCTTACTCATCATTCAAGATACAGATTAAATCTCAGCTCCTCAGTGAAGCCGTTCCCAACTGTCACATCAAAATCTTCTTACTCCAGGTTTCTGGAGTGTTTTATTTATACCCATACTTACATCCACATTCTCATACTATGTCCTTATCACACATTAATGTCCTCTAGTTTATTTATTTTGTTGAAGCACTTATATAGCCCTTACTATGTGCCAGGCAGTATCTTAATGGCTCTGCAATATTGTTTCACTTAATCCTCACAGCAATCCTATGTGTAGTTTTACTATTATTCCCCACTTAACTGAAGCCCAGATTTCTAGAATTCTGTCTTGCACTACAGGGCAAGGTAAGGTCCCTGGGAGAAGAAAATGCATCTTCTCCATCCTTATAACCTCTGCTTGTAGAACATGACTTAGCAAATTGTAGACTTTCAATTTGATAAACACAAATACGTACATATTGTTGAATAAAGAATGGCAGAGACGCCTGTTCAGATCAAAGAGACACTACTCATTTAGGAGATATTTAGTTGAATTCGCTTTCATATAACCTCCCCTTAACAACTAAAATGTTTAGTGAATTATATTCTTAGGGGGAAAAACATAAAAATGATAGTCAGTGACTTAACTATTGTTCCAAGGCCCAAGGAAATCTCATCAAGACCTGGTTAACCCATTTATCTCAGAAAGACAAATCTCAGATCACAGCAAAAAAAAAAAGGAAAAGGAAGATGTAGTACTTGCAAATTTTTTGTAAGAAATCTCAGTTCAAATCTGTGCCAGCCCACTGCTTAATATGCTCCCCAAGAACAAAGGAGATCTTCAGTTAAAGCTGCTGAAGATGAGACCAACACACGTCCTCATTGCCAACTGCATCCCCTTCACGGAGTTGCATAGAAAGACCCAGAGCTTAGGAGCAGGAGTGACTGTGGGCAAACCCTCCTTACCCACCCAACTCCCAGCATTTGGAGAGGCAAGATCTGCTCAAATGTGAAAAGGAAGATAATGCACAGATGGTGGCAGAGACCTCAAAGATGTGTGGAACAGTATGAATGGTGTGCACTGTCTGAACAAGAGTAAAATGTCATTAGGTACAAACTGACTAGCCTCTAGGTCTCTGGTCCTCCTGAAACTTCCACGTCACTGGTTATTTTTAAGCACTGAAAGGTAAGTCTGCCTTAGAGAATGGAAGAACTCCGATTTTGGAAAATGCCAAAAGAACACCACCTCTCCTTCGGTGATTACAACTTTATTCATTTGAGGCAAGCCCCCATTTTAAAATGCCAACACCCCAAAAGGAGGTAAGCCTTAAGCCCTTATAAGCTGACTCGTGGTTTATCCAATAATTCCCTGTCAGAGACTAGTTCACCCACAGGTAAAGACAAGTAAAGGATCCAGACTGGTGCCAGGGGAAAGGAGAGCAGTCCTAGGAGAGGAAAAAACACAACCACTGTTAAGAGTGAGGAAGGCCCGAAAGGCCCACATTATGGTCTTCCCAGTTTTCCCAGGTTGGCTGTGTCACCAGGACAGGGCAGATCTGCAGGTGTATCCAGGCATTAGAAATAATAAGTAGTTTCTACTCAGGAAGCATTTTTAGCAGGAGAGAGAAATACTGCTTTACCAGTCCGTGTCTAGTTCCAAAAAAAATTTTTTGAGTCAGTGGTGTCAAAGGCTACCAGGCCAGTACCCATGACACCTGGAGAAATAAACAGCCAGGAGAAGGTGCAATCCTCTGGTATGAGGCTGACCAGCTGTGCATGGCTAGACAGAACTCAGGCCTGAAATTACTCAGAACTGGTTGGAGACTCAGTGTTCTATTCTGACCCCACAGAAAAGACAAGCCATATTGCTGCTCCCTGCACCCCCTGAGTGGGAATGTTTCACAATTAGCATGAGTAAGTCATTGAGATGCTCTTGATGGTTTATCTCCTATTCACACAGGATCTGGAGCCAATAAATGTAAAAGGTCTGTATTTCTCCCACATCCTAATCATCCAACTAGAGGATGAAAGCTACCCAGTAACCAGAACTTTCAAAAGGACCAAGCATGGGTTTGGGCTCCAGTGCACAAGAGAAGCAAGAGGCTTTCGGTTTAGCTGAAAATGAAGAGAAGCTGAGGGATCCAGGACACAGATGGTGCAGGGGAAAGGGAAAAAAAACAAAGTTCTAAGTTCTTCCCTTTGCACCCAGGCCAACAGCCTGGGCTGCCCTGAACTGTTGCACAGGCTGTGTCTGCACAAGGACATCCAGTCCAAGTGAGCACTCAACTCCTTGCTGCAAACCAAGCAATTGGGCAGAATTGTGCCAGCTCCAGAAAGGATACCATTTTCTAGTTGGGCTGCCCAAAATGGGTGCCTTTTTAAAATAACTGGCCCACCCAGCAGGAGTACCTTTATCTCAGTAGGCACAAAAACACCTTATATTTAATGCCAAGTCCAGTTTAATTGGGCATGAGCAGTAGCAAAATAGAGAGCTGAGGGTTCTCTTCTTCCCGCCTACAGACCCTGCACCCAACTTGGAGTCTCTGCTTTGATCTCACAACAGAGGGGTCATTATCTCAAGGAGACCAACAAAGAGAGGCCCGGAGTTCTAGTCAATGTCCCAGAGGCATGGATGAGTTGAAGTGGCTCCAGAGACCCTAGATGCAGAAGGATGAGAAAGTACCCATGCTGCATTCCCAAGAAGCAAGGAAAGAGAAAGCGGGAAGCAGATGTTGTGCATACTTCTGAACACCTGTTCGGTTGAGAGGCACGCTGGGGTGAGAACTTGGTTGGAAAGAGCTAAGTGATGGCACCACCTCGGAGAAGGTCATGTTCTTTTGTCACGTGTTGGGAAATGAGAAGTGGAAGGGAAGTTGAAAGAGCCTATGTGTTGAGCAATGGGAGTGCATTAAAGGATTAGATGATTTCTGCCCAATTCTTAGGTTTGCCCAGGGCTGGATGCAACCTTCCTATTTGCTTGTGATCTCCAGGTCCACATCTGAGCTCTTTGTCTTGCATCCTCTTTAAAAACCAGAATTATTCTGCTTGGGGGTTTCTTTGTGAACTCATAGATTCATCTTCTCATGAGCCTGGGGCTACCCTCACCTGGTAGGAGGTGGCCCTATGTGGTTTCTCCTCATTGCTGAGTTCAGCCCCTAAGCTCCCAGCTGGCATGCGAGAGATGCAGAGGAGTCAAGCCCCTTAGAAGCTCCCCTCACCTGGGATGAGTCTCATTCTTTGGTCCTGTGAGCTGGCTCCACTGGGAGGAAGGAGCCTTTATGGCCTGACACAGTTAAGGTTCTGGAAGTGAAGAACGTCCTTTGCCAGCCTCAGGCATCAGCCAGCTTGCCTGTGAATTTTGCATTTTAAGCACCTTGGAACTCAGCTTAATGAAGAGCATCACTGCTCTCAGAGCGAGCTGGTGACAGAAAAGCAGGCGACCAAAAAAAAAAAAAATACACAGCCTGGCTCAGCAAGCTGAGTTTCATTCCTTCAAGCAAGCATTTAGAAGCTGCTTCTGCCCAGCAGGGCACAAGTGCTACTGGGGGGAGTGGGACAGGGCAAGAGAACCAGGCAGGGGCCCCAAGGCCACAGCTTGGTCAGAGACCGGAGACACAGGCAAGAAGCTAGAGGGCAGCTTTATGACAACCTAGCACCAGGTGTGCAACAGGCAGCCTCTTCACAAATGCACAGGATCGCAGGTAAAGGGGACCCAGCAGGGCAGCTGGTCCTAAAAGTAAGTGTGGGGTTACTGAGACAATGAAATGTGATGGTGTCTGGAAAGTGCTGAGTGAAGACCTGACACGTTCAGTAATTAGTAGCTACCACAGGTATTACGATGTGGCCCTCGGCCTCACCCCACTCAGTTCCAGGGCTGCCAACAAATACTTCCAGGAAGGACTGTGCTGGCAACTCCTAGCGAGGCCAGCAAGAACTTGCCTACTTCCCTGCTGGGGTAAGGTGGACTCAGCCCCTTCCCTCCTGGAAAAGCTAAGCCCAAACTGGTAGAAATGGCTAAACTGAGCCTCAGTCAATCTGTGCCTTCCTCTCTGACAGCTGACTCTTCAGAGCTCTTAGAATGCAAAGAGCCCACCTGAAAGCTACCTGGTTAGGAGCCACAGTGCATCTTTCTCTCTCCTGCAGCCTCTCTCTGACCCGTGCAAGCGGATATGCCTTCAGAATACACTTTTCTCAGTTAATTTTTGCTTAACAGGAATGAAGCCGCTCATCTGGAGCTACGAGATAGGAGGAGAGAGGGAGAAGGGGAAAGGAGCTAGCGCTTCACTGGAGAGGCTGGACAGCAAGGCTGGTGATGAAGGTGCACGTTAGAGTCAGCCCGCCTGGACCTGAGCCCCAGCCTTGCCTCTCTCTAACCACGTGGCTTCCAGCAATTGTTAACCTCATTTGCCCAATGAGAATGACAACATTATATACCATAGGGTTTTGTATTAAAAGAGCTAATATATGAAAAGTACTTAAAAGCGGTAGCATAGTTTCTCTCTGCATATATTAATCTCTACCATCATTAGAAATTATTCGTCCATAACAACACTGAAGTAGATGCCATGATTATCCTCCCTTTGCAGATGAGGCCACCGAGGCACTGAGCCCAAGTCGCACAGTTAGTAAGTGGCAGGCCTGGGAACTGAACCCAGAGTCTGCGATGCCCACTGAGCAACAGGGTCCCCTAAGCGCTACCCTTTACAACCGGGGTGAAGGGGTTCTTGTTCAACATCACATTAAATAAATGATTACTCTTGAGGTACCAAGATTTTATACAGACCTATTTCCTAGTCACAAACTCTACCCATGTAAACCAAGCCATTTTCACCAGTGCTCACTCTCTTGGCGCACAGGCCTGCTATCTCCTTTCTGAGTCTGCATATTAAAGTGCAGTTCTTAGTCCCCCACCCCAAATATAATTTCAGACTTTCTGGAGTGGAGCTTAGGAATCTTCATTTTTGACCAACACCCCCATGTATACACATCGCGCCCCATCATCACCCTCCTTGCTGTAGTGCTCGCGCACTATAAACCTGGAGCTATGGCTGCAGGTTTTATCCACCCAGTTTTGTTTTGTTTTTCACACATCCTTAATAGGCACCTGAAATGTTCCCAATAGATTTCAGAACATCAAATTCAAAACCTAAAAAAACAAGGAAAAAAATAAAAGTAAAAAACACAGAGCACTACTTGTCTTTTACAAATAGCGCACGTAACTCATGTAAAAGCACAGAATCTGTGGAAGGTGTAGGTTGAAGGACGTCCCGTCGCTACCATTTATTCAGACTGTTTCCCATTAGGAAAGAAAACATTAACTTCATAATTATCCCCACAACTCCAGATCTGCGGTGGTTCTTTTAATCATTTGTTTAGTATGGAAAAATTAACACTTTTCAGGAAAGCAAAAGAACTTATCCTTGTCCTAAGAGGTGCTGTCGTAGTGACCTGTGATCTGGAGGTCAGCTGCTCAAAGTACTGTGAACACACCTGCCAGATGCAAATTCCTCCTTCCTCCTTCATTGGAATATCACCCCAGAGAGCTTGTTTTTATTCCTAGGACACACTATTCCAAACAAAATGTGTTGTCTAAATTGCTTGAAAAGCATAGAGACTAGGTGACCCATGAACTACCCAGTCTCATGACCTCCCACAAAAGCTCACAATCCAGCCATGCAACTGGACTCTGTGATATTCAATGACCATGTGTCAAGGGAACAGTCTTGTTTTAATAACACAGCAAAAACTAATAATAACAAGCATTCACGGTGCACTTAATTCCTAACCTTAATTCCTGTGCGCACCGCTTTTCGTAATTAACTGATACAGTGAAAAGAACCAGGAAGGAGGAGAAAGCTGCTCACCTTTGAAAAATGACAATGAGTTCACAGCAAATTTGTCCTGGTGAAATGTATAGTATGCAATTTACCAGTTGTCATGGCCCTTCCCCTCGGTGTCTCATAAGCTGCTCCTGGCCCCCAGCCACCTTGACTGTGACACCTCTCCAGCTGCTGTGCCAGATGCTCTTTGCTGGTCAACTGGAAGATACATGAACAGATAATACCTTCGGTCTGCTGGAAGCTCTCTGTGGGATATTCTTCCAACACAGCACTTATGGGATTTTAGTCAAGGGTTGGGGGGCAGGGAGAGGGTGGCGGAATTACTTCAAGTTGCAAATGAAGAGAAGCAGTATGTGCAGCTGGCCATCTCCAATTAAACACCAGCTCCTTGGTTAGCAGCGATCTGAACCTGCAGCATTTGGGTTGTTTTTCCCCTGAGCTATTAGGATATTCATTAGTTCAAATAAAAGTCTATAAGCAAGCTGCTAATAAAGAGTGATTTCTGTTTCTCTACAAACATGACTGTGGAGCATTTTTGGTTTATTATCTTATTTAACTGTCTAAGGAAACTAATTGTTTTGGCTCATTTGTTGAAATTTATAAAACTTGGATCCTTTTCTTTGCTTGCAGAGCAGACCAGAACATTTTGGCATTGAAGAATGTGTATTTGATCTATGAAGTATGTAGTCTTTTAAATATGTATTTTCACTATGGTGGAAAATTTATTTCTTCAGAGACTCATTAGTTTAAAGTGGAATGTCCTTTGGATGGGAATCAATAAAATATTTATTCTGGAAGAAGAGATGTCTTTGTATATAGGGACCGAGGGAAAGGAGGCATCCAACTCATTGGATAAGGAATCTACTTTGCCCCAGAAATAGATTCTTCATAAACAATACTGTGGTGGTGGTAATAATAATAATAATGGAGGGGGAGGGAGAGGAGGAAAGAGAAATAAAGAAACAAGCGAAGTGGACTTTCCAGTCCCTCAGACCTGGGTTCAAATTAAATTCTGCTACTACAGCTCTGAACTTCATTTTTCTTATCTGTAAAATAGTTACTACTCTACCACGTTGTCTAAAGAATTAAACGTGCTAATGTATGGCTTCTGACCCATAACAGATATCTTACAAAATTAGTTCTTGCTAAAACGATGGTTGTCAGGTAAAATACAAGACACCAAGTCTGTTAGTTTCCTGTTGCTGCTGTTACAAATTACCACAAACTTAATGACTTGAAACAACACAAATACATTCTCTTATAATTCTGGAGGTTACACGTCTAAAATGGAACTGCAGGGTTGTGTTTCCTCTGGAAACTCTAGGGGAGACTGTTTCCTTGCCTTTTCTAGCTGCTAGAGGCCACCTAAATTCCTTGGTTCACAGCCTCTTCCTCCGTTTTTAAATCCAACCACATAGTATCTTTGCTACTCTTTGACCCCTGATTCCATTCTTAAATTATCTCCCTTGTAAGGACCCTTGTGATTATCTAGTCCACTCAGATAATTCAAGAAAATCTCATTTCAAGACTCTTAACTTATTCATATCTGCAAAGTGCTTTCTGCCATATAACGTAACATATTCATGTACCCTGGGGCTTCAGACTTGGCAAACTTTGGAGGCCACTGGTCATCCTACTGCAATCCACCCTCTGGCCTCCAAAGAGTCACATCCATCTCTGAAGCAAAATACATTCACCTAATCCTAACATCTTGAAAAGTTTCAGTCCATTATAGCATCAATGCAATTTCAAAATCTCATTTAAATATCAACAACTCCAAAGTCTTAAATCTCATTCTTTAAATCATGTTTGGGTCATAACTCTCAGTATGATTCATCTGAGGCAAAATTTCCTCTATATTTGGACCTATGAAAATAAAAAACAAGTTATATGATCCTCAAATACAATGGTGGGGCAGATATAAGGTAAGAGTTATAGTCATTTCCATTCAAAAATAGAGGTGCGGGGGCTTCCCTGGTGGTGCAGTGGTTGGGAGTCTGCCTGCCGATGCAGGGGACACGGGTTCGTGCCCCGGTCCAGGAAGATCCTGCATGGCGCGGAGCGGCTGGGCCCGTGAGCCATGGCCACTGAGCCTGCGCGTCCAGAGCCTGTGCTCCGCAGCGGGAGAGGCCACGGCAGTGAGAGGCCTGCGCACCGGAAAAAAATAAATAAATAAATAAATAAATAAAAATAAAGGTGCGGGATGGAACAATAAAAGAATCACTGGTTCCAAGCAATATTGATATCCAACTGGGAAAAATTCATTAGGTTTCAAGGCCTGGGACTAACCCTCTGTGATTCACAGCTCTGCCCTCTGGGCCCTCAGTTCCATCCTCTGCGCCTAAGGCTCTGCCCTCAGCTTCACTGTCTGGGTCATGCTTGCTTTTCCATGAAGTATAGTACGTATTTGCAGCTGAGTAATTTTTAAGCCTATTTCCTGCATGTAGAAATTTTGGAGTCTGACTGCTTTCTTTCATTTCCTCTTGTAATCCAAGCTGGCAGTATCTCTGATGATATAACATCCTCAAGAACATTACGAGTCTCCCATAAATGCCTAAGGGATTCATTCCATTAGACAAGAGTCCCCTCCAGAGAGCCTTCCAAATAATCTCATCTCTATTTTTGACTTCTCCTGAGATGGCTGAAGGAATCCATGGGTCACTTGCATAACCTTTTCAAAGGGACCTCTACTGATTGAATACTTGGACCTACTGATCCTTCCAAAGAATGAGCAAAAGGTTGGTGAGCCACACCCATGTTTTTTCTCCAGAGCATGCTTTCCTGTTATTAAATCTCCTATTGTAGTATCTTTGCAATCTGAATAGGCTGAGAATTTCCCAAATCATCAAGTCTTGGCTCCTTTTTGCTGAGAGTCCTTCCCTCAGTCTAGCTCTTTCCTCTCCCATTTTGCTGTAAGCAGCAAGAAGAAGCCAGCTACCCCTTCAACACTTTGCGTAGAGATCTCAGCTAAATATTCAAGTCCATCACTTACAAGTTCTGCCTTTCATATAGTAGGACACAACTGAGCTGAATTTTCTTTCACTATAGGTATAAAAAGGATCCCCTTTACTTCAGTTTCTAGTAACACCCAGCTGAATTCAAAATTCAGATTAACAATAAATTATGTTTGGTACAATTATGTCCCCAATACTAAATGGGACACATTTAAATAATAATTTTTAAGTTTATCTGAAATTCAGATGTAACTGGGCATCCTGAATTTTGATTTGCTAAGTTTGATTTCAACTAGGTGTCACGGAGGGTTCTGAGAGAACAGGATGCAGAATGGGGAAATGCGGAAAATGTAGTGGAAAATAGAAGAAATGCACAGCTTAAAGCTGTATCTGGAAGGGCAGGCCTTATTAAGGAGCTATGGCAGGGGGCCTTGAACAGACAGGGAGGCAACCTGAAGGGTTCAGAGAAGGAGAGATATGGAGGGAGGGTGGGGATTAATCCAAAAGAACTGGAGGCATTGAGGATGAGCACGTCTCACCTCATTATTTTGCTAGGGCTCACACCTGCCAACAGAACCTCATCCTATCAACACCTATCTCCAAAGGAGGAAAGGTATTTTTCATCATCTCTAGGCCTCTGTGGCTAGATACACACACACACACACACACGCACACGCACACACACACACAGAATGCAAGTACATCTACGTGCATGGTGGCACCATGATGATTTGGTCAAACTTATTAACAAAAACTTCTTCTTCAGTGGGAAGCCAACACTCTATACTCCAAGTTTATGGACCACCATAAATAATTTTTCAATTAACTCGCTACCATGAACGTAAGTATGGGTCAGGCTGTCACACACACAAAATAGATATCGCTAATACCACTTGACATGGGACTTTTCTGAAGCAAAAGGGGTTTCAAGTTTATCAATGGCATCTATTACACTTCATTGTTTGCTTCACTGCCCTCCAGGCCCCACCACCAAAAGCAGGAAAACACTTCAATCTGTAACACTGAAACATCCCAACTCTTTGAGAAGAGGTTAACAGTATGAGCACTTAGCTTCAAGGACCTGTATTGCTATTTCAGCTGTGAACCACATTTGCCCAACAGTCTTCAAGGTAGAAATTGAACAGGAGTGGGGATGGGGAAACATGGCTGGTGCCTCTCCTGCCTTCTTCCAAATGCAGCTTTCAGAGGAAGCTTCCTCTTAACAATAACAGCAGCACTTGTGTAGTTCTGTGTCAGGCATTCTTCTAAGAACTTTACATCTGTCAACTCACTTAATTCTCAACACAACCCTATAAGGAAAATACTAGTGTCACCATTGTTTTCTTAATGAGAACACTGAGGCACAGATATTTAATAACTTGCCCAGGGTCACAAAGTTATAAACGGCAAGCTGGCTCCAGCACCTGTGCTCCTCAGTGCTCTGCACCCTGCCTCTCCCACTATTTGAAATGAATCCCTAAAACATGAGGCACATCTATAAGCAAACATAATGACAAGACTCATCCGGCAGATCTAAGTGGAAAGAACACTAGTATATGTAAGAACACCTTGGTTCAAGCACACTCACCGACTTAATACCATGGAAAGAGTCCTCAGTTGGTTAAGAACTTGAGTTCTGGAGTGAGACCCACCTGTGTTTCAGTTCTGGTTCTCCACCTGACCGTGTGACTTTGGCCAACACTTAATCACTCTAAGCCTCAATTTTTCTCATCAGTAAAATGGGAACAATGCCAGAAAATATTTGTAGAATTGATGGTAAAATTGTAAATTATTATCATTGACGGTATTATTTTTCTAACACCCATACAGTGCATTTGTATGAGAGAAGAACACATTTTATATTAAATAATGTTGGGAATAGCAATGAAGAACATGTGACAGACCCAGTTTCCGCTGCTTCAGATTCAATGAAAGCATTTCAAGAATCCGAAGGCATATATGAAGGCACTGAAGGAAAACGTATAGCTCCTTAGAGGAAAGATCATAAAGGAGCTGCAGTGATTTAATCTTCAGAAGGTAAAATGATGAACTAACAGTGCTAGTCAAAGGCATGAAGGATCCTTATTACACGGCTGCCTCTCATCTCCATTAAACCCAGAAAGTTTAATTTGGATATACATTCTTGCTGGAAAAACTTCAGGTCACTGATAAAGTGTAGGAGTGGGTCACCCTGGGAGACTAATTCCTTTCCTGGTGGAAATCTTCTAAAAAAGGAACTTCACATCTACCTAGAATAATAAGAGTACAATCTGGCCTAGAGATGAGGACATAAATGAGCAGGAGAATTCCAGCTATCGAAAGAACATTTACATTACCGTGCTAAATAGCTATCATTAGGGAAAAAGAAGATTTTTTTATATATAGTTTATTTTTCTGGCAATATAGTTGTAAGCTTATTTCCTTTTCTTGTTTTAGTTGATAGAAGCACTTTTTAAAAGAAGTTTTAATCGAAGTATCCATCCCTCATCTCTTCTTGAGACTCACTCTCACTAATACAGCTATCTCACACATACCCATTTTATTTAGTTGCATTTGTTTAACCTTCTTTATTCTGCCCTTAAGTTTGGAGGTGAGATTCTTTTTAAAATATATTTTCCTTTTTATGATTGGAAAAATATACACCTTCAATATAAACTTTTTTTAAAATAAAGACTAAAGTCAAAAGAATAAAACACCCATAAATGCAATAAAAATATTCTGGCTCTTCAATGAATGTACAAATAATTTTTTTCTTGAACGGTGAAAATGCTTAATGTTGGAGAAAATATGGTAAACTAGACAAGTTTATCCACTGCTGGTCAAAGTGCTGGTAGAGTGGAATCTACCATTTTGGAAGGCACTTTGCCAGACTCACTCAACAGTATTAAAATTTTCATGCCCTTTGATTCATCAGCTATGACTCAGAGAACTGTCTCTAATAATTCTAATTCTGGGGCTATCTTGAAAAACTACCTTAAAGAAAGAATAAACTTTAGACATAAAGATGTTCATCAAAGCATTATTAAGAACACTGAATGTGCAATCAAACTGTACAATTATAATACTCTACATTAATTAAAAAGTATGGGCTCTGGTAATAATACTTTTAAAATTGACCTTCTGCTTAAAATCATCCTTTGGCTTTCTCAGTACCACTAAAGGCCAGGACTCATTCCAGTAAGAGAGTGATGAACGAGCAGCAGGGACTTTGTGTTAAAGAAATTACTTTGTTGTTCTCTTCTTTCAGAAGAAAGAGACAAATGACAGGAAAACAAGATCAAATGAGAAAATTTGTTTTCAAAGGAACCTCTTCCACAGAACATCGTAGAGTCACTGGTTTCATCCCAACCGCCTACTCTGCCTCTTCATCTTTGTCTCAGTACCAAATAGCCTTTGTGGTCCGAGTGCAAGTCTGCAAGATTCACCCTCATCGAAGGAGCATGCCATTCTACACAGTGGGCACTGCAAGAAGGAAAGCAGGCAAGTAAGTTTTACAAAGATTTCCAATATCCATTAACAACTTTTAAAAAGGTGTTTCTGGTCAAATCAGAGTTACAAGAACACTCTTTTCTGAGCTGTTCATATTTCTTCTAACTTGGATAAGGGGAATGTATACATGGGAATGTTAACTTCTTAGCGATATTCAGGGAAGAGAAACAACTGAGATCAGAAGTCCACATTTCAGATTATTGAACTCTAAATTCACATCAGCACCACACCCCTGCTGTCAGTTTACATGTACAGAGTACATATCAGAGGGGCAGGAGGGGTCTAATCCTCTGGCTGGGGATCATATGACTGGCATTTCAAAAAAGGGTTATATCATATGCAAGCAGTGGACTGTAAGGGACAATGGTCTCTCTCAGTCCATCCTCTCTGAGCATCAGAGCACGTATCAGTTGATCCATTAAATTAAAGTTAATGATCCTGGAATGGGTATCCATACTCTAGCCTCTATAACAACAAAAAATTTCCCGCAAATGATGGATTCTAACCTGTAAAATGTACCTCATGCATTTTTGTAAGCCATGAATTTGATTATTCTTACACATACACTCATACATAAGACTGGCTGTGAAATTAGCCTGGGCTCTTCCTTACCAGGGAACTGGTAATAAAACCCTGCATCAGCTATGACTCAGAGAACGGCCTCTACCCAGATCCCATCTGAATCCTCCTTTGTTCCTCATCCTGGTTTTGTTTTCATCGTTTGTGTCCCTTTCACTTCTGCCTCTCCATTCTGATCCCAGTTGGAAAAGACTACTCCTTAGCTCAAGATTATTTACACCACTGTACATGAATTCTTCTTCCCTCTGTCTGCAATTGCTCAAGTTCAGAGCTTCCACTGACACACATCTCTAGCTCTAGTCCTTCCTCATTCAAGGTCCCTTCTATCCTGGCATATGTTCTGCAGAAGACCTGCTGCTGCCCATCATCAAAGATTTCTCACCACCACCACCTCCACCACGATGGCAGGAATTTGCCATCTAACCACTTTAAGCCCATTCTTCCTTGACTTAGAGATGTCCTTAATTTTAGTGAAGCGTTGGATTTGTTCTGAGTAAAATTTCATGCAGCCTGAGTCCCACGAGAATACAAATAAGACTACTTCCAAAGTAGGCCCATAAATACATTGTATCCAAAAAGAATTTTCTCTACCATAAGCAGTATAAGTGGGGGGGGGGGGGGG
>NW_006797069.1:23551-71459 GCF_000442215.2 Lipotes vexillifer | reverse complement strand
GGGGGGGGGGGGGGGGAGTTGGAAAACTCCAAAGTTATAACACTTCGGGAGGATAGAGTTTTCCCTGTGTTTAACAAAGGATGGATGGCCCCTTGCAAATTATTTGGCATTTGCCATGAGGCAGAAAGCAATTAACTAATTTGAGAATCCCAGTTTATAAGGTTGTTTTACTAATCAGCGGCACTGATATCTGGATTAATAGATCACCTTTAATAATTACCATCAAGCCACATGAAAACATGCTGAACACTTACAAACCTTTTTAGAGAATAAAATAGTAATTATATTAATAATAAACACCATTTATTTAAATCCTGTCTTTTGACATAAATTACTTTTACAACAACCATGCAAAATGGATGTCACTTATTTATTCACTTATTCAACAAATATTTACTGGACTCCTACTCTGTTCCAGGCACTGAGCTAAGACCCAGGTTACAAAGGTAACTATCACACAGACCTTGATGAGGAGAACAGAGTGAACTAAAAGAGATGCTCATGTGAGTTGCAGTCACAGCCAGAGGGAAGTGCAAACTATCTGGGGAGATCAGACAGGGCTTCCTTAAGGAGGCTGCAGCTGAGCTGCCCAAGGCTGCTTGACCAGGAGGAGCCTATCACAGAGTCCAAGCAGCGGGTGACTGGAAGAGGAATGAAGACGCGAGTGGTGTGAACCAAGAGCTCCTGTTGGCTAACTGGATGTAAAGAAAAGGAAGAGTAGAGGAGTCTTGGCCTAGGAAGTAAATGGCAATGCCAATATCTCAGATAGGGTCTATTTGAGCAAATTTAGGGGTCGGTGAGATGACGAGTTCACTCTTATTTTACATATGAGGAAACTGACGCTCAAAATGGCTAAAGACCTACCCAAAGGTCACACTAGTGGTTAATGGCCAAGCTGGAATTCAAGTATATTTTGGCTGCCTCCAAATTTATGCTCTTTTCATTGATCTAACCTGATTTTTTTAGTCCTTTTATAGAAAAACTAAATGGGTAGCAGCTTACTTTTGTCAAAAAGAAAGTAAGGGTATTTACCAAAAGACAGGTTCAGTCCTTTCTGTTCCCATGCTCACCAGAAAAGGTGCCAAATCTCAAACTAGTTTCCCCCTCCCCAGCAGTGCTTCTCCCCTTTAATCCCACATTTTCCTTTAGATCCCCTACAGAATACTAAGCCCTGGAAAGGAAAAGTATTAGAAGGTCCTCACACAACTCAGGATAATTATCATAATCTGCAAATTACATACTTACTTGTCTATATCACCCAGTTTTAAAGGCTATGATAAAATTGTGTTTTTATGTTGTTACTTTCATGGTATCCAAAAGCAGATGCAGCTTGCAAAGTCAGCAGGGGAGAGAGAACATATTTTGCTGACAGTAGAACTCACTCATAAATCTTATATACTGAGTGGAAGACTAAATTTAGATTTTAAATCAACTGACTTTTCAGAAGGTTGGAATTATTAACCAAATGAAAAAAAATCCCTTTTTTACCCATTTAAAAAAAATGTTACAACCCTTTACACTTTACCGGAAGATGGTAAGGCACAAATTTTGAACCATCCCACATTTTTTATATTGAACTTCAAGTATAAATAGATTAGAGGGTAAATTGAATTATAAAATTTCCCTTATTTACCCATCAATTTGTGTAAATTATTATGTAAATATATTTAACCACTTTGTTAAAATTAGAGAACATCCAAAAGAGTTGTACAGAACTTCAGACTTTTAATACCTAGACGTTTTTAGTAATCATTTGAAGTCACTATGGCAATCTCTTAATAAATAAATTACCCAGTTATGAAGAAATTATTTCACTCACCCCTGCACATTTCACCACAGTTCACTTATGTGAACACAGTGCAAAGATTATCATTTTTAGTCACCTAATTTATTGATACCAATTAGTTCAAACAATGCATTGAAAATGCACTACAAAGGAAATGTCCCAAGCAGGATTACAAAACATTTCATTTACCAAGAAACTGACTCATCTCCAGAGAGTTCTTAATAGATAATAAAAGGAAAACCTTCTAATAAAATCCAAAAACTGCAGTACATCATTTCCTTGTTGATTCAACTACAGACGATTCCAAAAGCTAGGAATCTGAGGATAGGTCACAAGACGAGAAACTACAAAACACAGGTATCAGACTTAAATGTGAAAATGTGACTTGCTCTATATTCATCCATGTCATATTAAATAATTTCTTCTTATTGTTTTTTATTTATTCAACAAATATTTATTGAGCTTAAACTTACTTTACTAAGTTCATCTAGTTCTTCATGAAATATGCAGAATCATGATTTCTAAGCCAATTTGGGATATTTTGCCTAAACTCTTCATTTCTGAAGAGTTCTAAGACAATGAACATTAAGTATTTGGGCACTGGGGCTGCTTGAGCAAGTTGTTTCAGGAGACTGATGATGAACACCCTTGAGGAATTTATTGTCTAGTGGAGAAAAGATAATTATAATAGAGATAGAGATGAAGAACTATAATTGAGACTGCTTCTAGTTTCTCCTTGGATTTATTTAAGGGAAATGAAGTTAACTGGATTTGAGGTCAAGATAAAACAAAGTCGAGGGCTAAGAAGAGTTCTGATAAGAGAAAAACAAATACCATAGGCTAACGCACATATATGGAATCTAAAAACACCTCGTGGCAGGGCAGGAATAAAGACGCAGGTGTAGTGAACGGACTTGAGGACACAGTAGGGGAAGGGGAAGCCGGGATGAAGTGAGAGAGTGGCATGGACATATATACACTACCAAATGTAAAATGGATGGCTAGTGGGAAGCGGCTGCATAGCACAGGGAGATCAGTTGGATGCTTTGTAAAGACCTAGAGGGATGGGATAGGGAGGGTGGGAGGGAGCTGCAAGAGGGAGGGGATATGGGGATATATGTATACATACAGCTGATTGACTTTGTTGTTCAGCAGAAACTAACACAACATTGTGAAGTAATTATACTCCAATAAAGATATAAAAAAAGAAAAGAATAGCTCTGATAGAGGGCATTCCCCTTTGCTTAAAGTCCCACAGTGCCCAAGCCCAGATCAGTGGATGCTTCACAGAAGAACTGAGCTTAGAAAGAAATCCAGGATTTAGCAGGAGGAGCTTCAAGATGGTGGAAGAGTAAGAGGCGGAGATCACCTTCTTCCCCACAAATACATCAGAAATACATGTACACGTGGAACAACTCCTACAGAACACTTACTGAACGCTGGCAGAAGACCTCAGACCTCCCAAAAGGCAAGAAACTCCCCACATACCTGGGTAGGGCAAAAGAAAAAAAAGAGACAAAAGAATAGGGACGGGAGCTGCACCAGTGGGAGGGAGCTGTGAAGGAAGAAAGGTTTCCACACATTAGGAAGCCCCTTCGCGGGTGGAGACAGCGGGTGGCGGAGGGCAAAAGCTTCGGGGTCACAGAGGAGAGCGCAGCAACAGGGGTGCGGAGGGCAAAGCGGAGAGATTCCCGCACAGAGGATCGGTGCCGACCAGCACTCACCAGCCCGAGAGGCTCGTGTGCTCACCCGCCGGGGCGGGCGGGGACTGGGAGCTGAAGCTCCAGCTTAGGTCAGATCCTAGGGAGAGGACTGGGGTTGGCGGAGTGAACACAGCCTGAAGGGGTTAGTGCACCACGGCTAGCCGGGAGGGAGTCCAGGAAAAACTATGGAGCTGCCAAACAGACAAGAGACTTTTTCTTCCCTCTTTGTTTCCTGGTTCGCGAGGAGACGGGATTAAGAGCGCTGCTTAAAGGAGCTCCAGAGACAGGCGCGAGCCGCGGCTAAAAGCGCGGACCCCAGAGACGGGCATGAGACGCTAAGGCTACTGCTGCCGCCACCAAGAAGCCTGTGTGCGAGCACAGGTCACTCTCCACACCTCCCCTCCCGGGAGCCTGTGCAGCCCGCCACTGCCAGGGTCCCGGGATCCAGGGACAACTTCCCCGGGAGAATGCACGGCGCGCCTCAGGCTGTTGCAACGTCATGTCAGCCTCTGCTGCCCCAGGCTCACCCCGCATCTGTACCCCTCCCTCCCACCGGCCTGAGTGAGCCAGAGACCCCGAATCAGCGGCTTCTTTAACCCCGTCCTGTCTGAGCGAAAAACAGACGCCCTCAGGCAACCTACATGCAGAGGCAGGGCCAAAGCCAAAACTGAACACTGGGAGCTGTGCAAACAAAGAGAAAGGGAAATCTCTCCCAGCAGCCTCAGGGGCAGCGGATTAAAGCTCCACCATCAACTTGATGTACCCTGCATCTGTGGAATACCTGAATACATAACGAATCATCCCAAATTGAGGAGGTGGACTTTGGGAGCAATGATATATATATATTTTTTTATCCCTTTTATTCTTTTTGTGAGTGTGTATATGTATGCTTCTGTGTGTGAATTTGTCAGTATACCTTTGCTTTTACCATTTGTCCTACAGTTTAGTCTGGTTTTGTGTGTGTGTGTGTGTGTGTGTATGTGGGAGGGGTTTTCTTTTAGTATACTGTTTAGCGCTTGTTATCATTGGTAGATTTGTGTTTTGGTTTGGTTGCTCTTTTTTTAACTTTAAAAACTTTTTTAATAATTATTTTGTATTTTAATAACTTTATTTTATTTTATCTTCTTTCCTTCTTTCTTTCTTTCTTTTATCTCCCTTTTATTCTGAGCCATGTGGATGAAAGGCTCTAGGTGCTCCAGCCAGGCGTCAGGGCTGTGCCTCTGAGGTGGGAGAGCCAACTTCAGGACACTGGTCCACAAGAGACCTCCCAGCTCCACATAACATCAAATGATAAAAATCTCTAAGAGATCTTCATCTCAACACCAGCACCCAGCTTCACTCAACGTCCAACAAGCTACAGTGCTGGACACCATATGCCAAACAACTAGCAAGACAGGAACACAACCCCACCCATTAGCAGAGAGGCTGCCTAAAATCATAAGTCCACAGACACCCCAAAACACACCATCAGACGTGGACCTGCCAACCAAAAAGACAAGATGCAGCCTCATCCACCAGAACACAGGCACTAGTCCCCTCCAACAGGAAGCCTACACAGCCTACTGAAACAACTTTAGCCACTGGTGACAAACACCGAAAACAACAGGAACCACGAACCTGCAGCCTGCAAAAAGGAGACCCTAAACACAGTAAGATAAGCAAAATGAGAAGACAGAAAAACACACAGCAGATGAAGGGGCAAGATAAAAACCCACAAGACCTAACAAATGAAGAGGAAATAGGCGGTCTACCTGAAAAGGAATTCAGAATAATGACAGTAAAGACGATCCAAAATCTTGGAAACAGAATAGAGAAAATGCAAGAAACATTTAACAAGGACCTAGAAGAACTAAAGATGAAACAAGCAATGATGAACAACACAATAAATGAAATTAAAAATACTCTGGATGGGATAAATAGCAAAATTACTGAGGCAGAAGAACGGATAAGTGACCTGGAAGATAAAATAGTGGAAATAACTACTGCAGAGCACAATAAAGAAAGAAGAACGAAAAGAACTGACAACAGTCTCAGAGACCTCTGGGACAACATTAAACGCAACAACATTTGAATTATAGGGGTTCCAGAAGAAGAAGAGAAAAAGGGACTGAGAAACTATTTGAAGAGATTATAGTTGAAAACTTCCCTAATATGGGAAAGAAGATAAGTTAATCAAGTCCAGGAAGCACAGAGAGTCCCATACACGATAAATTCAAGGAGAAATACACCAAGACACATATTAATCAAACTGCCAAAAATTAAATACAAAGAAAACATATTAAAAGCAGCAAGAGAAAAACAACAAATAACACACAAGGGAATCCCCATAAGGTTAACAGCTGATCATTGAGCAGAAACTCTGCAAGCAAGAAGGGACTGGCAGGACATATTTAAAGTGATGAAGGAGAAAAACCTACAACCAAGATTACTCTACCCAGCAAGGATCTCATTCAGATTTGATGGAGAAATTAAAATCTTTACAGACAAGCAAAAGCTGAGAGAGCTCAGCACCACCAAACCAGCTTTACAACAAATGCTAAAGGAACTTCTCTAGGCAAGAAGCACAAGAGAAGGAAAAGACCTACAATAACAAACCCAAAACAATTAAGAAAATGGGAATAGGAACATACATATCGATAATTACCTTAAATGTAAATGGATTAAATGCTCCCACCAAAAGACACAGAATGGCTGAATAGATACAAAAACAAGACCCATATATATGCTGTCTACAAGAGACCCACTTCAGACCTAGAGACACATACAGACTGAAAGTGAGGGGATGGAAAAACATATTCCATGCAATGGAAAGCAAAAGAAAGATGGAGTAGCAATTCTGATATCAGACAAAATAGACTTTAAAATAAAGACAATTAGAAGAGACAAAGAAGGACACTACATAATGATCAAGGGATTGACCAAGAAGAAGATATAACAATTGTAAATATCTATGCACCCAACATAGGAGCACCTCAATACATAAGGCAAATACTAACAGCCATAAAAGGGGAAATCGACAGTAACACATTCGTACTAGGGGACTTTAACACCCCATTTTCACCAATGGACAGATCATCCAAAATGAAAATTAATAAGGAAACACAAGCTTTAAATGATACATTAAACAAGATGGACTTAATTGATATTTATAGGACATTCCATCCAAAAACAACAGAATACACAGTTTTCTCAAGTGCTCATGGAACATTCTCCAGGATAGATTCATATCTTAGGTCAGAAATCAAGCCTTGGTAAATTTAAGAAAACTGAAATTGTGTCAAGTATCTCTTCCAACCACAATGCTCTGAGACTATTTATCAATTACAGTAAAAGATCTGTAAAAAATACAAACACATGGAGGCTAAACAATACACTACTTAATAACGAAGTGATCACTGAAGAAACCAAGGAGGACATCAAAAAATACCTAGAAACAAATGACAGTGGAAACACGATGACCCAAAACCTATGGGATGCAGCAAAAGCAGTTCTGAGAGGGAAGTTTATAGCAATACAATCCTACCTTAAGAAACAGGAAACATCTCGAATAAACAACCTAACCTTGCACCTAAAGTAATTAGAGAAAGAACAAAAAAAACCCAAAGTTAGCAGAAGGAAAGAAATCAAAGAATCAGATCAGAAATAAATGAAAAAGAAAGGAAGGAAATGATAGATCAATAAAACTAAAAGCTGATTAAGCTGGTTCTTTGAGAAGATAAACAAAATAGATAAACCATTAGCCAGACTCATCAAGAAAATAAGGGAGAAGACTCAAATCAATAGAATCAGAAATGAAAAAGGAGAAGTAACAATTGACACTGCAGAAATATAAAAGATCATGAGATTACTACAAGCAACTCTATGCCAATAAAATGGACAATGTCCTGGAAGAAATGGACAAATCCTTAGAAATTCACAAACTGCCAGGACTGAATCAGGAAGAAATTGAAAATATGAACAGACCAATCACAAGCACTGAAATGAAACTGTGATTAAATATCTTCCAACAAATAAAAGCCCAGGACCAGATGGCTTAACAGGCGAATTCTATCAAACATTTAGAGAAGACATAAAACCTGTGCTTCTCAAAACTCTTCCAAAATATAGCAGAGGGAGGAACGCTCCCATACTCAATCTACGAGGCCACCATCACCCTGATACCAAAACCAGACAAAGATATCACAAGGAAAGAAATCTACAGGCCAATATCACTGATGAACATAGATGCAAAAATCCTCAACAAAATACTAGCAAACAGAATCCAACAGCACATTAAAAGGATCATACACCATGATCAAGTGGGGTTTATTCCAGGAATGCAAGCATTCTTAAATAGATGCAAATCAATCAACGTGATATACCATCTTAACAAATTGAAGGAGAAAAACCATATGGTCATCTCAACAGATGTAGAGAAAGCTTTCAACAAAATTCAACACCCATGTATGATAAAAACCCTGCAGAAAGTAGGCATAGAGGGAACTTTCCTCAACATATTAAGGCCATATATGACAAACCCACAGCCAACATCGTCCTCAATGGTGAAAAACTGAAAGCATTTCCAGTAAGATCAGGAACAAGACAAGGTTGCCCACTCTCACCACTCTTATTCAACATAGTTTTGGAAGTTTTAGCCACAGCAATCAGAGAAGAAGAGGAAATAAAAGGAATCCAAATCAGAGAAGAAGAGGTAAAGCTGTCACCGTTTGCAGATGACATGATGCTATACATAGAGAATCCTAAAGATGCTACTAGAAAACTACTAGAGCTAATCAAGGAATTTGGTAAAGTAGCAGGATACAAAATTAATGCACAGAAATCTCTGTCATTCCTTTACACTAATGATGAAAAATCTGAAAGAGAAATTAAGAAAACACTCCCATTTACCATTGCAACAAAAAGAATAAAATATCTAGGAATAAACCTACCTAAGGAGACAAAAGACCTGTATGCAGAAAATTATAAGACACTGATGAAAGAAATTAAAGATGATACAAATAGATGGAGAGATATACCATGTTCTTGGATAGGAAGAATCAACATTGTGAAAATGACTCTACTACTCAAAGCAATCTACAGATTCAATGCACTCCCTGTCAAACTACCACTGGCATTTTTCACAGAACTGGAACAAAAAATTTCACAATTGGTATGGAAACAGAAAAGACCCTGAATAGCCAAAGCAGTCTTGAGAATGAAAAACGGAGCTGGAGGAATCAGGCTTCCTGACTTCAGACTATACTTCAAAGCTACCGTAATCAAGACAGTATGGTACTGGCACAAATACAGAAATATAGATCAATGGAACAGGATAGAAAGCCCAGAGATAAACCCACGCACATATGGTCACCTTATCTTTGATAGAGGAGGCAGGAATGTACAGTGGAGAAAAGACAGCCTCTTCAATAAGTGGTGCTGGGACAACTGGACAGGTACATGTAAAAGTATGAGATTAGATCACTCCCTAACACCATACACAAAAATAAGCTCAAAATGGATTAAAGGCCTAAATGTAAGGCCAGAAACTATTAAACTCTTAGAAGAAAACATAAGCAGAACACTCTATTACATAAATCACAGCAAGATCCTTTTTGACCCACCTCCTAGAGAAATAGAAATAAAAACAAAAATTAACAAATGGGACCTAATGAAACTACAGAGCTTTTGCACAGCAAAGGAAACCATAACCAAGACCAAAAGACAACCCTCAGAATGTGAGAAAATATTTGCAAATGAAGCAACTGACAAGGGATTAATCTCCAAAATTTACAGGCAGCTCATGCAGCTCAATAACAAAAAAACAAACAACCCAATCCAAAAATGGGCAGAAGACCTAAACAGACATTTCCCCAAAGAAGATATACAGATTGCCAACAAACACATGAAAGAATGCTCAACATCATTAATCATTAGAGAAATGCAAATCAAAACTACAATGAGATATCATCTCACACCAGTCAGAATGGCCATCATCAAAAAATCTAGAAACAGTAAATGCTGGAGAGGGTGTGGAGAAAAGGGAACACTCTTGCACTGCTGGTGGGAATGTGAATTGATACAGCCACTATGAAGAACAGTATGGAGGTTCCTTAAAAAACTATAAATAGAACTACCATATGACCCAGCAATCCCACTACTGGGCATATACCCTGAGAAAACCATAATTCAAAAAGAGTCATGTACCAAAATGTTCATTGCAGCTCTATTTACAATACCCAAAAGATGGAAACAACCTAAGTGTCCATCATCAGATGAATGGATAAAGAAGATGTGGCATATATATACAATGGAATATTACTCAGCCATAAAAAGAAACGAAATTGAGTTATTTGTATTGAGGCAGATGGACCTTGAGTCTGTCATACAGAGTGAAGGAAGTCAGAAAGAGAAAGACAAATACCATATGCTAACACATATATATGGAATCTAAGAAAAAAAATTGTTACGAATAACCTAGAGGTAAGACAGGAATAAAGATACAGACCTACTAGAGAATGGACTTGATGATATGGGGAGGGGGGAGGGTAAGCTGTGACAAAGTTAGAGAGTGGCATGGACATATATACACTACCAAACATAAAATAGCTAGCTAGTGGGAAGCAACCACATAGCACAGGGAGATCAGCTCAGTGCTTTGTGACCACCTGGATGGGTGGGATAGGGAGGGTGGGAGGGAGGGAGACACAAGAGGGAAGAGATATGGGAACATATGTATATGTATAACTGATTCACTTTTTTATAGAGCAGAAACTAACACACCATTGTAAAGCAATTATACTCCAATAAGGATGTAAAAAATAAAAAGAAGAGATTAGAGCTTCCCTGGTGGCACAGTGGTTGGGAGTCTGCCTGCCAATGCGGGGGATGTGGGTTCATGTCCCGGTCCGGGGGGATCCCACATGCCACAGAGCGGGTAGGCCCGTGAGCCATGGCTGCTGGGCCTGTGCGTCCCGAGCCTGTGTTTCGCAGCAGGAGAGGCCACAGCAGTGAGAGGCCCACGTACCGCCAAAAAAAAACGAGAGATTAATAAAGCTTTTACAGATAAAATAAATAAATAAATAAACCAATGGGACCTAAGGAAACTTACAATCTTTTCCACAGCAAAGGAAACCATAACCAAGACCAAAAGACAACCCTCAGAATGGGAGAAAATATTTGCAAATGAAGCAACTGATAAAGGTTTAATCTCCAAAATTTATAAGCAGCTCATGCAGCTCAATATCAAAAAAAAACAACCCAATCGAAAAATAGGCAGAAGACCTAAATCGACATTTCTCCAAAGAAGATATAGATTGCCAACAAATACTTGAAAGAATGTTTAACATCATTAATCATTTGAGAAATGCAAATCAAAACTACAATGAGGTATCATCTCACACTGGTCAGAATGGCCATCATCAAAAAATCTACAAGCAATAAATGCTGGAGAGGGTGTGGAGAAAAGGGAACCCTCATACACTGTTGGTGGGAATGTCAATTGATACAGGCACTATGGAGAACAGTATGGAGGTTCCTTAAAAAACTAAAATTAGAACCACCATACATCCCAGCAATCCCACTACTGGGCATATACCTGGAGAAAACCATCATTCCAAAAGAGTCATGTACCACAACGTTCATTCCAGCTCTATTTACAATAGCCAGGACATGGAAGCAACCTAAGTGTCCATTAACAGATGAATGGATAAAGATGTGGCACATATATACAATGAAATATTACTCAGCCATAAAAGGAAACAAAATTGAGTTATTTGTAGTGAGGTGGATGGACCTAGAGTCTGTCATACAGAGTGAAGTAAGTCAGAAAGAGAAAAACAAATACCGTATGCTAACACATATGTATGGAATCTAAAAAACAAAACAAAAAATGGTCATGAAGAACCTAGGGGCAAGACGGGAATAAAGACGCAGACCCACTAGAGAATGGACTTGAGGATATGGGGAGGGGGAAGGGTAAGCTGGGACAAAGTGAGAGTGGACATATATACACTACCAAATGTAAAATCGATAGCTATTGGGAAGAAGCCGCATAGCACAGGGAGATAAGCTCGGTGCTTTTTAACCATCTAGAGGGGTGGGATAGGGAGTGTGGGAGGGAGGAAGAAGCAAGAGAGAAGAGATATGTGTATATGTATAACTGATTCACTTTGTTATAAAGCAGAAACTAACACACCATTGTAAAGCAATTATACTCCAATAAAGATGTTAAAAAATAAACAAATAAATAAATAAAATTTTAAAAAGAGAGGAATCCAGGATTTAGACATTTAAGTATGACAGGAAAAGAAACAGAGAGCGGTCTGTCAATGGGAGTCAAGCAGCAGGAGGGGCACAATAAGCAGGCCCTGAGCTTCCCAGGGTAGTGAAGTCTCCAAGGATGGAGACCAGGCTGACATGAATGAGAACTCAGAATGGCACATAAGTGTAAACCCTGGGTTTGCTCCTGAGGGCCTATGTAACTTTTTTCTTCTGGAATAAGGATGCTAAAGTTAATCATGGCGGATCTTTCACAGGAAAACTGTGTCAGTTAGGCAGTTTATCTTGAAATTAATCTGGCAAGCCCTTAGTATTAGTATTTATAAAACTCTAGTCCCCGGGGACTGGGTAACAGAAACTGGAGGCATGTTTGTGGTAACAGATTGATTTTCCCTCTGTGCACAAACTTATCCCACCAAGCATCACAATCATTCCAAATCACCCAGGTGTTATGGGAGAAATGCTGCTCAGTATACAGATTTCCCACTAGAATTCTCTCATAGAAAGAAAGAGACTTTGAGAGACAATTGCTCACTGCAATGTTCAGTTAGCTAGGATCCAAAGTCCAAGCTTACTTCCAGGAAGACCCAACCCTGAGTCAACCAAATATTATTAAAAATGAGGTAGAAGGTTCTATGAAAAGAGAGTTAATAATAGCATGTTCCATTTCTGCCTCACTCCAAAATTCACCTGTGAAGCCATTAGCTGCACAACTCACCACTCACCACCTTTTTTAAATTAAGTATTTGTGTAGAAGCATTAACTACCTATCAATTCTACATCAGAAAACTGAACAGAGTAAAGGTTTGAAGAACCTTACTCGTGCGCAGCCAAACTGAGAGACTCAAGGGAGGAAGCTTACCAGTTAGTCTCCGCTTAGCTCAAAGTAATAACAAAAATTGTAAACCTGAATATAATGCCTGAATGCCATATTAGGAGCTGAAATAAGAATCTGACCACTATTGGAGATTTTGGTTCTATAGCTAAGCCCAAAACAGCCAACTACTGGAAAGCTGTCCTCTAGTGATAGAATGACTATACCAATAATGCTCATGTGTAAAGTATAGACCAACATGGAGCAGGACAAATTAACATGGTCTATCCAAATATTTTATCAATAATAGGAGACCTTGTGGGGTAAGCTGCTTTCCAGCCTGAGCCTAGCTGACAAGTGTCATCCTGAATGTGAACATAACTACTCCAGACTTCTCTGAGTCACCATAGGAGAAAACCTAGATGACCTTGGGTAGGGCAATGAATTTTAGATATAACACCAAGACACAGTCCATAAAATAAATAACTAAAACATTTATTTCATTCAAATTAAAAACTTTTGTCCTGTAAATGAAAATGAGAAAACAGAATGAAAACACAAGCCATAGAGTGGAAAAAAATATTTGCAAAAGATTCATCTGATAAAGAATGGTTATCCAAAATATACTAAGAACTCTAAAAACTCAAGAATAAGAAAAACAATCCACTTTTAAAAATGAGCCAAAGACCTAACAGACGCCTCATCAGAGAAGACATTCAGATGGTAAATAAGCATATGGGAAGATGCTCTACATCATCTATCACCAGGGAAATGCAAATTAAAACAGTGAGATTGGGCTTCCCTGGTGGCGCAGTGGTTGAGAGTCCGCCTGCCGATGCAGGGGACACGGGTTCGTGCCCCGGTCCGGGAAGATCCCACATGCCGCAGAGCGGCTGGGCCAGTGAGCCATGGCCGCTGAGCCTGCGCGTCCGGAGCCTCTGCTCCGCAACGGGAGAGGCCACAACAGTGAGAGGCCCGCGTACCGCAAAAAAAAAAACAAACAGTGAGATACCACTACATACCTATTAGGATGGCCAAAATCCAGGCACTAACACCACCAGAAGCTGACAAGAATGTGGATAAAAGGAACTATCACACATTACTGGTGGGAATACAAAACGATACTGCTACTTTAGAAGACGGTTGGTGTCTTACAAAATTAACATACTCTTATGACACAATCCAGCAATCACTTGCCTTAGAACTTACCCAATGGAGCTGAAACTTCTGTCCACACAAAAACTTGCACAAGGATGTTTATAGCAACTTTATTTATAACTGCCAAAACTTGGAAGCAACCAAAATGTCCTTCAGTAGGTAAGCGGAAAAATAATCTGTGGTACATCTGTGCTGGAATATTAGTCCGTACTAAAAAGAAATGAGCTATCAAGCCATGAATAGACATGAAAGAACCTCAAATGCAAATTACTAAGTGAAAGAAGCCAATCTGAAAAGCCTATACACTGTATGATACCAACTACAGTTGACCCTTGAACAACATGGGGGTTAGGGGCATCAACCCTCCATGCAGTTGAAAATCTACATGTAACTGTAGTCAGTCCACAGTATCCACGGTTCCTCCACCATATCCATGGATTCAACCAACTTTGGATCATGTCGTACTGTGGTATTTACTATTGAAAGAAATCTACATATAAGTGGCCCCATGCAGTGCAAACTTGTGTTGTTCAAGGGTCAAATGACATTCTGGAAAAGGCAAATCTATAAAGATAGTAAAAAAAAACAAAAAAGAAAATTAGTGATTGTCAGGGGTTTGGGTGTGGGGAGGGATGAACAGGTTGAGCACAGTGGATCTTTAGGACAGTGAAAATACTTTATATTATACCATAGCAATGGATTATGTTATATAAATTTGTTGAAATCCATAGAATGTACATATTAGGAGTGAACCCTAAAGGAAACTATGGACATTGGGAATTATGATTCCCAATTATGATGTGTCAATGTAGGCTCATCAATTGTAACAAATGTGTCACTTTGGTAAGTGATGCTGATAATGGAGGAAGATATGCATTTGTGGGGGCCGAGGATATATAGGAAATCTTTGTACTTTCCTCTCCATTTTATGGTTAACCTAAACTTCTCTGAAAAAAACAAAGTCTTTAAAAGAAAAAAATAGTAGCAGGTAGATTGGAACAGAACACCAAAATTTAAAGCACTAATGAAGTGACAATGAGTTTACTAATTTTCCCCCAGGAACCCTCAGTCTGGACTTAAAGCAGCCCAAATCCCCAAAGTGACCATGGGCACAGATAGAAACAGTTCCTAAAGAAGCCCTCTAGTTCTGTCTACAAGAATGGGAAAGGGGCTTCCTAATTCTCAGAGGGAGTGGAAGAGATATCTGGGGTGTTTCTTCCTTCATCTTCTTACCCTCCAGTGCCAAGACAGTCCCATGTGGGTAGCAGCATTGACAGTGGCAGAAACAGAGGCAAGCAGGTGCCTAAAATGCAGGGGAATATTCCAGTTTGATCCGAGGATCTGTGGCCCCAAGAGTGTGTAGTAAATCCCTGTTGTCTGTTTTTCTTTCTCCATTTTCCCAAAGGAAGTATGTGGTAGACCACGGTAAATAAAGGCCCAGCTTTCTGTCCAGGAAACTCAAAGGATTGTGACAGGCAGAAAGTACCAGAGAGATCATGGAGAGGGAAGAGATTGGAACAATGACCCCATAAAATTATCTGTTAATTTTCTGCACACTCCTGAGAAGTACATGTGTGGATCCGATCCTTTAAAGCTCACCAAAGACCTTAAGAAGTAAACTAAGTGATAAACCATCTCCTGAGTCTAAGACTGGTCACTGGGTGGCACCCACATGGGACAGATCAGAATAACATGGCAAAGAATTTGAAAACAAAACTTCCATTGAAATCACAAGCTACAGAAGATTTGTCTGAAATCAACTGGGTCAACTGGGTGGTGAAACAAAAATAAACATTTTCCATGGGACTTAAATAAGATCCAGAGTCTCATCACAGAATACCCAAAATGGCCTGGATACAATCCAAACTTATTTGGCAGATTAAGAACCAGGAAAACCTCAACTCACGTGGGAAAAGAAAATCAACAGATGCCATCAGTGAGATGACAAAGGTGTTGTAAGTGTCCAACTGACTGTAACACAGCAATTATAAAAAATGTTCTCCAAAATAAGGGCAAAACTCTTAAGATGGTTGGAAATATAGAGAGTCTTAGCAAAGAAATAAAATGTATAAATAAGAACCAAATGGAAATTTGAAAATTGAAAACAATACAATAGTAAAAAGTTTTAAGGCACTGGATGGTTTTAATAGCAGAATGATGATAAATAGAGGAAAGAGTCCATGAACTTGATGACGGGGCAATAGAATCTATCCTATCTGAAAAACATTAAAAAATTGAAAATAATTAACAAAGTTTAAGTGATCTGGGAGACAATGCCAAAAGGATTAACACTCAGCAAACCCCCAAAAAGATACCCAAAGAAATCTCCACCCAGACACATAATAAACTGCTGAAAACTCAAGACAAAGAAAGATAGTGAAAGTCAAGGAAAATGATGCATTACCTGTAGAGAAACAATAAATTAAATGGCTGATATTTCTCACCAAAAATAATGGAGGTCAGAAAGAAGTAGAACATTGTTATAGTGCTTAAAGAAAATACACGTCAACCCAGAATTATATATCCAGCAAAAGTATCCTTCAGAAATTAAGGTGGAATAAAGAGCTCCTCCAGAGGAGGAACATGAAGTAATTGGTTGCCAGCAGATCTATTCCAATAGAATTGTTAAAGAAAATTCCTCAAACACAAGTGAAATGATAGGAGGAAGAAAAGTGGAGCCTAAGAAATGAAAAGGAGCAATAGAAGTGGTAAATATAATAGACTATTCTCTTCTTGAAGTCTGTAAAATATGTTTGATGGTTGAACGGAAAAATTAAAACACTGTCTGACTGCGTTGTCATTGTTTATAGATATAATTCATAAGAAAACTATTGATATGACATAAAGTGGGAAGGTTAAATAGCTCTAAATGATGATGGCAAGCTTTTTACATTCCACTTGAAGTGGTAAAATATTAATTCTAAGTATATCATGTAAAGTCAAGTATCTATCTGTAGATCAAATTGTGTGTCATTATCTAAAACACAACAGAAAAATTAAAATGAAATGATAAAACAATGTTCAATTAAAATAAAGCAGAAAAGGGGACTGGGAACAAAAAACAGAATAGAAAAAAAAAAAAACATCAAATACTAGACCTAAATCCAAACATGCCAAGAATTATATTAAACATAAATTATCTAAACACACCAGTTGAAAGGCAGAGATAGCCAGAATATAATTTTTTAAAAATACAACTACATACTGTCTACAAGAAACACACTTTAAATATAATGATAAAGATGAAAAGGATGGAAAAACATATAAAATGTAAGCACTAATCAAAAGAAAATTGGAGTAGTTATTTTAATAACAGACAAAACAGATTTCAGAGACCAGGGATTAAAAAGAGATATCACATGATAAAGGGTCACTTCACCAGGAAGACATAACAGTCCAAAATGGGCATGTACCTAAAAACAAGGCTTCAAAACACGTGAATTAGAAATTGACAGAAAGTGAAAGAGCAATAGACAAATCCATAATTATAGCTGGAGATTACAACCTCCCTGTCTCAGTGACAGACAGAATTAGTAGACAGAAAATCAGCAAGGATACTTAAGAACTGAACACCAACAACAACCAAGTGAATTTAATTGACATGTGCAAAACACTCCCCCAACAAGAGAAAAATATACATTTTTTCAAGTGCACTTAGACAATTACCAATATTAGGAATAAAAGAAAATATCATTACAGATTCCATAGACATTAAAAGGATAATAAGGGAGTATACAATTTACAATTCTTTAAGAACAAGAGACTATCAACCAGAAGCTCACTTAAAATTAAATATAATCTGAAAAGTCCTACAACTATTAAAGAAATTCAATACATAATTTAAAAGCTCCCAAAAGAGTAATCTCCAGGACCATATTATTTTAATGGAGAATTCTACCTGACATTTAAGGAAGAATTAACACCAATTCTATACAAACTCTTCCAGAAAATACTGAGTCAGCCAAAAAGTTCATTTGTTTTTTCCGTAATATCTTACAGAAAAACCTGAACGAACTTTTTGGCCAACCTAATATGAGAAGAGGCAATACTTCCCAACTCCTATTATGAGGCCCGATATCCCTAATACAAAAACCAGACAAAAGCAGTATGAGCAAACTATAGACCAATATCCCTCATAAACATAGATGTAAAAGTCCTCCAAAAAATAGCAAATCTAGCAATATATAAAGAAAATACATTACATACAATTGTGGTTTATTCTGGAACACACAGCTGATTCAATATATAAAACTCAGTCAATAGAATCCATTACATTAAAGCCCAGAGAAGAAAACCCAGATAATCCCATTAATTGATACAGAAAAAGCATTTGACAAAATTCAATGTCTACTTATGCAAAGAAAAAGAAAAAAGAAAACCTCAGCAAAAAAAAAGGGCATCTATAAAAACCTATAGCTAACATGATGCTTAAGGGTGAAAAAACAAATGTTTTCCCCCTGATATCAACAACAGGACAATAATGTCAATTCTCACAACTTCTATTCAACACTCAAGATTCTAGCCAAAGGAAAAAGATGTAGAAGGGCAGAAGGGATCATCCAGATTGGAAAGAGAGAAATAAAGCTCTCCCCATTCATAGATGATATGTGTATAAAACAAGAAAGAAAGAAAAGAAACAAAAAAAAATGAAGGTGGGAGGGAGGGAAGGAGGGAGAGAGGAAGGAAGGAAACAAAGGAAATGAAGAAAGAAGGGAGGGAGGGAGAAAAGAAAAAGAAAGAACTACAACTAATAAATGTGTTTGTGTTTAGCAAGGTCACAAAGTCAACACAAAATATCAGCCAAATTTCTATATACTAGCTGTGCTAAGCAGAATAATGGTCTTCAAAAGATGTCCACGGCATAATCTTTGGAACCTGCATATGTTATTTTACACAGAATAAAAGACTTTACAGATGTGATTAAGGTTACAGATCTTGAGATAGAGAGGTTATCCTGGATTATCCAGGTGGACCCAATATAATCACATGAGCACTTAAAGTTGGAGAACATATTCCAGCTAAGGTCAGAAAGAGATGAAAGGAAAGATGCAAGGTCAGAAGACTTGACCTGCCATTGCTGGTTTTGAAGATGGAGGAAGGGGGGCATGACCAAGGAATGTGGTTGACCTCTAGAATCTGGAGAAGGCAAAGATTGTTCTCTAGAGCCTTCAATAATAAATGCAGCCCTCCTGATACCTTGGATTTTAGTCCAATGAGACCTGTGTTGGACTTCTGACCTATAGCATTGTAAGATAATAAATTTTTATCATTTGAAGCCATTAAGTGCATGGTAATTTGACAATTAATATACTAACCATGAATACCTGGAAAGAGATAAAAAATAATCCCACTTACAATAGCTCCAAAAATATGTCATACCTTGGAATAAATCTAAAAAAACATGGACAGGATCTATGTGCTAAAAGCTATAGGGACATCCCTTGTGGCGCAGTGGTTAGGAATCCACCTGCCAATGCAGGGGACACGGGTTTGATCCCTGGCCCGGGAAGACGCCACATGCTGCGGTGCAACTAAGCCCGTGCACCACAACTACTGAGCCTGTGTGCCATAACTACTGAAGCCCACGCACCTAGAGCCCGTGCTCCACAACAAGAAAAGCCACCACAATGAGAAGCCCGTGCACCACAACGACGAGTGGCTCCCACTTGCACAACTAGAGAAAGCCCACGTGCAGCAACAAAGACCCAACACAACCAAAAATAAATAAATTTTTAATTTAAAAAATTAAAAATAAAAACTATAAAACACTGATGAAAAATTCAAAGACCTAAGTAGAGAAACACATTTTGTTCATAGACTGGAAGGCTCATCATAGCAAAGATCTCAATTTTCTCTCCCCATATTGATCTATAGATTTAATGTAATTCCAATAAAATCCCCAGCAGAAATTTTGGTAGAATTAGCCAAGCTGATTTAAAAATTTATATGGAAAGGAAAGGGAAGCAGAATAGCCACAATTTTGAAAAGAAAGAATAAAGTTGAAGGAATCACACTACCCATTATTGAGTATGAAATAAAGCTATAGTAATTAAGACAGTGCGATACTGGTGAAAGGACAGACAGATGGATCAATGGTATAGACTAGAGTCTGGAAGTAAACTCCCAGAAAAATAGCCAATTGATTTTTAATAGGTGCAAAGGAAATTCAATGGAGAAAGGATAGTCTTTTCGAACAATCGGTTGATAATCCATGCATAAAAAATAACATGAATTACCCCTTGAACAAAAAGATCAGAGATATAAATATAAAACCCACAACTCTAAAACTTTTAGAAGAAAATATGGGGAAAATCTTCATGACCTGAGTTAGGAAAAGAGATTACAGACATGACACCAAAAAGTACAATCAGAGAAGAAAAAAATTGATATATTAGACTTCTTCAAATTTAAAGTTTTTTGTTCTTAAAATGACAGTAAAGAAAGTAAAAAGACAAGACACAGACCAGTGAAATTTTTTTGAAATTACATATACAACAAAGGCTCTGTAACTTTATATATATATATATATATATAAATATAAATATATACATATATATATATATATATATATATATAAAACCTCTCAAAGCTCAATGGTAAGAAAACAAACAACCCAATTTAAAAATAGACAAAAGACTTCACAAAAGATCACATACAGAAGGCAAATAAGCCCATAAAAGGATGTTTAATATTACTAGCCATTAGCCAGGGAATTCTGGGAAATCAAATTAAAACCAGGATGAGATATCACTCTATACTAATTAGAATGGCTAAAATGGAAAATACTAACAACACCAGGTGCTGACAAGAATACAGAGCAACTGGAACCCTCATGCATTACCTGAGAAAATGCAGAATATTACAAGCTGGACGACAGTTTGGTAGTTTCTTATAAACATACATGTACATATGACCCAGCAGTTCCCTCTTAGGTATTTACCCTAGAGAAATCAAAACTTAACGTTGACACCAAAACCTACATGTGAGTGTTTATAACAATTCTGTTCACCGTCACCAAAAAATAAAAATAAACAAATGTCTTTCAACACCTGAATGGATAAACACACTGTATTATGCCCATACAATGCAATACTACTCAGCAAGAAAAAAAAATGAACTATTGATACATGCAATGATATAGATGAATCTTAAAGGCATTATGCTGAATGAAAAAAGCCAGTTTCTAAAAGTTGCATATTGTATGATTCTAGGTATCTAACATTCTGGAAAACAACAACTTTATATAGAGAGAACAGATATATGTACCAATATAGATGAGTCTTAAAGGCATTATGCTGAATGAAAAAAGCCAGTTTCTAAAGTTGCATACTGTATAATTCTAGGTATATAACATTCTGGAAAAAGAACAACTTTATATAGAGAGAACAGATTACTGGTTGCCAGGGGCTAGAGGTGGGAGGGGAACTTGACTACAAAGGAGCAGCATGAGAGAGTTTTGGAGATGGAACTTTTCTGAATCATGATTGTAGTGACAGTTATTTAAATCTATATATGCATTAAAATTCATAGAACTGTACACTCCAAGTCAATTTTACTGCATGTTAACTTAAAAAATAAAATTAAAAAAATAAAGACTGTTCTTCAAGGAATTCAGAGTCTAATGGAGTGAGGAAGACAATAAATCACAAACACACACACACACACACACACACACACAGTCTGATGGCAGAGACTCAACACCCCTCAACCTCTGGAGTGGGGCACATGTCTTGCTTATCTTGGTATTACCCATCTCAGGCTCTGACATTGTTCTCAGTAAATATTAATGGGACTGAATAACTGATAAATGCTGCACGTGTCAGCCAGGTTCACTGGCACAGAATCTACTCCATGGTGCCTTATCAGTAGTGGACAGTCAGTGCAAAGAGAGAGAAAGTAAAATCTATATCTCCCTTCGTGCAATCAAAGATCACTGTGAGGGCTTCCCTGGTGATGCAGTGGTTGAGTCCGCCTGCCAATGCAGGGGATATGGGTTTGTGCCTCGGTCCGGGAGGATCCCATATGCCGCGGAGCGGCTGGGCCCGTGAGCCATGGCCGCTGAGCCTGTGCGTCCGGAGCCTGTGCTCCACAACGGGAGAGGCCACAACAGTAAGAGGCCCATGTACCGCAAAAAAAATCACTGTGAATGTGACGTAGTCCCAAACAAAAGTATACCATGTCCACTGAGGGATGAGATAGGAGTGGACAAGAGATTGCACTTTGTGAATCCTCAAAAACTACATATTGGATGAATTCAGGATCTCCCACCAATACTAGCTAAGGAAGAGAAGTGGCCCAATGGCCCTGTAGTATAATCTTGTCTCTGAACACAGTCCATTCTTTCAAAAGCAAGAATCGTTTCAAGATCTCAAGAATACACTTCAACTATAATGTTTTCAGGTTGATTACTAAAGACACTCCTTCCCTTTCTAATAGCAATTTGCTAGAATAATTTAGCTTTCTGAATTCTCCAGTTTTGTCAGAAACACAGTGGAATTAAACACAAAGTTTTGCTCTGTGGGAAAACAAAACTCTAGTGACCTTATTTTGCAGCTGTGTGCTGGTGAGACCTGGAACATACAGGTTACAAAAAAGAAAACGAATAAGGCAAATACCCTGCATTTAGGGCTTAGCAAGAGACAAAAAAAATACTCTAGACAGCCTATAATTAGATGCCTGAGAGAGGTATGAATTGCTACAGGAGAGGTACATCTGGAGGAGATGGGTGGGGTAAGGTGGGAATCAGAAAAGCTTTATTGAAGATAATCTCTTTTAGTCTTTCTTTTGTTCTAACAATTGCCACTTGCATAGTATAGTATTATAGAAGTCTTTCCTACACATAGCAGATGAGGACTTACAGTGTCCATTCGAAAGGCATTTTCATCTTCCAGAAGATAACACTGCTTACGGTTTGTTCAACTACTTTTTTTCCAGGGGTAGCAAAAACAACTTTGCTTTCCAGACAGTGATATCTCTTAGAAGAAAGATGGATGTTTGGGATTAAAGCTGGTGGTAAAGTCATCTCAGGCTAAGCACTTCTAACACAGTTTTAAGACATTGTGTGAATCAGAGAAAAGACAGATGACTACCCACTGTCTGAATTATTGCTAACTCTATTTTTTTCTATCTCCTAAATTCAGTCACACTATTTTCCTTACACAAATGCATAGAGAAGCTATTTTTTATCACAGCCTAAGAAAGGTCATTTCAAATTGAAGTTTTCATTTTGTAATGACAATTAAAAAGAAAATCACAGGGCTTCCCTGGTGGCGCAGTGCTTGAGAGTCCGCCTGCCGATGCAGGAGACGCGGGTTCGTGCCCCGTTTCGGGAAGATCCCACATGCCGCGGAGCGGCTGGGCCCGTGAGCCATGGCCACTGAGCCTGCGCGTCCGGAGCCTGTGCTCCGCAAATGGGAGAGGCCACAACAGTGAGAGGCCCGCATAACGCAAGGAAAAAAAAAAAAAAAAAAAAAAAGAAAAGAAAATCACATGCTATGATAAATGCTACCCCCAAATCCCCAGGAGAAATTCTGCAATTTTCTCTTTGTATCAGCCACCGGCACAGGAAATTTTGGAGACTGTCCTGGGTGCTGAGTTCTTTTGAGATCTGACACCATTGCTTTTTCTACTTTTCTCCAAATATATATTCTTACATATCAATTTGATAACTTCTTATAACTGACTATTCCCATATCAAAGTTATTAACTCAATTGTTCTTCATCACTTGCATCTTTTATTTAATAGTTAAAATCACAGCCACATTGGGTTGCACTCCCACTAAGTACCAGACATTGTGCTATAATCCCTGCAACAGCCCTTCCAGGTAATTATAATTTTTCCCATTTTACAAATAAGGAAACAAAGCCCCAAAGAGATGAAGTCACCTGCCCAAACTAGTACACAGTAGAGCTCAGGTAGGAACTCATGTTTATCTGACCTCAAAGGTACTGTTGATGAAAAATTAATCAGTCGATCTAAGAATTGGAAAATTTTATTTGAGCCAAATTTGAGGCTTATAACCTGGGAAAAGCATCTCAGAAAGCTCTGAGAACTGTTCTGCCCATTAGAAGTCAAGACACAGTTTATGTAAGTTTTTTGAGACAGAGGGCTGTACATTACATAACATTATTTTTTTTTACATGACATATTATTGACAGGTTACTTAATCCAGATTTAAGCAACATTGTGGTGGTCATGTGACCCTTTACAAGATCAAGAAAGAACGTTATCATTTAAGGAGTTGTCTTGTGATGCTAGGAGAATGTTGCTGTTTACGGTTGAGCAGATACTCCTGCTGATGGGGGAGGTTGGGTCAATGCATAAGGCGGACACACAATGCACAGTGGGGGGAGAGGAGGCCAAAGGGCAGAGAAGAATTTTTATGTTTAAATTTTTTTCTTGTCTTGCCATAAATATGAATTTTATTTCACAGTACTTACCAAACGTCATATGTGAATGAAATTTTCTTATTGTCTAATAATTTTGCTAAAGACACAATAATGAAAATAATAGTCAGTAAGGACATTCTAAAGAACAGCAGCTAAACACATTTTTGCAGAACTAATAAATGTCTGCTGAGAGCATCCCCTCATTACCCACCTCCAATTGATAGAAGGATAAATACTAGAAAGGAAAATTACTGTGCAGGTACCACCAGAGGTAGAAGTGGAAATAGGGCAAGGGACAGGGACACAGGTAATGTCAGCCAGAATATGTATCACCCACATCAGAGAGCTCTGTTGTAGGGGCCCCAATTATGCAGCTGACAAAGAAGTAGCATTTGGACACATACCATAGAGGGCTTCATTTAGCCAGTATTTATCAAGCAAGAACCTTAATGATAGTACTAGATAAGAAAAAAACATTTTGGGGCTTCCCTGGTGGCACAGTGGTTGAGAATCCACCTGCCAGTGCAGGGGACACAGGTTCGAGCCCTGGTCCAGGAAGATCCCACATGCCACGGGGCAACTAAGCCTGTACCACACTACTGAGCCTGCACTCTAGAGTCCACGAGCCACAACCACTGAAGTCTGCACACCTAGAGCCCGTGCTCTGCAACAAGAGAAGCCACCGTAGTGAGAAGCCTGTGCACCACAACAAAGAGTAGCCCCTGCTCGCAGCAACTAGAGAAAAAGCCCACACGCAGCAATGAAGACCCAATGCAGCCAAAAATAAATAAATAAATTTACTTAATAAAAAAAAGATTTTGCCTCTTTCGTCTAATCTCTTCTCCCCTCCAAATACTGAAATGGAGGTAGAGGAAATATAGAGAAATTGAAGGCTACAACTATGTCAGTTCCCCTCTATAGGTCCCAGCTGTGTGTGTGGCCCAAGACTGGAAGGAAGGAAAAAAGCTAGGAATCATATGTGAGACTCAAGTTTTTATTTAGGCTTGGTAAGAATTTTAATCATTGAAATCAAGTCATAGAGGCCAAAAGGAGACCACTCTTAAAATTAAAAGGGTCAAAACTACAGGATTTCCACCAAGATATCAGAAAAGACAGTCTACAGGGCATGTTAAAAGACAGGGGTTGGGTGGGGCGAAGGCAGGATATATCCAATTTGCCAGCCCCCCAAAAAAACTGCACTTAAAATATGAAGCAATATTTGAGAAAATGATACTGCTTAGGGCTGAAGAAAACCATCTAAAGTAGTAGTAAAGTTTTAAAAAAAAGATCCAAAGTAATGTAATAAGGGTTTTTTGTTTTTTTTTTTTTTTAAGATACATGAGAAACAATAGTGCTTATTCGGGGACAGTGACTTGTGATCAGTGAGGAAGGGAGAATTACTTTCCATTTTATACCCTTGAACACTGTTCGAATTTTTACCATGTGTATATGTTCCATTTATAGTTAAAATGTCAATTAAAAGCAATGATTCCAATATACAACCAAGATGGTGGAGTAGAAGGACGTGCTCTCACTCCCTCTTGTGAGAACACCAGAATCACAACTAACTGCTGAACAATCATCAATAGGAAGACACTGGAACTCACCAAAAAAGATACCCCACATCCAAAGACAAAGGAAAAGCCACAATGAGATGGTAGGAAGGGCGCAATCACAATAATATCAAATCCCAAAACTGCTGGGTGAGTGACTCACAAACTGGAGAACACTTATATCACAGAAGTCCACCCACTGGAGTGAAGGTTCTGAGCCCCACATCAGGCTCCCCAACTTGGGGGTCCATCAAGGGGATGAGGAATTCCTAGAGAATCAGACTTTGAAGGTTAGCGGGATTTGATTGTAGGACTCTGACAGGACTAGGGGAAACAGAGACTCCACTCTTGGAGGGCACACACAAAGTAGTGTGTGTATCGGGACCCAAGGGAAGGAGCAGTGACCCCAGGGGAGACTGAACCAGACCTACCTGCTAGTGTTGGATGGTCTCCTGCAGAGGCGGAGGTATGGGGACAAGGACACTGGCAGAAGTTCTGAGAAGTACTCCTTGGTGTGAGCCCCCACAGAGTCTGCCATTAGCCCCACCAAAGAGCTGGGTAGGCTCTAGTGTTGAGGTGCCTCAGGCCAAACAACTAGCAGGGAGGAAACCCAGCCCCACGCATCAGCAGACAAGCAGCTTAAAGTTTTACTGAGATCTGCCCACCAGAGCAACAGCCAGCTCTACCCACCACCAGTCCCTCCCATCAGGAAACTTGCTCAAGCCTCTTACATGGCCTCATCCACCAGAGGGCAGACAGCAGAAGCAAGAAGACCCACAATCCTGCAGCCTGAGGAACAAAAACCACATTCACAGAAAGAGAGACAAGATGAAAAGGCAGAGGGCTATGTACCAGATGAAGGAACAAAATCAAACCCCAGAAAAGCAACTAAATGGAGACAGGTAACCTTCCAGAAAAAGAATTCAGAATAATGATAGTGAAGATGATCCAGGAGCTAGGAAAAGAATGGAGGCAAAGATCGAGAAGATGCAAGAAATGGTTAACAAAGCCCTAGAAGAATTAAAGAAAAAACAATCAGAGACAAGCAATACAACAACTGAAATTAAAACTACACTAGAAGAAATCAATAGCAGAATAACTGAGGCAGAAGAACAGATAAGTGACCTGGAAGACAGAATGGTGGAATTCAATGCTGCAGAACAGAATAAAGAAAAAAGAATGAAAAGAAATGAAGACAGCCTAAGAGACCTCTGGGACAACATTAAATGCAACAACATTCAAATTATAGGGGTCCCAGAAGGAGAAGAGAAAAAGGACCCAAGAAAATATTTGAAGAGATTATAGTCGAAAACTTCCCTAACATGGGAAAGGAAACAGCCACCCAAGTCCAGGAAGCAAGAGAGTCCCATACAGGATAAAGCCAAGGAGAAACACACAGAGACATATAGTAATCAAATTGGCAAAAATTAAAGACAGAAAAATTATTGAAAGCAGCGAGGGAAAAACGACACGTAACATACAAGGGAACTCCCATAAGGTTAACAACTGATTTCTCAGCAGAAACACTACAAGCCAGAAGGGAGTGACATGATATACTTAAAGTGATGAAAGGGAAGAACCTACAACCAAGATTACTCTACCCAGCAAGGATCTCATTCACATTCCATGGAGAAATCAAAAGCTTTATAGCCGAGCAAAAGCTAAGAGAATTCAGCACCACCAAACCAGCTCTACAACAAATGCTAAAGGAATTTCTCTAAGCAGGAAACACAAGAGAAGAAAGGACCTACGAAAACAAACCCAAAACAATTAAGAAAATGGTCACAGGAACATACATATCGAAAATTACCTTAAACGTGAATGGATTAAATGCTCCAACCAAAAGACACAGGCTTGCTGAATGGATACAAAAACAAGACCCATATATACGCTGTCTACAAGAGACCCACTTCAGACCTAGGGACACATACAGACTGAAAGTGAGAGGATGCTTTATTCCATGCAAATGGAAATCAAAAGAAGGCTGGAGTAGCAATACTCATAATAGATATAACAGACTTTAAAATAAAGAATGTTACAAGAGACAAGGAAGGACACTACATAATGATCACGGGATAAATCCAAGAAAAAGATATAACAATTATAAATATATACGCACCCAACATAGGAGCACCTCAATACATAAGGCAACTGCCAACAGCTATAAAAGAGGAAATTGAGAGTAACACAATAATAGTGGGGGACTTTAACACCTCACTTACACCAATGGACAGATAATCCAAAATGAAAATAAATAATGAAACACGAACTTTAAATGACACAATATACCACATAGATTTAATTGATATTTATAGGACATTCCATCCAAAAACAGCAGATTACACTTTCTTCTCAAGTGCACATGGAACATTCTCCAGGATAGATCATATTTTGGGTCACAAATCAAGCCTCAGTAAATTTAAGAAAATTGAAATCATATCAAGCATCTTTTCTGACCACAGTGCTATGAGATTACAAATGAATTACAGGGAAGAAAAATGTGAAAATCACAAACACATGGAGGCTAAACAATACGTTGCTAAACAACCAAGAGTTCACTGAAGAAATCAAAGAGGAAATCAAAAAATACCTAGAGACAAATGACAATGAAAACACGCCGATCCAAAACCTACGCAATGCAGCAAAAGCAGTTCTAAGAGGGAAGTTTACAGCTCTACAAGCCTACCTCAAGAAACAAGAAAAATCTCAAGTAAACAATCTAACCTTACACCTAAAGGAAATAGAGAAAGAAGAACCAGCAAAACCCAAAGTTAGCAGAAGGAAAGAAATCATAAAGACTATGCAGAAATAAATGAAACAGAAACAAAAAACAATAGCAAAGATCAATAAAACTAAAAGACGGTTCTTTGAGAAGATAAACAAAATTGATAAACCATTAGCCAGACTCATCAAGAAAAAGAGGGAGAGGACTCAAATCAATAAAATTAGAAATGAAAAAGAAGTTACAACAGACACTGCAGAAATACAAAGCATCCTAAGAGACTACTACCAGCAACTCTATGCCAATAAAATGGACAACCTGGAAGAAATGGACACATTCTTAGAAAGGTATAACCTTCCAAGACTGAACCAGGAAGAAACAGAAAATATGAACAGACCAATCACAAGTAATGAAATGAAACAGTGATTAAAAATCTTCCAACAAACAAAAGTCCAGGACCAGATAGCTTCACAGGTGAATTCTATCAAACATTTAGAGAAGAACTAACACTCATCCTTCTCAAACTCTTCCAAAAAATTGCAGGGGAAGGAAAGCTCCCAAACTCATTCTATGAGGCCACCATCACCCTGATACCAAAACCAAAGATACTACAAAAAAAAGAAAATTACAGACCGATATCACTGATGAATATAGATGCAAAAATCCTCAACAAAATACTAGCAAACAGAATCCAACAGCACATTAAAAGAATCATACACCATGATCAATTGGGATTTATCACAGGGATGCAAGGATTCTTCAATATACCCAAATCGATCAATGTGATACACCATATTAAGAAGTTGAAGAATAAAAACCATATGATCATCTCAATAGCGGCAGAAAAATCTTTTGACAAAATTCAACACACTTTTATGATAAAAAGTCTCCAGTAAGTGGGCACAGAGGGAACCTACCTCAGCATAATAAAGGCCATATAACACAAACCCACAGCAAACATCATTCTGAATGGTGAAAAACTGAAAGCATTTCCTCTAAGATCAGGAACGAGACAAGAATGTCCACTCTCACCACTATTATTCACCATAGTTTTGGAAGTCCTAGCCACGGCAGTCAGAGAAGAACAAGGAATACAAATTGGAAAATAAGAAGTAAAACTGTCACTGTTTGCAGATGGCATGATACTATACATAGACAATCCTAAAGATGCCACCAGAAAACTACTAGAGCTAATCAATGAATTCGGTAAAGTTGCAGGATACAAAATTAATGCACAGAAGTCTCCTGCATTCCTATACACTAGTGATGAAAAATCTTAAAGAGAAATTAAGGAAACACTCCCATTTACCATTGCAACAAAAAGAATAAAATACCTAGGGATAAACTTACCTAGGGAGCCAAAAGACCTGTATGCAGAAAACTATAAGACACTGATGAAAGAAATTAAAGATGAAACAAACAGATGGAGAGATATACCATGTTCTTGGATACGAAGAATCAATATTGTGAAAATGACTATACTACCCAAAGCAATCTACAGATTCAATCCAATCCCTATCAAATTACCAAGGGCATTTTTTACGGAACTAGAACAAAAAGTCTTAAAATTTGTATGGAGTCACAAAAGACCTCGAATAGCCAAAACAGTCTTGAGGGGGAAAAAACGGAGCTGAGGAATCAGGCTTCCGGACTTCAGACTATACTACAAAGCTACAATAATCAAGACAATATGGTACTGGCACAAAAACAGAAACATAAATCAATAGAACAAGATAGAGAGCCCAGAGATAAAGCCACACACCTATGGTCAACTAACCTATGACAAAGAAGGCAACGATATACACACAATGGAGAAAAGACAGTGTCTTCAATAATTGGCGCTGGGAAAACTGGACAGCTACATGTAAAAGAATGAAATTAGAACTCTCCCACACCATACACGGACACTATCAAACTCTTAGAGGAAAACATAAGAAGAACACTCTTTGACATAAATCACAGCAAGATCTTTTTTGATCCACCTCCTAGAGTAATGGAAATAAAAACAAAAATAAACAAATGGGACCTAATGAAACTTCAAAGCTTTTGCACAGCAAAGGAAACCATAAACAAGACGAAAAGACAACCCTCAGAATGGGAGAAAATATTTGCAAAGGAATCAATGGAGAAAGGATTAATCCACAAAATTTACAAGCAGCTCATGCAGCTCAATATCAAAAAAACAAACAACCCAATCCAAAAATGGGCAGAAGACCTAAATAGACATTTCTCCAAAGAAGACATACAGATGGCCAAGAAGCACATGAAAAGCTGCTCAACATCACTAATTATTAGAGAAATACAAATCAAAACTACAGTGAGGTATCACCTCACAGCAGTTAGAATGGGCATCATCAGAAAATCTACAACAACAAATGCTGGAGAGGGTGTGGAGAAAAGGGAACCCTCTTGCACTGTTGGTGGGAATGTAAATTGATACAGCCACTATGGAGAACAGTATGGAGGTTCCTTAAAACCTAAAAATAGAATTACCATATGATCCAGCAATCCCACTACTGGGCATATACCTGGAGAAAACCATAATTCAAAAAGACACATGCTCCCCAATGTTCATTGCAGCACTATTTACAATAGCCAGGTCATGGAAGTAACCTAAATGCCCATCGACAGACGAATGGATAAAGAAGATGTGTTACCTATATACAATGGAATATTACTCAGCCATAAAAAGAACAAAATTGGCTCATTTGTTGAGATGTGGATGGACCTAGAGACTGTCATACAGAGTGTAGTTAGTCAGAAAGAGAAAAACAAGTATCGTATATTAACGCATATATTTGGAACCTAGAAAAATGGTACAGATGAACCCGGTTTGCAGGGCAGAAATTGAGACACAGATGTAGAGAACAAATGTATGGACACCAAAGGGGGAAAATGGCGGGGTGGAGGTGATGTGCTGAATTGGGCGATTGGGATTGACATGTATACACTGATGTGTATAAATGTGATGACTAATAAGGACCTGCTGTATTAAAAAAAGAAAAAAATAAGCAATGATTCCCTGTGTTTCTAGATATAATAGGAAGCCATCTTTTGGAAAATAAAATATATATATTTCAGATAAGTCCCCAGTTACTTTACATACTTCTGAAGAATCAGGACAAATATAATTGATACTGTTTTCACAAAGCAATTGCATATTCTTCCTTTCATCCATCAGTAGTTAAGTGGGAAGAAACCACCACGGTCTGTTTATGACAATTCTCCTCTGCTCTGGATTGTGTCTGATGTTTTTAACTCTACAATTTAGGCAGGGTTCTGAAGCAGCCAGAACTGTGGGCTTTTAGCCTTGTGCTATGCCATGCTTGAGATGAGGGCTGCAGGAAGCAAATTGATTGGTAAGTGTGCAGAAAGACCCCATTTGCTGATAAGAGAGTTCCAGAGTAATGCCAATACTGTCACTGAAACTTACAACACAGATCCTCAAACTTCAATTATCACTCATTTTCTCCACCTTCTTATCACTTGTGTTTGGCAGCCGTTCAGTGACGATGAAAGAAAGGTTTTCCATCTCCAGGTATTATGCTGGTTGGCCAGCTTAACCTCTGGAAAGATTTAATTATCATTGAGAAGGCAGTCCCTCTGACAACATCCCTTTATCCATCTTGTCCAAACTGGTATTTGCTTCAGTGATTCTCATCCTGAGATTTAACTCCCCTGTCACCTCACACTGTGAGTGGGTGTCATCAAACACCAGAGGCTGAGCCTCTTTTCAAGAAACATTAATTCTGTGGCTGCCTATTTCCAGCTGTATCTTGATACACAGAAATGTGCTTGAGGTTGTCCATCAGGATAAGCATTAAAATTAGGTCACAGGAAAAACAGGTTACAAAACGGTCTGTTTGGTATGATCCCCTCAAATGGAGTATATGTGTACATAGCAATGTAGTCTAGAAAAATGCAGGGTACTACCAGTGATTATCTCTGTATGGTGGGATTACTGGTTATCTTTATTTGCTTTATGCTGATGTGTTTTCTGATTTTTCTGCCTACATCTATTTCCCCTTTAATCACACAAAATAACAAAGCTATTTTAAATATTTAAACATTACTTCAGAGTTGGGGAATTTTAGAAAGATGATTGGGTGTGTCCCCTAACTTGAAAAAGAGCTCTAAAACGGCCATATTTTGTAAGTGGCATACTCTACTTTTTTCCAATTCTGATTCATTTGATTGTTGGAACTGTTTATTTGAAATAAGCTCACTTCCTGGCTTTCGGATTGAATTTCCAAGCAGAAGGGAATGGGAGACTGTGTGGCATCAATAACTGAACAGCAGTGACAACTAGGCTGGATTTCAGTTCTCTGTAGACAAACTGTTCATGTACTTGTGGCCGTGTGTGCATGGGCATGTGTGTGTTCGTGCACATGCGTGTATGCATGTGTAAAACCTTCTCTAAAAGGTCCAGTGGGCAAGGGTTACAATCAAAGCAAGTCAACTTCCCTGGGAACCCTCAGCTGAAGACAGTAACAAACGCACAGGGGTTTCTCCAGTACTCTCCCAACTGCCTTTTTGCATCCTACTACGTCTGCTGGTGGTAGACCATTAGGTGAGCCTAAAGCTTTCAAAGCAGGAATCTCTTCTCAGCATGTTGGTGGCCTGTGAAGCTGCCCAGAAGCATAGGAGTGGGAGAAATAGTCACAGCTGTCTCTGGTTGATCCTCTAATGCTGGCATTTGGGGCCTCTGGGGTGTCCTTCTGTAGCCAACATGAAAAAGAGTACTGCTCCTCTGAAAGATAGCAGTTTATGTTTAGGGTTCATGGAGATCCAAGCAATAGTAAGCCTTCTCCTTGCCTGAGTTTAAGATCTACAGTGACTTAGAAACTGAAAAGATGAAAATTAAAATGTCAGCTTTATTTTTGATAAAACTATTGGAGAACATTCTCTAGGCGCGGCAATATTGAGCTTCCTAACACTGAACCCCAAAATTAGACAGCTCTGTCCTAGGCAGTCAGACATAGGCAGTTCTGAAATTGCAGGCCTGTGTGTTGGAGGCACCCCAATAAATCTGGAGCATGGAGGAGCACCTTAGATTGCTTGCGTGCTACCGGCAGGGCAATCCCTGTTAGAGATCAAAAGAGGGAGAGATGGCAACTTGAAAACACGTAGCTCCCTGATAATAGAAGTGTGTGAAAGCAGGTAGAGAGGCCAGGAGTGGATAGAAAATCCTTCTTGATGGAAGCAGAGTAGGGGGAATAAGCTGCTTGCCCACTGTGTTGGGTCTTACCTGCATTCTAGTCCTACCTCTGTAAATTTGGCAAAGAGGGGACCACTTACTGAGGAAACTGGATCTAGTTTCCTCATCTTTACGATGGCGTGTTGGTCCAAATTAGTGATAACCCAATAAAGCTGATCTGTTGTAATCATCAGGGAAGCCTTTTGCCCACATTCAAATGGCTTGAGAATCACTGAATTCAATCACCTCTGGTCTCTTCCAGGCCTGAAACTTTTCTATGTTTGTCACTTACCCCAAGTTATCACCACTCACTACATATGTTAAGCAACCTTGAAGTTAAAACAAAAAGTACGCAAATAGGATGAAAAATGGGCCAAAACATTTTAGAGCAATTTAGTGTCATTATTAATCCAAGAAAAAACTCTGAAAAGCTAAATGCTAAATCATTTGCAAAAGTTGATTAATTAAACATTCAACTAAGAGCAACATTAAGCCGTGATTTATAATTCTCTTCTCTATGAAAACACAGTGGACTAGAAGATAGCTTAGCAATTTTATTCATATCATGCAGTTTGCTCATATCTATTACTCTAATGGATTATTCATTTTGAAACTTGAGTCACCGGAGACAGAATATAAATAAACAAGACCCAGATGAGCTGCCAAATTTGGAGCCCAAGTCTGGATGTGAGCCAAGCAGAGGTAGTGGTTAAGCATGGATATTCCCTACCGTAAGGCTTGAATCTGCCAAAAGAACGTATTCTTATTACTATGGTCTGAATGTGTGTATCCCCCTGAAAATTCATATGCTGGAATCTTAACTCCCAGTGTGACAGTGTTAGGAGGTGGGGACATGGGAAGGTGATTAGGCTGTAAGGGTGGACCCCTCATGAATGTGATCATGGCTTTATAAAAGTGGCTCCATAGAGACCCCTAGACCCCTCCACCATGTGAGGATACAATGAGAGATCTGCAGCTCAGAAGAGGGCCTCCACCTGACCATGCTGGCACCTTGATCTCAAACTTTCAGCCTCCAGGACTGTAAGGAAAAAATGTTATTTATAAGCTACCTAGTCTGTAGTATTTTGTTTTAGCAGCCCAAACTGACTTAGATACCCATTAACACAGATATAGCATGGCCTTCAACCAAAGGGGAAATTTATTTCTTCTTTATCTGCTTTGTTTGCCCATATTGAAATGATCCCATAGGATAACCAGAGAAAAGCTGAAGCATTAAGTCACAAACTGGCTAAACAGCCATGAGCTAGGAAAAAAACAGGCTGGCTTAATCCTTCATTCCCTCATTTATTCAACAAGAATTATTTGAGTACCTACTATATGTCAGGCACTCACTGTGTTAAGAATTAGGGGTTATGGTAATAAATAAGATGGAGTTTTTATTTTGGATTTTCTCCCCAAACTGACTTAAACAAAGTGAGCTATTTTAAGCAGGACCATGGTAAAGAAGGCATGATGTAGTAGAGTATTCCAAACAGAATAATTTGGTCGACTACGGATTCCTGACAAATTCTCCCAGGCCACAGCAAAATGAAAAAGAATCAGATGTATGTGAATGTGGTGTGGGGAGTTGGGTAAGGTGGCCTCCTTGGAAGCATTATTCTTTGTTCTAATCTTAGTCCATCCAACATTTTTGGTATTAAAAAAAGTTTTTATGAAATGTAGTATTAGTAACTTGTTGGTTTTCCTTTCGATGCCCTCATTTTACAAACTAAAAGGCTAGAAATCCTATGTCAGTCCCCAAATTGTTTTGGAAATTTTACTTGCTCTTGATTACTAAAGGTTTGGGAATTCTATGCTAAAAAGAATGAGGAAGATGTACAGGCTGAGTTGGCAGATGTAATACACCTTGGAAGGAAAGGAGAGCTGTTAAATCTCAGATTAGTAGAGGTTGACACAGTAGGAAAAGCAGGTTGACATGCAGTAAGGGCAAGATTGCTGAGTCAGCTCTTCCTACTTTGTTGGTTGATTCCCAAGTCTGGGTTAAGGCTTGATTGTATCACGGCTAGTTGGCATATAGGACATATTTTTCTTCAGGAACTCAGAACACTCTGATCAGTAGTGGTCAGTTCTTACTGTCCAGTCTCCACATACATTTGAAAAAAGACTACGGAAAAAAGAAGCTGGCAAAGTTCTCAATAGAACATAAACAAACCTTTCTCTGAACAGAATAAACCCTACTTTCACTATTCCTGAATAAGGCAAAATAAATTATAAGAAGCTAGATATGGACTATAAACAGCAGGAGTCTAGAGATCCTGTTTGGAAGGTCCATATGACTTTGGGGAGATTTCATACAATGTACCCTGGAGAGGTAAGCTGTTTCCTGGACTACGTGCAGGCCTGGCCCTGATAATCTTCTCTACTGAATCTGAGAGGAGGGTAGGAGGAAGAGAGAAGACTAGCAGTCAGTTTGAGGCAGCTGAGGAAACCAAAAGCAATACAGCATTGATGAGTCACAGAGGTCTCACACCAAAGACCTTATATGCTTAATATCCTCTCCCCAACCACTCACTTTATGACCCTATGTTCAAGTTCATAATTAATTCCTATTTTTCAGAAGCAGCTCTGTCATTTTTTGTTTAGTCCCTTTCCTTCCTTCTCCACCTCAAAGTACATTAGTTACCATGGGAACCATGATGCTAATTCTAGGGGTGGAGCCCAGAGAGATGGACAAACAGAAGAAGAAAGATTCAGTGTCAGGGTTTGAAATACAGACCCCGAGTTGGAAAATTGCACAAGTTGAATAAACCACATGTGACTTCAACCTCACAAGTACATCCTGCTTGGACCAGTTCACTCTTGAGCCAATTAATAAAATTCTAACAGAAAAATCAAGCATGCACAGGGGTTTCTGTGCTATTCTTCACTGGAGCTTTCATATAAACCAAACCATCAAGGAAAGTGCTTCCCATATAAGCATCTGACTGAGGATTTATGTTTCCCTATCTCTCAGGTGACAGCCAGAATCAAGCTCTTACAAACCATTGCCCTCTTTTCTCCAGGTACCAATGTTATACATTACCTTCTCCTAAATGTTATTAAAGCCCTCAAGTCTTTCAAACTTTCTCACTCACCAAGAGAAGATTTCTCCAAAGAACCTATCAAAACCAGTGAGGTGTGGAGTACTTAGGTCACCGTCCTCCCAGTGGTAGACCACTGTCATATCTCTCTCTCCAAACTTTCTCCTGGCCATGAGCACCAGAACACCACCACTATTCGAACACAGACATTTTATTCCTGGCCCTTTCATCCAATGGGCACTGAATGTATCAATACAACAAACCTGATGTTCAGAAGTTCCTTTATAACCCAGCGTATTCTGAGAGTAATAAAACTTGTGTTCACCCCAATTCATTTAGTTCCTCTTTTACATTTTGGGTTTTTACACTGGAAAGAATAGTATTTAGCCATCTAGTAAATCTGTGTCTTGGTCTTCAAGCAGTGTTCTCCATATCCAATGGAGCTGATTTCTGAAAGGGCTGAATCTGAACCTTGAGATTATAGGGTCAGATTAAAATGTTCCAGTTACTTCCCATCGGTAAGTAGGTAGGGAAGCATCAACCTTATCAATGTGTACCAGCTCCCTCAGTAACGCGAGCTGAAGGGCATTCAGTAAAGATGTGTCAAAAGTTAAGGGAACAAGCAGGGGACAGCACCTAGAACTAGCAACAGTGAGGAGTGCTTTAGATATGAAGCAGCCACTGGAACATTGCAATAAACTATAAGAGAAGAGCCACTTGAGAGGAGACATGGCATTTAGTCGAGGAAGGCAGCCTCTTCCTGAGCACAGTCCAGCTGAAAGGGAGGGGAATAGGGTCTGGGGAAGCTGGGGAGGAGGTACAAATACTGTAATCTCTCTCTCATCCTGCTACCTTCTGACTGTCTCCTTGTCTTCCCCTTGGCTGAACGTAACCAGAAGAGAGAAGACATGGGAGCTAGGAGATCCATGGAGGTCAGCCTCCTAGGGCAAAAGCTGGATGGAGAAGGTTTAGGGGAAATCTGGAGGCGCAAACAAAGTATCCGGCATGCGATACGTTCTGTGTGTAGACCTGCAGAAGAGACAGTGCCCATCAAGGGATGGGAAGTTCCTTGCATATGATTATACAAGTCTTGGGAGTTTGAAGCATCTACTTTGCTGTGGAAAGAGAAAATATACACAAACCAACTAGAAGACACTAATGAGCATACTATGGATCTACCACCAAGACAGGTGACTCCAACGTACATCTAGGAAACTAAATGTCATGCCACATCTTGGAGGAGTGACTTTTCCTAAGTCTTTCCTTTTCACAGATAAGAACTCCGATTCTGGGAGAAGTCATCATCATCACAATTGTAATAGCTAACATTCAGTGGCACACCGTGTGCTGGACTCCAAAGTGTATAACCCAAATTAATGCATTTAATTCTAACAACTCAATAATGAGCATTATTATCCCCATTTTCTGATGAAGGGAAGTTCAGTGACTGAGAAATAGAGAAGTTACATATCAAGTCAATGGTGATACCAGGATCTGAACCCAGGCAGCCTGACTCCAGAGCCTACACTCTTAAACCCTACACTTAACTGCCTCCCAATTTATTTTCAATACAGTTACACTACTAGCCATTATTTTCATGTTGCTGGCATCTAAAATCATACCCAAACAGGTGTGAAAGTAACTACAGAGTTACAGAATTTCAGGGCAGAAATCGTCAGTAACAACTCACTTATTAGGAGGGAAATACACACAGATGGATACATGGTATAATTTACCTGATGTGAGAATGCTTTGTAGTGCCAATGCCAAGATTAGAACTCATCTTCTGACTGCTCATCCACATCTCTTTCAACTTCATCATGGCTTCCCGTGTTTGCAAAGAAATTGTACCAGGCTCTACAAAGGACCAAAAAAAGTCAGGCAAGGACCTGCCTTCCAGAAGTGACCAGAGTGAACTGAGCAGAGAAAAAGATAGATGTTGCCACTAGAATCTAAGTGGTCTCGCTGACAATTGTGATTCTCTATAAAATGATGGAGTTCAAGGGAGCAACTGTTTTCCAGAGGAGCATCTGGTAGGGCTCGGTAGAGGAGATGACCTCTAGACTTTCAGAATAGCTAATAAATAGGGAATAATTTCTAGCCCATGGATTTGTCCAGGGCCACAACACACCCAATTCAGAAGCAAAATTGCGGGTCTCTAGAAACCTGAAAACTTGAAGTTTGTGAGTTTGTGGGATAAATGATTTGTAGATACTAACACACCAAGAATGCCTCACCTTCATCTTACCATTCAAGATTTTTCACCCCAGTCACCCACATGGGTACCATCATCCAGGAGTTCTTCCCTTAAGAATATATATGCATAACTGATTCACTGTGTTATAAAGCAGAAACTAACACACCATTGTAAAGCAATTTTACCCCAATAAAGATGTTAAAAAAAAAAAAAAAAAGAACTAGCAGTGGATAGAAATCAGGGTTTGAAATAATGGAATGAATTAGGACCATCACTGAGAAGAGCAATTGCAGAATTCTGGTGGGTGCATTTCTCATTCCTGGAGTCAGATTGTGGGTTTTGGTGCTCAGTGGAATAGGGAAATGTAATAACTCTCTAACTTAACAGAGACTTTCAGAGAGGGCAGAGGTAGCTTATTCACCTGGAAGAATGTGCTCCAGTGTTTGTGATTCACACAAAGGCCCCAAGTGGAGTGCAAAGCCCACTTTGTTCTTACTCTATAGGGCAGGCGAGCCAGGTAAAGGGTGTTCAAGCTGTAAGCATTCCTACTTTTTCTCCTATTGTCTCTAGACAGTAAGCACACTCACCACTCCTGTTACCTTCTCTCACTGTGTCCAAAATCCTCTTTTGAAACTTAAATGAGTCCCCCATGAACCCTTCTTTTTCTTGGCAGGGGGCGGGGTGCACCTTGCCGCATGGGGGAACTCAGTTCCCCAACCAGGGATGAAACCCGTGCCCCCTGCATTGGGAGCGCGGAGTCTTAACCACTGGACCACCAGGGAAGTCCCCAACCCCTCTTTCTAAGATTGTTTCCACATCTACAAATTCTGGACCACTGCAGCCTGAACTCTTCCAAACTCCACTGACCCTCCCCTTCCCTTCCCATGCCATCTGCTCAATGGTATTTGGATGGCTCTAACTCCGTGTACAACTATTCCATAAGCCTCATGGGGGCACGTACAGGACATTCTTTTCCAGTATATCCTGTAATGCATCCTCATAGCCAGTGCAGAGTAAAGGTCTATTAGTTTAATATGATTTAATTACATGGTTGGGAAAAGAGAACAGAGGACTCATAAAAGGCCTGCCAATGTTGCTTTGTTTTGTTTTTCCTTTGAAACTCCTGGCTGAGTAACTCCCACTTTGTTCTGAAGAAAAAACACTTGGCTATCTCCAGTGGTGCTCCGTGTTGAGTGAACCAATTTTCCGCTCAGGTGTAACAAATCTCAGTGTTTCTGCACTTTCCCTGAAGAGCTAGGGCAAACCCTGTTTCTAATTGCTGTGAAGATTCCTTCAGACAGAGGGCGCTCTTCCTAGAACTCACTAATACTCACTGATCTCAGCAAACCTACTTGGCAGCCCATCCAGCAGGCTCTGACACACTTCCCACGTGCCCAGTGACTTAATGACCTCTGCAGGTATCCAACACCAAAATTTGTACCAGGTCCCAGTTTCCTCAGACACTTTCACCCTCACAACTCCATTCAGGCTCATAGAAACTACCAGCTCACCTGCAGAGCAATGATTTAAGCACAGTTTGGGGCGACCTCCTTTAGGGCTCAAACGTACACACATAAATGAGAATACCTAATGGTAATGGAATATTGCTAGGTTGTCAAGGTTTTATTCAAGGTCTCAGCCTCTGGGTAGACATGGAGGAGAATTTTTATCATTAACACTTGGAAGAATTAGATCCTCCACTAAGAGCATGAAAAGACAAAAATCCAAGAGCTTATAGCATATAGCCAATGACAGGGAGCAGACAGAATAGTACCAGATTCAGAGGATGGAGGGCTCCCCTACAGACAGAGGGGGCTCAAAGCTGGCCTTTGGAGGATAGGTAGAATTCTGTGCTCAGAAGGGAAAGCAAGAAGCCAGTCAAAGTGAATAGGATGGCCAGGAAATAACAGAATGAGGATTAGATAAAATATGCCTTGTAGCTGGAGAAAAAGTAGGAGACGTGGCTGAAAATACAGGTTAGTCCCACATTATGGAGCACATCGAGAATCAGGTTGCGAAGTTTGAACTTTAATGACACAGAGCTCTCAAAAAATTAGCTATCAATAGTAGAACGGACTTCCAACGCAATGTCCTTACATCGTTATAGGTATGTCAGCTAACACTAGATCTGTTAGGTGTGAGCAACTGGAGTTTTTCTGCCCTGTGTTATAGAATGCAGGACTGGATGATCCAACAGAGACAGTGATACAGAGAAGTTTAGAATGTGGTTGGAGTCAAAGACCTGGACCTGAGAGGAGCTGCCTCTTACTGCTTTTGTCACCTTGTGATTATCATCATGAGCCTCATTTCATCAACTGTAAAATAAGCATAATATTACCTACCTCACAGGGTGACTGGACATTCAAAATACATGCAATGTGGGAACCTACTTTGTAAAAGTATAATACATTATAGTTATAGTTAATGAATGTTAAGCAACTCCATTCCAACTTTCAATTTCTTGGTTATATCCTGGAAGTGTTATGGTCCAGAAGAGTGTGTCATGATGAAAATTATGTTGTAATAAAAATGGAATATTTATAAGGCAAATAGGTTTGGAAAGAAGAGAAAGTAGAGATGGGGAGAGATTTCTTAATAGCCTAGGATGCAGTCATGGGGTGGGGAAAGCCTGAACTAAGATGGGAGCAGTGGAGAAGACAGGGTGTGGGATAGTAATTTAAAAAAATTTGTGATGGAAGAATTTTTAAGAAGAATGTTTAGGAATTAAATGTGACTCTGAATTACAGGAGAAATAGCTTATTTGAAACATCTCAGTTCCAGTACATCCAGAATAAGAGAAAAATTGTCTAGAGCTTCCTTATACAATACAGTGGCCACTGGCCACATGTGGCTGTTGAGCACTTGAACTGCAGCTCATCCAAACTGAAGCATACCGTAAGTGTAAATTACACACCAGATTTCAAAGATCTAATGTGAAAAAAGAATGTCAAGTATCTCAGTAATTTTTATTGCTTACATGTTGAAATGACATTATTTGGGGTATGTTGAGTTAAATAAAAATATTAAGTTAATTTCACCTGTTTCACTTTAATTTTTTCAGTAGCCACATTAAAAAGTAAAATAAAGATGTGGCTGGTATTACATTTCTATTGAACTGCACTGGTCCCATGTATAATTCTCAGTAGAAACTCACTGGAGCTTTTCCCATCTCAACATTTCAGAGTTCTCTCCCAGGCTACTTGCATCAGCAGAACCTGTGAGAGACTTTTTTTTTTTTAAGAAGCTCCCAATGATTATGAGGGCCACATAATTTCTGCTTTAGAACATTCAAAGTGTGTTAAGCTTTATTTTAGTTTATATAATCATCACCAGAGGAGCTTTTTAAGAGACAGATTCTAGCCCCAGATATTTTGATGAGTTAGATCTAGACTTCTGGCTTGAAGTCCCTTGGAACCTTCATTCATCATGTGATCTGATGCACGTGAGCCAAGTACCACATTTGGAGAAATGCCACTCTAGGGAGGAAAGTGCTGTGTTACCAAATAGGCAGATTAGGAATAGCTACCCAGCAGTGTACCAGCAGAACGGGGGCAAAAGTGGGGAGGGGAGGATGAGGATAAAAACTGAACATGTATTTTTGACATTCAAAAAAATTATCAAAATAGTCTGATAGGAAATCTTTTTTTTTTTTTTTTTTTTTTTTGCAGTACACGGGCCTCTCACTGCTGTGGCCTCTCCCGTTGCGGAGCACAGGCTCCAGCCACGCAGGCTCAGCGGCCACGGCTCACGGGCCCAGCTGCTCCGAGGCATGTGGGATCCTCCCGGACCAGGGCACGAACCCGTGTCCCCTGCATCGGCAGGTGGACTCTCAACCACTGCGCCACCAGGGAAGCCCTGATAGGAAATCTTAACTGTTTATCTTGCTTAACTTCCTTGCATTTTGGTTTAGAATTTTCCTCCATTATTACAAATTACACGACAGGGGTGGGTACTATCATATTTTCAGAGCTTCGGGACTCTAAAAACCTCATTCTGGCCTTAGGTAAGAATACAATTATTACCCCCAAACATTGAGGCTGCTCCATCTTCCTCTGCAGGCCACTGGAATGAGAAGGCTGTGCACACACACCAACCTTCTGGTTCATTAATCTTGAAGGCCGAAAGTCTCACCTTTTTGTCTTGATGTACTGCTTTTCGGCAAGTCATATTTTCCTTGTTAAAGGGGAAAAACAAACTACTATATTCAGAGGAAGATGGATCTTCTAGTAGGAAATAGCGTCTGGCACAAGGCCTTCGGCTCATTAAATACCCTAGTTAGGTTTCCCTTGCAGGCCCTCCAGGGCTGGCTGGTCAACAGCACAGCACAAGAATCAATACCTCTGGAAACCAACTTCCTGTCTACAGAAAGTAGCTGTTCAAAGACTGATTCTACTGCTAATTAAAAGCCCGCCCACCTTGAGCTCCTGGGAGCCCAGGTCCAGGCCCATATGCACCATCTCTGCATTCTCAGAACATGTAAATCACACCATGAGCTGGAGCCCCCTTTTATTATACTTTAAAACAGATTTCCCAAGTGCTCAGAAATCTTATCTCTGATATGCTTCACTTCTTCTAACTTGCAAATTTCTTGCCCTTAATGAAAGAATTGTTTTGAGCCAATTCAGAATCCTAAGATTTAATCAAATTCCTACACCACTTAGCTTAGCAGATTACTAAGAAGCTGACATTGATCAACAGGCAGGCTGTGACCACCATGGTAAGTGGTCCCTGGAAGATGGCACTGTCCTTTTCACGCCTGGGAGATTTGATGGGCTAACTAGTAAGCATTAGGTGATCCCCCTTTTCCATCTTTCTGTCCTTCTCTAGAAGTTAGTGTGGCAGAGCTGAACACCCCATACTTCCAGAAGTGCTTTGCTTTGTGCTTGTCAAACATATGGCTGAGGTCAGACAATCCTGAAATAGGAAATTTTGAAAATTTGCCTTGAAAAAGGAAACTAACCCAGCCACACAGGAATCAAAACTATGATCTCAGCATCTCCAACTCCAGGCTCTTATAACTTCAACCAGCCACAGCCACTCAGGGGGCAGAGCACCCCCCCGGCACTGTGTGAAGGCATCTCATGGGAAACGGGCTGTTAGTGCCAAAAGGTACAGAAGCAACTGTCAGACCCTACACTTCTCTGCAGGTAAAGGACTAAATGCCTGGAGAAGTTCAAGGACCTGGAAAAGGGGATGTAATAACTAGTTAATGGCAGAGCCAGGACCAATGCCCAGGTTGCAGCTCCTAGGTTTTAAACTCTTACTAGTTATGGAAGGTAATTAAGAATGATATGTGATATGACTTCAGCAAAAATTAAAATATTATAAATACATGTAAAGAGCCTTCTGATATCACACACATGCAAAAATAGTTTAAAAATTCACATAATTAATTATAGTTTTCCTATGGAATCAGCTTTATCACAGCAACTACAATTTATTGAATATTTACCACATGTAAAGCACTGTGGTAAGAATATGGACATTGTTAACCCCATTTTAGAAATTAAGGCTGAGGAATAACTGAATAAATGTATAACTGAGTAACTGAATACGGGTAAGTCACTGAAGAGTTCATTAACTAGTAGGAGGCAGAGTCTGAATCCAGGTCACTCTGTGTTCAAAGTGGACCCTCTTAGTCACAATGCTATACCTCCTCTTTGAACCACATCACCCTCCATGGAAGGCTGGATTTCTTTAGGGTCCTGCAGCAAGCTCAGGTTCCTGCCAAAAGTAGATCCCCTATCCTTGTGACCCACCTCCAATCCCCCACAACACACACACACACACACACACACACACACACACACACACACACACACACACACACACACACACACACACACACACCCTGCTGCCCAACTTCAGATCTCCGGGATTCACTATCAGTTTACCACGGGAAGAGTCTACACACCTTCTAACCAGGGTCAGCCACTCCCTTTCCTAAAGGTCACCTGATGGCTAGATTGTCCTCATTGGAGAGCACTTTCCTATAGACTTCAAGTGTAGATACCTAGGATGTCTTCAGGGGAAGGAAGCAGGAAGCAAAGTGGCATACTGGAGGACAGGACAAACGTACCACCTCCCTCACAACCCTACACAAACAAGTCCAACTTTGAAGACAAGGGAAAAAAGCAGTTTCCTCAAGCCCCAAGTTCTCTCTTGAGGAATCTCACCTTCATACCCCAACCTCTCCTCACCCTCCTCTCAAGTCCTAGAGTCTTTCTGACCCCCTTCTCTTAGCGGATGACCGAGCTGAAGACCACTCACGACTGTAAAGTTTATCATCCCAACAAGGACACTTTGATAAGTGTAAGGGAGCATTATTAATAAATATGTTGGGACATTCAGACATAAGACAAACTGTCCTCGGCCACCTCGATGAATAGTCACCTTGTAATATCTCCCTGTAGCCTTCTCGGCAAGACAAAATTTTAATAGGCAGGGGAGGAAAACGGTCCATCTGCAGGGACAGCACTTTCCCAGTGGGGGCTCTTGTCCAGAGTGTCCACGCCCACGGCATCTCCCCAGGTGGCCACCATCCCTGACACATAGAACCTACAAGGGCAACAATTGGCAAAGCAGGTTGGCTCGTCTTAATTCAGATTTCTTTCCTTCTTCCGACATCTAATTTCTTCAGAAGGGGGTGCTGGTTGAGGATAGCGTGTATGGAGATGAATTTCTTAGCAAACTAAGGCATCAAAGAGAAAATGTGCGACACTTGTGAGCCTTCAAGTTTGGCTGAAACTCACTCCGGAGGGGAGCAAAAGCAGTGGCTTGCTGCCCCCTGCTGGTGAGGATGAGTCTCTACCAAGGAGAGGACAGCAGCTGGGCTCAAGGCATTTGAGCGCTTCACGACGTCTTCAGGAACCCAGACTCTTCAACTTATACCAGTACTGAACCACAGAACTACCATTCCAAGCATTCATTCAACAAGCACTTACTGTGAACCAGCTGCACCCTAAGCCATTGGGGAGTCAGTAAGATGATTAAGATGAGGGCCTCCCTGGTGGCGCGGTGGTTGGGAGTCCGCCTGCCGATGCAGGGGATACGGGTTCGTGCCCCGGTCCGGGAGGATCCCACGTGCCGCGGAGCGGCTGGGCCCGTGGGCCGTGGGCGCTGAGCTTGCGCGTCCGGCAACGGGAAGGGCCACGACAGTGAGGGGCCCACATATCGCAAAAAAAAAAAAAAAAAAAAAAAAAAAGATGAGACTCTTGCCCTTGGTTTGACTAGTTTAAGTCTATTTCACGAGAGGAGAGATGACAGATGACAGAGATATCGTGTAGTACACCTTTGTATCTTACACACACACACACAAAAGAGCATATCCCTTGATATGTTGAAATGTTTAGGAGTTTCCCAAGGACGATGCATGTTCTAGTAATTTCTCTCAGTTCATTTTGATTAGGAAATAATGAATGTGCCACACAGAAACTAATCCTAGCGGTTACCTTTATTCCTACTTCGTGCTTCTACTTTCCTTATGACCTCTACCTTTTGTCCTATTACCATCATACATAGGTACCCAACTGTCTCAGATTAAGACGGGGAAATAATCTTGTAAAATTATTTCTAAAGTGTAATATTAAATCCTTTCCAAGTATGTTTGCAGTAAAGGGCTTGGAGTAGGAGGGAGAAGCAGGAAAAGCAGAACAGAGCAGGCACAATACTTATTAACTGGTTAAAGAGCAAAGTGCCATGAGGTTTCAAATAGGTTTGGGGTTTTGCTTTGTTTTTGCTTTGTTACCTTAACTGCTGATTTGGGGCTGAATTGAGAGGGTTTCCCAAATTGGATTGTATAGATCATCAGTACAGTCTTTAAGGCATGGACTTCAACTTGACTGCCTAGGAATTATGTAGCCTTAGGCAAATTACTTAACTTTCTGTGCCTGTTTCATTGCTTATAAAATAATGGTAACAATATAACCTACCTCAGAGGTGAGGACACTTTGAAAGTGCAAGGGGGAAATACTAATAATTATTGTTATTATTCTGATGGAAATAATCAGAGCATTAGAGGAATTAAAATATGTCAAGCAGTTAGAACAATGTCTGGCACATAGTAAACACAAATTGTTTGTGCTTGTACATGTCTGTATTTTTTGTGTATGTCCCTTAGGCCCATTCTGTCAGGTACCTACAATCAGGGAATGAACCAAAATTTCTATTGAGAGTTCAGTGACTTCTTCATATTAACCAATGGTCAAGTGGATGCTGGAATCTGCAATACAGTCATTATAGCACAGTCTGTAGCCTAGAATAACCTCCCTACCATTGTTTACCACTTGCCTCTTAAGAGGTCTCTATCTTGAGAGTTTGTGAATCACAAGCAGAGGATACATGAACTGGTTAAGCAACCAAACCCCATGAAGCAGCAAATGGGTCATTTTAACTGCTGATGTCAGTTAGGGAAACCGATAGAGCGAAAAAGAAATAAACTCGTGTCAGGCTTTCAGCAGCGGGAGAGATCGTTTTAGATGTACTCTGGCTGAAAGTCATTCCCTTCTCCTCCAGAAACAACAGAAGCTTATAAAACCTTTCCACCTCTGCAGCATACATATTTCGTCAGCAGTAGCTACAATAAGCATTTTATAGAGTCAGAGAGGAGCTGCCCTGAAATCCCCAGCTTTATGTCCCAATACAGAGAAACACGGTTGGTAAAAACTCAATTTAAAGTTTAAGCTTTGAACAATTGCAGACAGCAAAACTGAGAATGCTCTAGAATTGGTAAACTGATCCTGGCAGTTGAATGTGAGCGATCAGACCAGAAGGCAAAGCAGAAGAGAATCAGAGTAGGAACACATTGGCCCTGACAAAGGAAGGAGATGCACAGAGAACCAGGAATGAGCCATTTCCTCTGGGTGAAGCCTCTTCCCAGACTTTAGTGAGGAAGGAACATATTTTAGATGTAGTTATAGCTGTGTGTTATTTATAATGTGTTTTCTGGGTGTATTTAAACGTGTTTAGGAAAATGAACATAAATCTTACAAAGGTCTCTTTCCATTTCATCACTTACGTGGTCTTCATAAAATCCCAAGTTTAAAATAATTCCTTTAAATTTAAAAAGATGCCTAAAACAAGTCCATTCCTGC